>NW_026526654.1:59953343-60553343 GCF_024362965.1 Panthera pardus
TGACTGCACTAAAATCCTTGTAGATGGAATATTGAGTCATACCCACTAAACACAATGGACATTTCTCAGTTCTTTACCACTTAGCATTTAGTGTATTTGTGAGAATCTCACCTCATTTAATTTCCTCAACCACAAATTATATCATTCTTTTTCTCTTACAGGCATCCTTCTGTGTCCTACAATTGTTACTTTTCCCCTTCTAATTGGTCAATGCTGTGGAACCCAACATTGTGGAATATAGAAGTAAAAGGCAAGTGACTTTGAAGTCTAGGATGGACCAGAGTGTCATATACTACCCAGATTATTTTTAATTTTTTAAAAATGTTTATTTATAACTGAGAGAGACAGAGTGTGATATGCAGAGGGGCAGAGAAAGGGAGACACAGAATCCACAGCAGGCTCCAGGCTATGAGCTGTCAGCACAGAGCCCAATGCGGGGCTTGAATGCATGAACCATGAGATCATGACCTGAGCTGAAGTCGGATGCTTAACTGACTGAGCTATCCAGGTGTCCCTATATGCTACCCAGATTTTAATAAGAGTATATAAGGGACCAATGGGTTTAATGACTGGGTCATTGTGAACTCAGAGTTTCAGTGGAATGTTAAGGTCAGAAGCAAGATATTTCTGAGTAGAGAAAAGAGACACTGAATATTGAGCTCTACTAATTAGCTACTTGACATTGGCCAGTATTCTAAAACCTAAAGTTTTATCACCCCTTTGTGAAATAATATTAAAATCATTCATCACTATGGGTCATCATTTAAACTATCAGAATAAATCTGTGACCATCAGACAAAAAAAAAAGTTTTATAAACTAAGACACTTTTTAGAGTGAAAAAAGAAACACCTTTAGATAATTATGCTAAGACAACAGGTGTAAACCAGGATTGACAAGGACAACCTAGGATGGAATTAATAATCACCAGATTTACTGGGCCTTATATGATCTCACTCCTTCCCACTTTAATTTAATGTCATTCTCTTTCAGACTTTTTATAAATTCTAATCTCATTATCTCTCTAATGGTTCCTATAAAGTTTCATAACCTTAATAAGGCCTTCAAAAATGATCCTCCTGATATAACCGCTTTTTCTCCTCCTTCTCTCTCCCATTTTGAAAATTCATTATTGTTTGTGAGAATTCCATGTTCTGAAAATTAGAATTTACAGAAAAAGTTGAAAAGTTGCTCTCAGATTGGCATCTGGAAGAGAGTTTGTATTCTTAAAAATGAAAATGGGTAAATATTTTTATCTAATGAGGATAATTGTTGGGCAAATGAGAACACATTATTCCCTGATCTCTTAGAGGAATACAGAGATGATACTTATCTAATTATTCATATTATTCTGCAGTTCCCATAATTGTCAGGGAAATGAGAAGAGAATCAAAGCATATCAGTACAAGTTGTCAACCAAACACAAATGAAGGTGCTAGGAGAGGAAAGAAAAGAAGAAACAACAACAACAAAAAACTATAAGACATGCAGAAGACAACAAAATGGCAATAGTAACTTCTTCCTTATCAGTAGTTACATTAAATATAAATGGATTAAATTTTCTAAACAATACATAGAATGGCTAAATGAATGAAACAACAGGATCCAAATATAAGGAGTCTTGTCCACAAAAGATTAACTTGAGATTTAAGGAAACACATAAGCTAAAAATGAAAAGATACAAAAAAATTCCATGAAATGGGAACCAAAAGAGAGCAAAATTGGCTATACTAACTCACATTACTCTAAACTAGACTTTAAATACAAAACTTATAGGAGTTGGGGCACTGGGTGGTTCAGTTGGTTAAGCATCTGACTCTTGATTTTGGCTCATGTCATGATCTCTCAGTTATGAGACTGAGTTCCATGTGGGGCTCTGTGTTGGTATGGAGGCTGCTCAGAATTCTCTCTCTCCCTTTCCTTCTGCCCCTTCCCTGCTCTCTCTCTCTCTCTCTCAAACTTGCAAGTGTCAAAGAAGGACATTATTTAATGATAACAGGGTCAATTCACAAAGAAAACATAATAATTATAAATATTTATGCAACGAATCTCAGAGCTAATAAATATATGAAACAAACATTAATAGAATTGAGGGGGAAAATTAGACAACAACAAAATAATAATAGGATATTTCAATGCTACTCTTTCAATAATAAATAGAACAACCAGAGAGAACATCAGTAAGGAAATAAGACTTGACCAAAACTATAGACCAATTGGAGCTAAAAGATTTATACAGAACCCTCCATCAAATAACAGCAGAATATACATTCTTCTCAAGTGCACATGGAACATTCTCCAGGATAGACTTAGCATTCGGTCACAAAACAAGTCTTAACAAAATCAAGAAGATTGAAATTGCACAAAGTATCTTTTCTGATTACAGTGGAATGAAACTAGAAATGAATAGCACAAGGAAAACTGGAAAATCCATAAATATGTGAAAATTAAACAACATACTATTTAACAATCAGTGGGTAAAAAAAGCCACAATAAATCAATGGCAGAGAATACAGAGTACAAAAATAAATCCACATATATATGGTCAAATAATCTTTGACAGAATGCCAAGGACACGGAATGGAGAAAGGACAGTTTCCTTAACAAATTGTGTTAGGAAAACTGGGTATCCACATGCGAAAGAACAAAGTTGGATTCTTATTTTGCATCATATATAAAAATTAACTCAAAGTGGATTAAAGATCTGAATGTAAGACCTAAAACTATAAAATTCCTAGAAGAAGAAAATAGAAGAAATGCTTCGTGACATTGGATTTGGCAATTAGTTTCTGAAAAGACACCAAAAGACGAGGCACAATACCAAAAACAAACAAATGGGCCTACGTCAAACTTAAAAAATTTGTGCACCAAAGCACACAATCAACAGAGTGAAATGGCAACATATAGAATGGGGCAAAATACTTGTAAATAACACATATAAAAGGTTTGTTACTATCTAGAATATATAAAAAGGCTTCTATAACTCAACAATAAAAAGTCAAATGACCAAATTAGTGAGCAAAGACTTGAGTAGACATTTCTAAAGACAATGTACAAATGCCGACATCTTGATATGAAAAGATGCTCAACATCTTGAAATGCAAATCCAGGCCACCTGGGTGGCTCAGTTGGTTAAGCATCTCACTCTTGATTTTGGCTCAGATCATGATCTCACAGTTCCTGGGTTTGAGCCCCACATTGGGCTCTGCGCTGACGGTGTGGAACCTGCTTGGGTTTCTCCCTCTGCTCCCCTCTGTCTCTCTCTCTCTCTCTCTCTGTGTCTCCAAAAATAAACAAAAATAAATAAACTTAAAAAAATAACAAAATGCAAATCAAAAACCACAACATACCACTGCATACCCATTAGGATGGATTAAACACACACACTCACACACACACACACACACACACACACACACACACACAATAAGAGGTAAGGATGTGGAGAAATGAAATGTTTATGCATGATTGCTGTAAGTATAAATGTGGTGCAACCACTATGAAAACAATATGAAAATTTCTCAAAATATGAAAAATAGGATTAGCATGTGGTCCAGAAATCCCATTTCTGGGTGTATATCCAAAATAATTGAAAGTATAATTTAAAGACATATTTTCGCACTCATCTTCATAGCAGCACTATTTAAAATAGTCAAGAGGTACAAACAACCCAAATGTCCACCGTGGATAAACATACAAACAATATGTGATATAGACATACAATGAACTATTATGTAGCCTTTAAAAGGAAGGAAATTCTGACCCATGCTACATCATAGATAAATCATGAGGACATTATGTAAGTGAAATAAGTCAGAAAAAGACAGATACTGTATGATCCTACTTATATGATGTACTGAAAGTAGTTATTATCATAGAGATGATACATAGAATGATGAGAAAGGGAGAGGAATGGAATGTTTTAATGAGTACAGAACTTCAGGTTTGCAAGATGAAAAAGCTATAGAGATCTGATCTGTTTGACAACTATGAATATATTAACACTACCCTTAAAAATGGTTAAGATAATAAATTGCATCATTTTTTACAAGAACAGCAATAATTATCACAATACAACCAGAATAATGTTGGAGAAGCAGCCATGGCATGACCTCTTTTATGTCTTCAGGAATGTCCAATAAATGCAGTGGGCCTGGAACCTTCCCTTATATGGAAGGTAGGTGCTGAACAGCTTCTTGGCCCTGGATTCTTTCTTATTGGGAGGAAACTTCCCCTTGTTCTGAGTACTCTGGGAAATTCTTTGTATTTCTTTAATTTCTTTAATTTCATAATATGGCACTTGGCCAGCTATTCCAGCATATCTGCCTTCTTCCACCCACCACCCTCTGCCCCATCCTGGGAAGGGAAAGTGGCCTTCACTTGAAGCATTTGAAGGGTGTGAGTGTCCATCATCCTATGCCTTATTTAGGGTGGGAGGGCTTTTGGGAGGGAGCCTCTATGTGAAACCCTCATGAGTACAGACCCTGATCTTGCTGTGTCTTTTCTCCTTTCTGTGTGTAAAGCATTATTCCAACCAGTACCTTGTGTGTTGTCTTCATTGGCTACCTCTAACTCATAGGAGACACAGTGGGCTGAAGTCTGTGGGTTTCTGCTTCTGGTGGTTGGCATTGTAACTTTTACAGCCTTCCATTTGGTTGGAATCCTCACTTGGGATTGGTCAATGAATATTCCTCCTGGAAAAATAAGATATTAGATATTGTGGCATCTCAGATACCCCTTTAAGACAATCTACTAAAGGTGCCATAGGTGATTGGCAAGCTCCAGTTGCTGAAGCTTTTACTCTACCTTGAAGTTCAAACCAGACCACACTTCCTCTAGGCTTCTCCCACTGAGAATGGGAGCACAGCGTCTCTCATTCAATGACTGAGCACAGCAATGTTACTAAAACTAACACATTTGCTGCTGAATCCAGATTTCTCTAATAAGCAGTTTTGATGTAGGAATCTCTATCATTCAGGCCAAAATCTTAGAACTGTCATGAGTTCTAAGATTCTTCCCACAGAAATTTTTCTTCCGTCCTGTCTTTCACAGCAGGCATACAAACATCATTATTGCAGACTCCTTCTCTGTCACTCTATATCATTCTCAGGCACTTTCCCAAATAAATACCTGCAATTCCAATTCTGTTTTTGCACTTGGTTGTTGGAGGACTCAAACACTTCTGAGAATTTCTGCTATAAAAGAGCAAAATAATGAAGTAGAAACTGAAAAAGTTTTAGAAGAGAAGGCTAATGTGGGTAATTATAGTGGTTTTATGTCAATGAAAATAATGCATGAGAGAAAGGAAAATATGTCAGTGAAGTAAGAGATGGGAGAAAGGAAAATATTCATGAGGTAAGATTGAAAGGGGATAGATTTTGGAGTGGTATATCTGAGAACACCAGTGGAGGTGAGTAGTTAGTGTCAATAGCAGTACAGTCTGAAATGGTTTGTAGTAACACAGAGACCAGAGAACATGAACATTAATGCTGTTGATTTTGTAAACAGGATAGTAAGAGCTTATAGACTTCTCTTCTAATTGTATCTATTTTCTCATTCAACAGAGAATAATGATGCATATTCATATGCTGAAGGTTTGATAGATCAGGAAAACATCCATAATGCATATCCTGATTTTGGGGAGACCTATTGGCATAGAGAAATATAGTATGATTGTTTCTCAGCACTAAGGACCCATTTGTAGGTTAGTGACCATTAATTTGAAATGACATTCCGAACATTATGATTTTGTATTTCTCTCCTTCAAGACTTAGCTTGCTAGTGGCAGAAACAGAATGCTCAATGAGTCAAATTCAGTCAGGTCTGGGATTTTACCAAATGAGCAGTATAACTGCACTGAAGGGTCCATACAAAAGATTTGTCTAACAATAGAAAATCATGATGGTGTATAGATATAAAGGAAAGCAAGATATGACCATGAGAGAGCAACTGAAATGGGGTATGGGGATATGATCATTGGAGGAAAGAAATCCCAGGAACTGAGAGATTGTATGAGTCTGCAGTTATTTGCAACAAAATAGTTTTGGGGTGGCATAGTATCTTTGTGTGAGTTTCAAATTTGATGGAGGTATTAATGGAGGAAGATGACATTGTATTCTTCCTCCATTAGTACCCCCATCAAATTTGAAATGGAGAGAAGGGAGGACACTTACTTCTTAGGAGGGATATGGAAAAGAAAACATCAACCAGGCTACTGGGTGTGAATCAACATCCTTAAGGAAGAAAAAATTATTTTATCAGAGCAAAAATATGAAATGGTTGCTCAGAAAATAGTTTAAGGATAAAATGTATTTTAATAGTGACTATGTACTACAGAATGTGCAGTAGGTTTTTTTGTTAATTTTTTTAATGTTTGTTTTTGAGAGAGAGAGAGCATGAGTGGGGGAGGGGCACAGAGAGAAGGGGGCACAGATTCCGAATCAGGCTTCAGGCTCTGAGCTGTCAGCACAGAGCCTGATGCGGGGCCTGAACCCAGGAACCATGAGATCATGACCTGAGCTGAAGTCAGAAGCTTAAAGGACTCTGAGCCACCCAGGCGCCGCTTATGTGCAGTAGTTTTAAGGAGTCAAGGAGGAGTAAGATTTTTTAATCAAGAGGGGGCACTGATAAAAATTGTTTAGGCAAGGGAACGAGTGGATTTCAACTAGATGAAGAAGTATGGACAATGTGTTTTACAATTTTCGTTTGTGCTTTACAATAAACTGCTTTAAATACACTTTAGGAACACTGAAAATGTCTTTGAAAAAATGAGAAACTCAAGAGTACAAGTGTTGATTCTACCTAATGTTCCTGAGAGTTTTGATGAGTATGGGATATACCCATAAAATGAACAACTGACTGTCATGTCAGTGACTATGATTTGCATCTCTAGACCATGAGTTAAAAAAATTAGAATGATGGAAAGATTTTCATGAAGATGTATAACTTTGCCTAGAATCATGGTTGTCTGAATAAGAAGCAGTGTTAAATAAAATGTAAATGATGGTAGAGAAAAAAGCTTACATGTATTCCAACACAAGGCATTAAGGCAGACAGAAAGTATCATCCGGGAAAAATAGGAAAAGATTGAGGGGGCAATACTTCACATAAGAGAAAAATTGAGACTAAAATGAACAATCCTTGCCAACTCCGGTTGTGGAAGTAATTAGTACACCTGATATTAATAACACAGGCAGGTAAATATGACCTTAGAAGCTGCATAAATGAACTCAGGCTTCAAATGTGGCAGTAGGGTGGTATTCCCTATTTCAAAACATCAGACCTGAGGAGAGGGAGGGAGGGAGAGAGAGAAAGAGAGAGAGAGACAGAGAGACAGAGAGAGACAGAGAGAGACAGAGAGAGGAAGAGAGAGAGGATGTTATTAACTTATTAACAGTGTGGATCAAGAAAAATATATGCATTTTAAAGAAATAGAAGTGGTCTCAAGAGAGCATTTAGAAAAGAATAAGTGGGAGTAGGGAAGACCATCATTGTAGGAGAATATAAAAACTTAACTAGCTTGCCTAGTTGGAGCAAATACATAAATGGATTCAGTGTTACTGAGATAAATACTAAAGTGGTGATAAATAAAGATATAATACCAAAGGGGAAATATCCAGCAAGAATATTACCTAACTTGTGAGGCCCTCCAAAGGCCAAGATTTTTAACAATCCTTATTTATTCTTTGCCATTTTATGCTCTAGTAGTGCAATCCCAAACATGCTTAATCAGTTTTCCCCACTGCCATATTTTTTGAATAAAATATATCTTGCTCAAGTAACTGAGAAAATAGTAGTCATCAGATATCAATTCTATTCAAGTCTAAACTTACTCAGAGTACTATAATACTACCTTTCATTCTGGAAAAAAAAAAGATCATTTTAACTTCAAATATAGGCTTTACAAATACAGATTAATTTAAACTCTAACTTTATTCAGGCATTATCCTGTTGGTTAACCCTACTTCTGTTATTTCCATCTCCACTGGCTCCATAAATAACTTGCACAAATAGAAGTTAGAGTACCTTCTACCATTCCATGCTTTTCCCTACACATTGGACATTTTGCAAAGTAGTAAACTTCCACAACGCTCACTCACTTGTAAACTATGATTTGTTACCTTACCACCCTACTGACAATGTTCATGCTGAAATCGCCAAGGACCTCATGTTTAAATCTAAAAAGCTGCTATTTTAATCCTCATGCTATGTGATATCTGTACAGAATTTGAGACTGTAAATAATTCCCTACAGCTTAAAATGTTTCCTTTTTAAATATGTCTTTCTATACTTTATCCCATAGTAATTCTTGCTTTTCTGGCTTTTTCTTTTTTTATTTCATACCACTTGGAAGGAAATATTGGTTTCCTTAGGTTATCTCATCTATTTTGTTTCCTCTTAAGATACTCCCAAGCTTACATTTGTATACTCATTTCCTTCTCCTCTAGTTGAGCATCTATTTTTGCAGTAACTAATGGATTCTATTTCCCTAAATATATTGCATGTATATAAAACATACTATTCAAAAAAAATATTTTCTTCCTTTTTCCTCTCCCTTCTTATTTGTTGTGCTTGTTGGTATCAAATCAATTAAGTTTAATTAATCATCCACTTCTTTCTCCTCTTGACATCAGTTATATATCAGAAACATCTCTGAAATCCAGTCTCCTCTTTTTATATTTACTTACACTGTTTACTTTGTATCCAAATAATATTCCACCTGAATCGTTTCAGAAACCATCTGTCTTATCTTTGATTCTAAACAACTTTCCCCCACTATGACCAAGGTACTTTTTCAAAGAAGCAAAACTGATCATGTTACTTTCCAGATTAAAAAAAATACTTTTAAGGGAAGCTGGGTGGCTCAGTCAGCTGAGCGTCCAACTTCAGCTCAGGTTATGATATCATGGTTTGTGTGTTCAAACCCCACATCAGCCTCTGTGCTGGCAGCTCAGAGCCTGGAGCCTACTTCAGATTCTGTGTCTCCCTCTCTCTCTGCCCCTCCCTAACTCGTGCTGTGTCACCCCTTCTCAAAAATGAATAAATGTTAAAAAAAATTTAATACTTTTAATTTACATTTTCTGCAGGCTACATTCTAAACTCTTCAGTATAAAGCTACTTCATAGTCTGCCCTCTGCCTTGCCTTGTTTCACATCACTATCTTACACCAATATACTTACATAAATTCTTATCTCAAAGGACATGTCAATAACTCCATTTATAGCTGGTCTCTGATTACTCTCAACCTTTGTACATATGATTCTTCCTAGAATTTCCTGCTTTTCCTTTCTTTTGAAAATCCCTACACACTCTTCTTGAACTAGATTCAATAAATAAGAGTAAAACAATCCTCCCAAACTATCCAGACTGTACGAAATTTTCTGTACACAGTGCTCTCAAATCAATTTAGCAAAATCTCTTCAACAGAAATTATCACACTAAACTTTAACTGTTTATGTGATCATAAATTTGTTTATGTTATATTTATATATATAATATATATTATAAATATTGTGTATATATACAATGACATCTTGATCAAAATTTGACAATACTCTGTCAAAATTTTCCAGTAGGCTTATGGGCTGTGCTAAATAGTTTCCTCAATTTTCAACAAATGAAACTCTTATTAAATCCCTATTTAATTCTGTCATAACTTATTTTCAGCAGAAGAAGACATGACTTCACTATTGGGGACAAAATAAAGGTGAGTAAAATTTTTAAGAGAATAATTGTAAATTAATTCAATTTGCCTAGTCCATATATCTATCATAGGTATAAAATAATACATTTTATAAAGGTTACTGAACCACTGGCAGAGACCTTTGAGATATTGGGAGAAAAGTTAATCATAGTAGATTATTAGAAATGTATCAGTGTAGCAAATTTCAAGATGGAAGCTGAATTATTACTCATTTAGAGTAGGCACTTCCTACATTCTAGGCTGTGTATTAGTAATTTATAATATAAAGGTGAAATGAGCAAATATAATACCTTATTTCAACCTAAATATTACTACATTATATATATATATATATATATATATATTATAAACTATAATTTGTGTTATAAAAGACAAACATCATATTATTGAGAAAGTTAACAAAGAGACACTTTTGATTGGGCATTCAATAATTATCTTTTTGGAAAAAATGATATTTAATCTAAATATCACATTGGTGTAAAGGTATAGTCTCAAATGTCTAATATTATTTCTGAACACAATTATAGAATGAATAATTAAAATAAGAGTTTATAAATAACTAGATGAGGATACATTGATTATTAAGTTATAAAATATTTACCTTATTATATGTCAAGATGACCTAGTTTCCACTTTATGGTCGTGTTGCTATCTCAAAGAAATATGACAAATTTTAAGAATCTGGAACTCAAAAGAAATAACATAACATATTGCTTCATGTCAGTGAAATACTATGATCTAAATACAAAAATGATCAAGTGGATTAGTATTTGATTAATGATTGTATTCTAAGAGTTTTGATCAACGGCTCAGTATCAGCTTGGAGCCATGGTCACATTCCCTAGTTGGATTGTGAAAGTGTTTGATAGAGATGGTATATTCCTTCTATATATATTCCTTCTGTCTATATTTCTTCTATGACACCTCCATAGTGGGAATATACTTCTCTCCATGATGTTGGACTTAGTCACATGGTGGCTCTAGATTTTAGCCTCAACTATGTGACTTTTGCTCAATGGTTAACAGATAAAAGACAAGCAGAAGCATGAAACATGCTTCATGCATTTGGACTTGCCTTTTATGTTTCTGACGTTGCTGTAAGAAGACTATGCTTAGGTCATTCCACTTTTCCAATGTAATATATATATATATGTAATATATATATTATAGCCCACTGATCTAAGGGTCAGAGACACGTGGAGCAGACTGGACCC
The DNA here is from genome assembly GCF_024362965.1 of Panthera pardus. Classification (NCBI taxonomy): domain Eukaryota; kingdom Metazoa; phylum Chordata; class Mammalia; order Carnivora; family Felidae; genus Panthera; species Panthera pardus. The sequence goes on from NW_026526654.1 coordinate 59,964,259, forward strand.
AATATAGACTTTGAATCAAGCCCAGCTAAGCTCAAGCTAAACCAATAGAATCCTAGGTGATACATATACAAATGACCAGGAATAAATGAGACTTAAGGGTCTTTTGTCATATTGTGATGGCTAATAGTATGAGCAAAAACTAGTAATTTATATAAAATGAAACAGTAAAACAAAATAGAACAGAAAATATTATAGTGGTTAATTCATAATAAAAAAGAAATTATTAAGCTTAACTGAAATTAAGTATACATAAATATTTAAATAACTCATATACTCTGGGTCACAATATAAAATGTAGTTTTTACTGTTTCATGATTTTTAAAAAATTGAAAATTGCTGACCTGAATGAGAGTCTTTTTTTTTCTGAATGAGAGTCTTATGTGTGCCATAGTACTTGGTTATTAACCCTGCATATTCAACATTTTAGCAACTCTAGAAAGATATAAAATAAATGCTCATAATAGTTGTACATCACTGAAACATGAGTGGAAGGAATAATAAATAGTTTAGATAAGAGATTCAGAACATCAAAAAATCTTCTTAGAACCTAAGTAAAACAGATTTAGTTAACAGGAAACTAAATATAAGTCGATAATAGAGTGTGACCAATAAAATACCCAATTGCGTCACACAAAATATCATTAAAAATATATATCATAGATGAAGAACAGAATAGTTTAATTCTACTCTTTTTGAAGGTGAACATACTACATTGACATACTACATTCAAGGACATGCTAAGGTTAGGACACTAAAATGTCTGTATTGCTTTGAAAATTCCCGCCTAACCCTAAAAGTATTGGGTTTTATGTATTATTAGTGAACTGGCCTTAAACCAGATTATACGAAGAATATCATAAATAACTAGATAAGTTTTGCTTATAATAAGAGAAACCCACTGGGCAAGTGTGTAAAGATAGTTTTCAGGTAGAAGGTGAATAAGACTTCTTTAATATTGCAACAGGGTAGCATGATATAGCTTGCTTAGCACAAAGTTTAATTATGTGGAATGATAAGAGATAAGTTTAATGGGGTGTTAAATCAAAAGAGAAACATATTAGTGGGGAATCATCAACATTTATTCATTTTGATAGAGAAGCCATTTTGGGTGATGCGATTTCAGAAGTTATTTTAATTATAGATCTAAGAGAAATACAAAAATGTAGGAAAGGTGGAATAAGGAAAACAGAAAGGAAAGTGAAAAAGACAGGGTGTTGACTTAAAGAGAAAGAATTGCAGATTAATTAGAAGATGAAGAAGCAAAGGATTTGGGAATTAAAGATAAAAATCCCTCAGAGATGGTTAGTGAAGAGAACAAAAGTCTTGAACTGGAAGAAATGATAAGATCCTCTATGGAGAGGCAGCAAGGATATCCACATTGAATAATGGATGGACTCAGGCAAAAAACTAGGGGCATGGAATCGATAAAAAGTTTGCAACAGTTTAGAACAGCAAAAAGCCTTTAAAAAATTCAGAGTATTTGCTTATTAATTTTGAAAATATTCACTGTGAACATATCCATTTCTAAACATGAATTCAATATTTAGAAGTGTTTTAAGGGTTCATGTTTAATATGTTTGTCATTTTAGGACTTTTGCCAGTGACTCTGTGTGACTACTTAATGAAGAGACCATAAATTTAAAATGACAAAAGATTAATTTTGTTAGCTATTTATTTATCTGTTCATTTATCTTGAATAAGGACTGTTTGCCTTACTGAAAACTTTTGAAGAAGATAATATGAAACATATCACTTGTAAGAGTTCCCCTTAATGCTCATTTACATTTCCGGGGTTTAAGCATCTCAGAGTAAGAGTGGGCCTTGGAGACCATTTAGTGTAACTGTCTTCCAAAGTAGAAAACTACTCAACTCATATGTGTTCATCCACCCTGTGTTTGAATAGTGTCATTGATTTAGTTGAAATTAGTACCAACTGTCACATAATTATGTCAATACAAATGATTCCTTCATTTTATAAATATCATTATAAGCCAACTCACATATTTTTTTTACAAAACCAATCTGCCAATTCACTAAAATGTATCCCAAGAGGAAAAAATAAAATCAATATATTCTAATAATAAACAAAAGTTCCAATTTTGAGTTTTCTTACTTGCATTCTGAATACATTTTGCTCCTAAAGAGAATTTCTCCATTCTATCCCCTGGTAGCAAGACTTACTTTCTCAGACAAGTGGAGCTTAATCTTTTTAATGTTTTTGAATCATTGTAAAGTTAATTCCATAATTTGAAAAATGTTGAAAGCTTTGTTCCCTTATCTCAGAAAATAATGGCCATAAGATTAAGATTTGCATATGCTAGCAGTAGGATGGCAAGTTAACTGAATCCATTTGAGAATGTGGAGTTAAGAATTCCTACTTTGGATGTACATGGAGTTAAAATCTTCCCACTGGGTCAGTGTAGAGAGAAAGATTGATCTCCATGTTTACTAGACCATTTCCAATTTCTCACATTAGGTCATCCCTTGGTTCCTATGAATTTACATTTTCAAGATAGTGATGGTCTTTATCAGTATGAACATTTGAGAGAGTACGATATTATTATGTATTCTAGATAACTTTGTCATAAACTTATTCATGCAAGAAAGTTTTTCTCTTGTTCCTAATGTGAAGATTTGAAAATTCAAGTTGGAGCAGACATAAGGCAGAAGTGAACTATTATCCAGATAGAAATATAGAAATTATCTTAGTCTCTGGTCAATAAGTACAAAACTGATCATAGAGCTGAGTACAAGCTTTTCGTTGTTTAAGGAAAAATGTCAAAGTGCAATTTTGATAATGGAAAAATACACTTTTATTTCAAAAAGTTAATTAACTATAACATATGTGTCTTTTAAAGGGAAGGTGATCAACCACTCTATAGTTTTCTCTTTCCATTGCAGAAATTGTGGGGAAAGAATGAGAACTTAAGCATATCTCCCATTGCTTAGGGGACACACAATAAGCTGTCATTTTGTTTTGATTTGTTTTGCTTTCAATATGCAAAGAGAATCCCAAATCTGGAAAAGTAGGGTAAGAGAGCTGATTTTTTTTTCTATTACAAGATGGGAATGTTGTATTTTAATTTTCATTATCTTGTTTTGGTTTCGGAGTTCTGGCAGGTATATGCGAGAGAGAGAGAGAGAGGCAAAAAGGGAAGAGGAAATTTAGTAACATAGAGCACAAACAAAACTAAATGGTTTATAGCCTAAGAAAAAAAGATAAATATTCAATTTTCAGTTGTTTTCTTTGCTGCACCTTTTACCTTTTCAATGCCTGATGTAAATAGCACTGTAAGACCAAGGGCTAAATGGTGGAGTAATTTATCTGGATTAATAGGATGTACAGATGTTTTCTGTGGAGATAAGAGAAGTAAAATCTACTAAGGATGAAATTAAAACTGCTACAACCAAGATCCAATCTCGATTGATGCCACAATGGCAAGGATGGAGGAAGCAGAGAAGACAATCAGCAATATAGAAGACAAAATTATGGAGAATAATGAAGCAGAAAAAAAGAGGGAAACTAAAAGAGCAAAAGAGCACTATACAAGAATTCGAGAACTCAGTGACTTATTAAAAAGGAACTACATCAGAATCATAAGAGTCCCAGAAGATGAAGAGAGAGAAAAAGGGGTAGAAGGGTTATGTGAGCAAATCATAGTAGAAAAATTTCCTAATCTGGGGAAAGACACAGACATCAAAATCCAAGAAGCACAGAGAAGTCCCATTACATACAACAAAAACTGACCATCAACAAGGCATATCATAATCAAATTCACAAAATACACATACAAGGAAAGAATCATGAAACAGCAAGGGAAAAAATGTCCTTAACTTATCAAAAGAGGATAGATCAGGTTCACAGCAGACCTATCCATAGAAACGACAGGCCAGAAAGGAGTGGCAGGTTATATTCAAAGCACTGAATTGGAAAAATATGCAGCCCAAACTTCTTTATCCAGCAAGGCTGTTGTTGAAAATAGAAGGGGAGATAAAGAGTTTCCCAGACAAACAAAAACTAAAGGAGTTCATGACCACTAAGTCAGCCCTGCAAGAAATTTTAAGGGGGACTCTCTGAGTAGAGAAAAGATGAAACAAAACAAAAAAGACCAAAAGCAACAAAGACTAGAATGGACCAGAGAACATCACCAGAAACTCCAACTCTACAGGCAACACAATGGTACTAAATTTATATCTTTCAGTACTCACTCAATGTCAACGGACTAAAATTTGTATGGAATCAGAAAAGACCCTGAACAGACAAAGCAATCCTGAAAAGGAAAACCAAAGATGGAGGCATCAGAATTCTGAACTTCAAGCTGTACTATAAAGCTCTAGTCATCAAGACAGTATGGTACTGGCACAAAAACAGATACATAGATCATATACAGAATAGAGAACCAAGAAACAGACCCACAAATGTATGGCCAAATAATCGTTGACAAATCAGGAAAGAATATCCAATGAAATAAAGACAGTATTTTCAGCAAATAATATTGGGAAAACTGGACAGTGACATGCAGAAGAATAAACCTGGACCACTTTCTTACACCATACACAAAAATAAACTCAAAATGGATGAAAGACCTAAATGTAAGACAGGAAGCCATCAAAATGCTAGAGGATAAAGCAGGCAAAAACCTCTTTGACCTCAGCCACAGAAACTTCTTACTTGACATGTCCCATGAGGCTAGGAAAACAAAAGCAAAAATGAACTATTGGGACCTCATCAAGATAAAAAACTTCTGCACAGTGAAGGAAACAGTGAGCAAAACTAAAAGACAACCAATGGAATGGGAAAAGATATTTTCAAATGATGTATCAGATAAAGGGTTAGTATCCAAACCTATAAAGAATCATCAAACTCAACACTCCCCAAGACAACAAATAATCCAGTGAAGAAATGGGCAAAAGACATGAATAGACACTTTTCTAAAGAAGACATCCAGATAACTAACAGACACATGAAAAAATGCTCAACATCACTCTTCATCAGGGAAATACAAATCAAAACCACAATGAGATACGACCTCACACATGTCAGAATGGCTTACATTAACAACTCAGGCAACAACAGATGTTGGAGAGGATTCAGAGAAAGAGGATCTCTTTTCCACTGCTGGTGGGAATGCAAACTGGTGCAGCCACTCTGAAAACAGTATGGAGGTTCTTCAAAAAATTAAAAATAGAACTACCCTACAACCCAGCAATTATATGACTAGGTATTCATCCAAAAGATACAGGAGTGCTGTTTCCAAGAGGCATATTCACCCCAATGTTTATAGCAGCACTATCGACAATAGCCAAAGTATGGAAAGACCCCAAATGTCCATTGACAGATGAACGGATAAAGAAGATGTGGTGTGTGTGTGTGTGTGTGTGTGTGTGTGTATTATATATATAATGGAATATTACTCAGTGATCAAAAAGAATGAAATCTTGCCATTAGCAACAATGTGGATGGAACTAGAGTGTAGTATGCTAAGGGAAATTAGTCAGAGAAAGACCAATATCATATGACTTCACTTAGATGTGGAATTTAAGATACAAAACAGATAACATAAGGGAAAGGAAGCAAAATAATGCAAAAATAGGGAGGGGGACAAACCATAAGACACTCTTAAATACAGAGAACAAACTGAGGATTGCTGGAGGGGTTTTAGGTGGGGGGAATGTGCTAAATGGGCAGGAAGCATTAAGGAGGATATTTGTTGGGATGAGTGCTGGATGTTATATGTAGTTGATGAATCATTGGATTCTACTCCTGAAATCATTATTGCACTATATATTAACTAACTTGGGTGTAAATTTTTAAAAAATTAATAAATGAAAAAAAATAGGATGTACAGTGAAGGTAACAAATATGGCGAGTGTGGTGAGGTTGAGAAGGACACCTGGAACTTGGACCAAATGACCAAAATGACCATGAGAAAGTCAACACTAGAAAGTATATAGAAATCTTAGAACAGGATTAGAGGATCTGTACTAACAATGGGGTTACAGTTGATAAAATTGTATATATTATATTAATTAATCCATAATAACTATACCATATTCTGAAATCATTCAAATAAAGTATTACACTTTTCCAAAATAATTAAAAAGTTCAGCATCCTCACTGCAATAGTAATCTACATGTCATGACTATGTCTACAAGATTAAGGCAGCAATTATAAAAATAGGTTATTCTTTAAACTCTACCAAAAAACAAAGTAAGAAATATCACTCAGAGAAATGTTTATTCAGTTCACAACATCAAAAGTAATAACATTCTGTATTTATATCCAAAAGGGAAAAAAATAGATGGAAGTTCCTATCTGTAATCTATCTATCTATCTATCTATCTATCTATCTATCTATCTATCTATCTATTTATCTATCACCTATCTATCTAAGTATCCTAGGAAAATCAATCCCTCTAGTCTTAGGAATTTTCTGGAAAGTCCTCATATACAACAAACTTTTTATCTGGGATTGAAAAAAAGTAAAAATACTTTCATGGATATATTTAAATATTAAAAATACTTTTAGGTACATTATATGTTCCTCTTATAAAGATCATTATTTCTAATCATTAACACAGCCATAATACAATTAGACTTTTTTTCTGAAGCAAATGAAATTATTGGTTGAATTTCCTTTTTAGTACATAAAATTGGTGACAGAAAAAATGAACATGGGTGTGGATAGAGAAAAATATGTTTTGGAGGGGAGAACTAATTTGTGGGAAGCTCTGGACATAAAAGGATTAGGATTCTAGAGTAGATAACTACAATTACAAAGGTCATGAAGGGAGATGGATAGTTCTAATGCGTCATTTAGGGTCTTGTAGGGAAAAGTAAGGCATTTGTTTATATTTTTAACTATGTGGAAAGATAGCAGACACTTTAAAGTATAAAGATATAATGTTTAAAAAAATAACTTTCTGAGGGAAGGCAAAGGTGGCGGGATTAAGACAAGTTATATTAAAATGTGTACCTTATAATATTATAATGTATAATGTATTAATATTAAATTTTACTATCTAACAGTCAGTACTTGGAAAACTGGATATTGACACACAGAAGAATGAAGTTGAACTTCTGCAATATATCATACACAAAAATTAACTACAAATGTATCATAGAAGCAAAGGTGTAAGTGCAAAAATTATAAAGCTTGTACAAGAAAAAAATAGGAATAAAACTTGATGAACTTGAATTCGTTAAGACACCAAAAGCAAAAATGAAGAAAAAAAAAGGAAGAGAGAGAGGGGATGAGGGAAAGATAAATTGGACTTCATTAAAATCTTAAAAATTCATTTGTGCCTCCCAGAACATCATCAAAACCATAAAGAGTCAGTCCAAATAATGAGATAAAATGTTTGCAAATCATATATATGGAAAGGGATTTTTATCCATTATATAGAAAGAATTCTTAGAATTCAACAATAAAAAGACAAATAACCCAATTTAGAAAATAGCTAATAGATATAAATAGACATTTCTTGGGGCATCTGGGTGGCTCTATCCCTTGAGTATCTGACTCTTGATTTCAGCTCAAGAGCCTGCGTTGGGCTTTGTGCTGACAGCATGGAGCCTGCATGGGATTCTCTCTCTCCCTTTCTCTCTCCCCCTCCCCCACTCTTGCGCATGTGTGCATTCTCTCTCTCTCTCAAAAATTTAAAAAAATATCTGATTTTTTTTAAATGTTTATTTATTTTTGAGAGAGAGAGAGAGAGAAAGAGAGAGAGAAAGCATGAGCAGGGGAGGGGCAGAGAGAGAGGGAGACACAGAATCCGACAGCAGGCTCCAATCTCTGTGCTGTCAGCACAAAGCCCAACTAGGGGCTTAAACCCATGAACCACAAGATTATGACCTGAGCCAAAGTCGGATACTTAACTGACTGAGCCACCCAGGCGCCCCGATAGATATTTCTTCAAAGAAAGTATACAAATGGTCAATAAGCATATGGAAATGGTCAACGTCATTAGTCACTAGAGAAATCCAAATCAATCTCGAAATGAGATATCACTCTGCACCCAGAAGCATGACTAAACTAAAAAGGCTGACAATAATAAGTGTTGTAGAGGCTGTGAAAAAACTGGAACATATATACATTGCTGATGGGATCATAAAGTAGTGCAACTGCTTTGGAAAACAATTTGGCAGTTCCTCAAAATGTTAAGTATGCAGTTATCATATGATCTAGCAATTCCACTCCCGGATATATACCCAAGAGAATTAAAAACATACATCTACACAAGTGAACATGCACTCCAATGTTCACAGCAACACTATCCATAATAGCTAAAAGTTGTGAACAACTCAAATGCCCATTAGTAGATGAATGGATACGCAAAATGTGGTTTATCCATACAATGAAATACTATTCACCATATAAAGGAATGAAGTATTGATATGTGCTTCAGTATGAATGAACCTTGAAAACATCATGCTCAGTGACAGAAGTCAATCACAAAAGACCACATATTATATGATTCTTTTTAAGTGAGATATCAGAATAGGCAAATCCAAAGAATTTCAAAGAAGCCTACTGGTCTTGAGGTCCTGGTAGGAGGGCAAATGGGGATCAATTAGTGAATATTGGTTTTCCTTATGGGTTGATGAATATGTCCTAAAACTAGATAATTGTGGTGACTGCATGACTGTATGAATCAACTGAAAACTGTTTCATTATTCACTTTAAGGGGAGAATTTTAATGGCATGTGAATTATATGTCAATAGAGCCACTACAAAAATTAAACAGATATATCAGAAGTAAGGTGAAAGCCTACAATCAACCAACATCAAACATTTCATGACCACTGATTCTATCCATAAATATTGTTGTTATTATACATGTCATGCTACATACTTACCATCAAATAAAACATTTAATATTCATAACCTAACTCATAATAAATACAACAAAGTAAAAACGTTTGTGATAATAAAGAGATGAAAAACCTGAGAGATGGATATTTCTAGAGATACTTTTACCATTCTTCAGAATTTGGCCTTGATAGCTGTTTAAACTTCATTTTCTTTGAAGTGCAAAGTTAATCCATGTAAACCTCAAAGAGTTCAGCATAAGACTGGCTTGTACTTCTTAACAAGTCTTTAAATGTGTAGACCTCTGGGGATGTGTATGCATGCATGCTGATCTAATTGTGCATGTTAGCTATGTACTCTACAAGATAGTTAAAATTTATACAGTGTGTGCTCAGAATGGCATTTGCAAATGGTTAGAAGTTGAATAAAAAATGTCTATTTTAACTCAGGGATATTGTCTTCAACAAACTATAACTTAAGTATTATAATTGTTATTCTTCTGTTCTTATTTTATATAAGATTATTTTGATAGTAGGAATTATAATATTTTCTTTCAATCTGTTTCTCCATCTGTGTTTAAGTGGCCTTCTTTGTACAGTATGGAGGGATCCTGGCAGAGAAAAGAATGAACAACTTCTGTATTAGTTTACCTACCACAGAGTCTTAAAGGGTTCTGAAATAGTGATTGGATGAAGTTGACAGCCAAGAGAGCAGGATGGAATTTGAATCTATTTCTAAGTAACACACTTTGGATGTACTTCCATTAGGAGTGCATCAGAACAATCAATTAAGAAAAGATAGGAGACAGATACACTGATCAGTACTAGACAGACTTTTGAAGGGGCAATTACATAAATATGGAGTTTTCATTCTTTCCTTTTATGTCATAAATATAAAGTTTATTTGAGATTTCATGCAGTTTTAAAAGGCTATTAGGAACACAGTCACCATCTTTTTTCCCTATTTGACCAAGTGATAAAGGCAATATTTGGAATCAGACAAGTCTCCCTCTTGGCAGATCTCACTTTCCAAATGAAGCAACCTAAAAGGATACAACATGAAATATCTCCAAAGTTTCCATATTCAGAAAGTAGGATTGTCTTTTGAAGATATGTCAACTGAATTGTAGGTCCTGTACACACCAATGGAAAGACATAACAATTGTCCACTCAAGGTTTCTTGTATCATGAAAAATACATCACAAGTAAGACTTCAAATATGTCACATGGCCATATATAATACAGGTATTCCCAAATTTTTAATTTTTTTTCTTGGCTTCTGGCATTATCAACAGTAAATTATTGTTTAAAGGGGATAATATTTTCCTTCATCCTTAAAACTATGCACAAACGCCTACATGCACACAGACACACAGAATTATATACACTGACATACATATATAAGCACAAAACTGTCCAGACACACATCTAGAAGCACACACGTACACAGGCACCACTCTTGCACTCATTTCTTGGATTTTAAATGGAGACTACCACAGAGTCAATAGAACGATTTATTCTTACAGGACCTTGATTTTTGATTAGATGCTCCCTTGGTTTCAAATCCAGCATTCGCTCTCTTACCAGACTGTTTCCACAAATGGAGCCTCAACATACCTTAACTTTTCTAGCTTCAAGAGTAATAAAACAAGTAAGTATTTGTCTAATATGGGGTTGTGTTTATGTCTTGATTATACTACTACTCCTCTGTGCCTAACCAAATTCTATCCACCATTCGGAACAAGCTCAAGTGTGATTCTCCTGAGTCCTACTCTCATGTCCACATCTGAGGTGTTGCCAATGGATCATACTACCCAGTTCACCATACCTTACAGTAATATGATTTTATTTTTTTAATTTAAATTTTTATTAGTTAATATACAGTGCAATATTGGTTTCAGGAGTAAAATTCAGCGATTCATCATTTACATACAACACCCAGTGATCATCGCAACACATACCCTCCTTAATACCCATCACCCATTTAGCCCATCTCCCACCCACCTCCCTCCATCAACCCTCAGTTTGTTCTCTATTATTGGTAAGAATCCCTTGTGGTTTGTTTCTTTCTCTCCTCTTTCCCCCATTCCTCATATATTCATCTGTTGTGTTTCTTTTTTTTTTAATGTTTATTTATTTTTGAGAGAGAGGGAGAAAGAGAGGGAGACTGTGAGTAGAGGAGGCACAGAGAGAGAGAAAGACAGAGACTCTGTCTGAAGCAGGCTCCACGCTGTCAGCACAAAACCTGGTAAGAGGCTTGAACCCACAAACTGTGAGATCATGACTTGGGTTGAAGTTGATGCTCAACCAACTGAGCCACCCAGGTGTCCCTCATCTGTTTTGTTTCTTATATTCCACATATGAGTGAAATCATATGACATTTTTCTTTCTCTGACTGATTTATTTCACTTAGCATAATACACTCTAATTCCATCCACGTCATTGTAAATGGCAAGATTTCATTATTTTTGATGGCCCAAATGCCCATCAACTGATGAACGGATATATATATATGTATATAATATGCATATAAAGATATATATAATATATAAAAATATATAATATATTATATAAATATTATGTGTGCTATATTTTAATTGTACAATATATTAATAAATCATATATAATATATGTAATATAAATATATGATATGTATCTTATTACTCAGTAATATGATTTTCTAAGAATGTCATGTTTAATAAATTTTTCTTCAAAAGATAATTGATTACAACTCCCAATTTATCTATTTCTCTGGCACAGACCTACGTATGAAGGAGGGACTCAATACCAGGCAAAATGAATCCATTATTTTAGAAGTCAACCTTTCAAATTTTCTGATTTTAAGTTTAATACAGATATCAACAATTAGTGAACAGAATCTAATTACTTGAATATTATAAATTTGAAAGTAAAGGGTGACTTTGGAACTATATGTATGTATTTATGGTTCCATACATAGCTATATATATATATATATATATATATATATATATATATATGTATATGTATAGAAAAAGTTACTGATACCATAAAAATATTAAAAATTTGAATTATCGAACACGTGTATGGTTGGTCAAAACAAAGAATTTCACAAGTAATTTTAAATTTTTTTGCAAAGGGTTACATTGTTATTTCAACTAATTTATGCTTCCTTGCTTTCAAAAAAAAGTAAAGAATAGAAAAACTATTACTACAATATTTATCTCAGTAAACTTAAAGATTTAATTTCTGATGTTAGGTGGATCATTTGGTTCAGTACTTAGAACACTGTTAAGGTTGACAAGTTTTAGATATCTTACTGGACTTGTTGGAAGTCTAGAGTAAAGCTTTCAAAACATTTTGCTTTTATTTCATTAAGTCCCTGTTTGGTTTTGAAAATAAAACGTACTATAAAGCTAAATGTTCCATCTCTTTTTAATTATTAATGTAATTACTGCATTAAATGCTTTCCAATTCCAATAAATTACCTAATATTTAGGGAAAAATGAATTACAGTGAAATTACTTGTTTTTATGTGGAGCAAAAAAAAAAATTTGTGAAGTCCTGATGAATGATGTATTTATTATTAGAGACAAGTTTTCCTAGATAATACCATAAAGTAGTGAACTCTTGCTTTACCTTTTTCTATCATTGAAAACAAAATAAACATAATAGAGTGATTTACTTCAAAGGTTTTTAGTATACTTGTTCACATATTATAAAACTTTTCTATGGATATAGGAAGTCTTCCATTCATTTTTACTACTTGGTTTATTTTCATTTCATCTTGTTTAATATAATTTATTGTCAAGTTATCTAACACACAATATTTTCATTTTATCTTAAAAGTCAGTAGTCTTTATGAAAATATTTTATAAAAATTAGAAATGGAAATCCATAGATAATATTAAAAATATAGGTGTTGGTTCATTATTAACATGTTAATATAGACTTACATAACAGGTATATTTTTTCCAATTATGTCACTATTAAAGATGATGCACAAAACTATATGTCTCTGTAATTTCCTTGTCTATGTGTCCACTTAGCTGGTCATTCTCTTTTGAAAATGAAAACAAAGAACAAACCCTGACTCATATAGGTAGTGTTTTATAATCTTTTATGTTCCTTCTCACAGAAGACTCATTTTGATTTTGGCAATCTAAGAAATAAACTGTTAATTTACTCTTGGCTATCGTGGTATGCTTTATTAGAGCTGTATTTTAATTATTTACCTTATTAGAGGACATGATACAACATAGACTGTATGTTTTGACAGTTTTGTTCTTGGAAGAAAATAGTAACAAACAATTTCCTCACAACAGAGCTTAGCTATTAAATCTTGGCTATAGAACTGGGTCATGGAATTAAAAGTCAAAGGTTAGTACAATTTTACTGGTATGCTTCGACTTTTTTTCACTTAAACGTTTTTCATGAGATTTAAGAATATAATCTAACAAGAAATCAGAAGTCTGAAGATCTCTACAGTGTATAAAAGTGCTGAATTTCCAGCATAAATAATTCCTCCACAGAGAATTCTAGATCCTGGTGCCTTTCTTTCTTCTCCAGCTATACTCTTCTCCTGCGTGATCTCATCTAGTCTCTTAAACTTTTAACTTTAGGATTGTTATACACAGAGGCATACACACACCAACTTTTCTCAAGCTTAGGGGCTAGACTTCTATGTCCCATTCTGTACCAGACCCGTTTATTTGAATGTTGTAGTGGATTTCTGTTTTATTTTCTTCCTGATGAGAATCCCTTCCCCCTTACTTCTAATGAAATCCATATGCTTTGTTTCATACTGCAAAACTGTAGTGCCAGTGTTCCCATTATGTTTTATCTTTAAGTAATGCTCATCTTTCCCCCATCAGCAAAATCCTGGTAAGTTAAATAGCTTTCTAATCTCAATTACTGCACTGTTTGATGTATCTGTTTGTGTGTGTATCTGTGGGACTTTGGCAGTCAGAGAACACCTGTACAAATTACACTTTTCATTTAGAAATTCCCACAGACTTCATGAGGGGAACCATATTCTTGCATGAGTTTGTTCCTGATGGTTTCACAAGACCACTGTGCTTGAGCTGCCTGTTTCCTCCTGGAGGACCATACTTATTGGCCCCTCCTGGGTCAGTGCACATTTTCTGTTCCATCTTTCTTGTTGAGATGCTGTTTAACTATTTGTTGTTTGTTTATCTGTTATTTTAAACCATATTTTAAACCAAAGTGTCTGTCCAGGATGCTTGATGCTGTGTCTCTTCCTTCTAAAAGACTTTTCTAAATGTGCTTTATGAGCCAGTATGTCTTCGTCCTCAGAATGTCTCCATTAATTGAAGGCAAATGTGGTTTTCATGGGACATCTAGACCTGTGACAGTTTTCTCCAAATTGCTTTTAGAGCATTTTGACCAATGTTGGTTTATTCAATAAATATGCTGTTGTTGTGAGTGCTTATTGAGTATATTTTGAGTATGAATTTTAGACCCAAAAGTGCCATTTAAAATTTGAAGTTCCCTTAGAGCCACTCTGTACTAGCTTGCCTACATTGTTTAGGGAGCTACAAATTGATGGTTCCTCCTGGTTTATCTGGTTACACAGCAGGCTTTAGCTACATGATCAGCTGGATATAAGAAACTCCTCAGTAAATTTGTGCCACAGTGCCTGTTCACCTGAAACTGAGATATGTCTCATTGATCTAGGTGATTCATAATCCAAAGAAAAAGAGAATCTTGTGTAGCTAATAAAGGACTCTGGTGTGCAGTGCTTGGCAGTTTGTTGATCTGATTGCCTGCTCTCTTTTTCCTCTGCTGTATTATATCCTTTACGAGTATTAAAGGCTTGCATTTGTAACACATGAAAAGCATGTCTTTTCAATTATTATACACTGAGTAAATGATGGAAAATTTTGAGAAGTAATTGGTTTTAGGCATAACTCCAACCAAGAACTTAAATGTCTCTCTTGATTTTTCAAGTTTTGAGGCAATCTCAGAAAATTGTTTTGCTACCCTTACCCTATCCAACAAAGATTAGGCTGATGCTGAGATCCTAGGATAGTAGTAGATACGGTAGTAGAGATCCACAAATATACTTAAGTTTGAATATTATGAAAAGCTTCTAATATGTACCCTCAGTAATCATTATGATCTTGTTTGGATCATCTTTTCTCCTTTGTGGTGGGAAATATTCAGTATTATATTCACTGTCCCAATTGGTCTTGAGGGGGCATCCCAAAGTAAAAGAATATCTGTATTCCAGAAATAAGGGGGAAGATATGCTAGGCATGAAAAAAAGAAAACCATAGAAAAATACATTTCTGCTACAACATTGAAATAAAAAATTCAGGGAGGGAATGAGTTATAAGGGCTTATAATTATCCATGGTAAATATATAAGCCAATCATGTCACACATAAACTGACATTGATTTCCATTTGCTGGATGTTCTTTCCCTTTATTGTTTATAAAGTTTTTATTTAAATTCCAGTTAGTTAACATACAGTGTTATATTAGTTTCAGGTATAAAATATAGTGATTCAACACTTCCATACGATACTGGTATTTATCACAGTAAATGCACTCCTTAATCCCCTTCACGTATGTAACCCACCCCCCTACCCACTTCCCTTCTGGTAATCATCTGTTTGTTCTATGTAGGTAAGAGTCTGTTTCTTGGTTGTCTCTCTTTTTCTCCCTCTTTTTTGTCTCTTTGCTTGTTTTTTTTTTTTTTTCTTAAATTTCACATATATTGTTACCCTGAATCCACAATAGCATGGTCTATCTATAGGAGTTAGGATATATTACATCATGCTAAGTATGGCACAAGACAGCTATCTGGGAATGTCTCAGAATAGATTATAACCTAAATTAATAATCACACAATGGTTGGGGCACCTGTGTGGCTCAGTCAGTTAAGCATCTGACTCTTGACTTTGTCTCAGGTCATGATCTCACAGTTTGTGAGTTGGAGTTCGAGCCCCATGTGGGGCTTTGCACTGACAGCATGGAGCCTGTTTGAGATTCTCTCTCTCCCTCTCTCCCCACCCCACACCACTGCTGTGTCTCTCTCTCTGTCCTTTTCTCAAAATAAATAAATAAACTTAAAAAAATCACACAGTGACCTGTAATTTTATTGGTGAATAAAGTCTTTTGCACGTATTTGGGAGGCAACAGCTTTTGCATATTACTTCTCCAATTTTTCTGTGATATACAGTGTGTAAACTGAGGACCAAAAGAAGAAGCAACATTGGAATCATTCTAAGGGTTCATGGTGAAGGTTACATTAAGGTCACTGAGATACATCACATAAATAATTCCAGGTTGGGAGGCTATGGACCTTATTTGCTTTGGTTCATAATAACTGGAAAGAATGAGTTTGAAGAGAAACAATGAAATGTGTCAAAAATTGACAATGTTAGATTGATTTTTTGTATTTATTCATAATATGGAAAAAAGGACAGTGAATAATTTGCTGCAAAATGTTACATGGATGACATACAGAAAGAGGGAAATTAGGATTTAATTTCTCCTCACTAAAATAAAATCATCGTATTTAAGGGAGGAGGTAGACTCAACACCTTATATCATGGCAGGTTTAAAGTCATGATCAATTCAAGTGATATTGATTCTTATGTGAAATACGTTTGTCTGCTGGAAATTAAAATTAAGGACTGTAATTAGATCAATCTTAATTATTTATTTATATATGTATATTTATATGTATGTATGTATGTATATAGGTATAAACCTATTGTATATAGATACATTAGAAGAACAGGCAGGATTTTTTCAAATGCCTCTTACAGCCACTAGGACCCATAATGGATATTCAGCCTCAAATAAAAGGAGATCTCTATAACGTCAAGACTTCCCCCTTTACTAGAATCTACAAATATACCCTATCATCACATGAAGTATTGTTGTTTTCTCCTTTCTGTGTTATCCATTTATTGGCTCCATTTCCATCAGCAATAACTTCTCTTCTTTCTGCTTATCACTAATTTTCACCTAGATCTTCTCTTTTAGAGTAGGACTGTAGGGCCAGCAGGGAGACCGATCCATAAAACTGACAGCAATTGCATCTGGTCAATCCAGGAAGTGATAACAAAACAAATTCAGGTAGTTTGACACAGGTTTATGTAACTTGCAAGAAAAAGAGTTCTACCAGATAGAAATGTTCATAAAACTTCTCAAATAAATCACTTCAAAAACAAAAATCTGGGTTGTCTCTACAAAATTCTTCCTATGTCAGTAAATGGTATCCCCTAATTAGTGCCTCAAGCCAAAAATCTATGAATCCTTCGACTCCTACTTTTCTTCAGGAACCACACGACAAATATTAGTAAAGCTCCCCAGTTCAATGTACAAATAAAGCTAAAGTTCAAGAACTTCTCTTGTTCTCTCCTACCTATACTGTAGTCTATGCCATTCATGTTTTTGGAAATATGGTATCAATCATATCATATTATTGTAATGCTTTAAATTCTTCCATGTGTCCTAATTATTCTTAGAATAAAATCTCATCTCTTTAATAGGCTCCACAGGCTCTTCTTGATCTAGTTTCCACCTACCACCCTGTCTTTTCTCAAACTATTCTCCCTCTTCATGGTGAATTCCATCTAATCGGACCACGTTTTTGGCACCTTAGCTCTTAATATTACCTCTTTCTGGAACTCTCTTCACAAGCTATGCCCAATTGTCACATATGTACAAAAGCACAATTCTATTGTTTCCATCACTGTTTATTTTCTTTATCAAGTTGTGTTTGCTTCTCATCACAATCAAATTATTTTGTTTCTCTATGTGTTGTTATTTATGATTTTTTTCCATTCTAATGTCAGTCCCATGAGGTCAACCTTATATGATGTGTCCACTGTTGTATCTTTATAATTCCTATATCAATATCTAAGTGCCTAGCCTTATAATAATATCTCTTTATAGATATGTAGATAGACCATTATACATACATACACAGATGATGAGAGATCAATAGGTAGATGTCTGTGTGTGAGAGATATTTTAAATTATATGTACATAACTTTTCAAACCTCTTCCAGGACCCTTAAAACATTCTGTGCACTTACATTATTTCTTTCCAGTCTCTGACACCTACTTGCTTTAGATGACATTCCTACAACACGGAGAAACTCATCCATTCATAAATCAAACTACATATAGCCAATAAATAACCTTTTACAGGGTCAAGTCATTGAAAATTTGTGGTTGATTGTTATAAGCCCAAATTCTAGTCCAACCATATTAATACTGAGTGCCCAATCCACTATACGTCTTAATGACTTTACTCATTCTGATCATCCTGCTCAGAAAAAGTTTGTTTGATGTTTCTTATTGTCCTACTGAGCATTCATATATAAATGATTAGTTTATTTTTTAAATTTTTTAATGTTTATTTTTTTTGAGAGAGAGAGACAGAGTGTGAGTGGGAGAGGGGCAGAGAGAGAAGGAGACACAGAATCCGAAGCAGGCTGCAGGCTCTGAGCTGTCAGCACAGAGTCCAATGTGGGGCTCGAACCCATGAAGTGTGAGATCATGACCTGAACCAAAGTTGGACGCTTAACCAATTGAGCCACCCAGGCACACCTAAATGCTTAGTTTAAACCCCTGTTCCTCTAGAAAGCTTTTTGTAAACTCTCAAGGCAAGAGCCATCTTCCCATTGTAAAATTTATCTATTTCTTTTTTTATTATTATTATTGTAGTAAGAACACTTAACATGAGATTTACCTTCTTAAAAATATCCTAAGTACACAATTGTACACTTAATAGTATTATTAACTATAGGCACAATGTTGTACAGCAACAGAACTTATCTCTTTATACCCAAGATCCAAGTATGTATATAAAGAGAAGTGAAAATTAGAAGGAAAATGATGCATAATTCAAATAGTCATCATGAAAAAGACACTCAGAGTCCCTCTTCCAAGTACACTGATTTTTGGCAGACGTTGGTTCTTTGTAGTTGTAGAACTAAAGTTCTGATTTTCGTGCTGTCTGCTGGTCAAGTACTGCTCTTATTCCCAGAGCTGCCCTAGACTCCTTTCCATTTGCCCTCTCCATAGGCACTCAGTACACAACATGTTGTTTGCTTTTTTCAAGACCATTAAGAGAATGTTACTCTCTCTCTTTCTCTCATTCTGATTTCTCTGACTGTTAAATCCTCTTTTAAAGTGTTCTCACCTGATTACCTGATTAAGTCAAGTACATCCAGGAGAGTCTTCTTTGATTACCTTAAGGTGGACTGATTAAGGACTTTAACCACATTTGAAAAATCCCTTCATTTTTGTCAGATAACATAACCTGATCATGGGAGTGATATGCCATTTTATTCTCACTCAAATGGAGAGGATTAACCAGGATTGTGTACATCAAAGGACAAGAATCATGAAGTCATCTTGGAAGGCTGCCTACCACAATTATTATGTCAGTCTTATGTTCCTGAATATGTTTACTTTTTTCTCCTTTCTCCATATACGCCTTCTTTGTGTTTACTAAATCTTAGACTTCTTTTGGACAAGGCTGGATGCAGGTGAAACTTTATTAGCAACCAATGTTGGATGTAAAACTAAAAAGTGCCTAAAGTTTAGTAAGTGTGTTAGGGAAAATGAATGCAAAGATAGTAAGTAAAACAGAAAATTCTACTAAAATATTTCAATGCTCCTGAAATATAATAATGACCTTTGGTCTTATGTATTAGTGAAGATAATCCATAATTTTATGGATTAGCAAGTATAGACTTTTTAAGATTATTCTTATACCAGACAGATTAAAGGTAGGGACAGAGACAACTGGACAGTTTCCAGTCTTCCTATTCTCCTACTTTTATTTCTGGGACAACCTATTTCTACTTCTGAACATTCTCTCTTCAGGAGTGCTGTGTCATATGCCAGAGACAATGATAACAACCTTGGATATCAGCCCTTCTGGGTCCCTCAGCTCCTTTGTAAATAGTGTGGAGAATAGGTGAGAGTGGAGGAGCTGGAGAAGAATGCTCAGAGAAGTTGGGGTCTCTTGTGTTTTCGGCACAGAAAGGATATAATTATAACCTGGGCTTTTTACAAGAGCTACCCTGTCTCCTCCTGTGTGTCATGGCAAGGCCAGTTTTCTATTGGCCTGTGTCACCATATGTTACATCAGAAGTTAGCACTTATTCTATATTTATATATATATTATAATCATATTTATATATTTATATTATATATACTGTATTGTATTATCTTTTATTTTATTATTGTATTACATATAACAAATACATATTATAATAATACATAAATTATATAGTATTTATATTGCATATTATATATGTGTATATATATATGTATATATGTCTTTGAACTCAGTGCAAGATTCTAGTTGAAACTGTTATTTTCTATTTACAACTTAGATACTATTCAGACTGAAGAATTTATATAATAATATGTAATATTTTTTGGAATTTTTATTGAATTCTACCAATTCATGATTTTAAATACTTTATCTTCCATCTTTTTATGATACCCCCCTAATCCTTCTTACATATTGGTTTATTCTTTATGACTTCAACCATTCGCTTTTGTTCTTTTTTGATTCATCTTTCTTATTAGAGTGTCTCCTTGAACTTGTTGCCTTTTATTACCAATATCCTATTTGTTTGATGAATATACCTTATTCTCTCTGTTTTTGAATTTTAGTGGAGAAGATATATATTAGGAAATGTCTCCCCTAAGACAAGGATATACTTTGAATGAGAAGAAGGCAGTCTTTTTTTCCAGCTTTTTTACTAGATTCACTCACATTTCTATTGATCCAAGTCAAAGGGGACCTTACACATATATCATTAAACTGCATGACCCAAATCTTATGTTTGGAATCAGCATTTATTCATTGAATGTACACTTTGTGCCTAGTACCAAAATTTTAAGCGGAAGATAGTTGAAAACAACAACAGCAACAGCAACAACAACAACAAAGAATGAGGGAGTTTCTTTCTTATTATGAAATTTCTTGTTTTATTCTAGAGAAATTAAGAAAGCTAGTCATATACCAAAATAATTTGAGATTCATTTAGGTGTTTACCTAGGTGGTTATTGTGGAGATTATAGATCACAAAAGATGTTTATTAAAAGAGAAAATAGCTGTGTGTCACAAAATTGAAATACCACAACAAGAATCAACTAAGTAAATGGTCCAATGCAACTAATACAATGAGAAAAGAAAGGCATCAAACAGAAAATGTAGAGATGTTGCTTACTTGAAGCATGGGAATAGGCTGAAAATAAACATTCGGGACTTTTTCAGAAATTTGGTTTTGTAAAAGCTGTTTGATTTATTCCAAATCTTTACATCATTTCCCTTGACTCAATTTATTCTCAAAAAGAATCCAGATACTGAAGAATAAAGGAAGACAAAGAAATCAGAAATCCTTGTCTGTGCCAAAGAGACAGGTGGACATTTTGTAAGTACCTGGGGGATCTATTAATATCAAAAGGACACCAGATGTAACATGGTATTCCTCCTGAGAGTGATGCTAGTAAAGACTGGCCAAAACCCTTAATAAAAATATGGAGATAATAGCACACACACACAGACACACACACATATACACAAATAACACACACACATCCTTATCACTGTCTACACACCACACAAACACATAACACACACAACTTTATCACTACACACACCACACACACACACACACACACACACACACACAGAGTTATCACCATCTACACAACACACATACATAGACACACATACACTAAAATCTACACTAGACACCATCCTAGTGGTGGTGTCACACATGCCCCTTCATCCCAAAGAGAAAAAAAATAACTACATTGAAAATGTGCATTTCCTCCCAGTTGTAGCTTAAAAGTCAGTAGTTTTGGTAAGCCAAATAGATAATTTTAATCCAAAGTGCATTTGCTGTTTTTAATACAAACTGTATTTTATGTTCTATTTATATTAAAGAGATCTAAAGTGTTAACCATTTATTTCGTTATTGTGATTCTTAAAGTGGATCTGTAACTGAAGTATCTGTTTGTCTGGATCAGTAGAAAGAGGACACCTTAAAATAAATGGCACAGGCAGGTATTCTATTAGAAGAAGAAGTCTTATATTAAATAGATAAATATTATATGTCATGCTCTCATGGTTGAAGGATTTAAGAAGCTGTTAGGTCAGGAGGGAAGTTACAAGCTATAACTCTGACATAGCAAGTGATTTCTTCAGTCAGTGTGTCTTAAAGTCCAGAAGAGTTAATGGAAATCCTAGGGAGATGTTTAGGCACGAAAAGAAGTTAGGGTCAAGAATTCCTAGGTGCCAGGCAAAGGGTGATTCTTCGTCTCTTTAACAGCAGTTTCCTAGTTATCACAGTCTCACCAGGAGACTGAGTACTCACCCAGGCAGCTTAGGTTAACTGACTGCAACTGAGGATCTAATGTGAACAAGTAGGATCTAAATTCCCAGACTTTCGCAAACTAATCTGAGCATAAGAATCATCTTAAACATGTCAAGGCCTAAGTGTCTCTGATTTGTTTGATCTAGGCCGATCCTAGAAATCTGTATTTATAACAAGTTCCCAAGGTAATTCTTCACACCAGATAAGTCTGATCACACTTGAAATAGCTGTTATAATGTGTTTAGGAACAGGATTATGAAATTAGTGCCTTCACCTAAAATTCCAGCCCTGGCTCTTCCCTCCTTGCTTATTTCTGCCTTATATCCACACTTCACTCATTTTTTCACTTCTTGCAATCTTTGCCTGACTGTTGATCTGATAGATTGTAACAAACTCTCTGACTCACAAAGTTATTATCAATCTACCTTAAAGAAAATCAACTAAAATTTGATCATGCTGTCTTACGAATCAAATCAACTCCCACCAGATTGTTATAAAGATATAAGCTGAAAGTGACGTATTGTGTCACTATGAAAGTGGAGATTGGAAGGTGTGAAGACATTTCTGACCAGCCTGTGCATCCCCATCCTATATTTAGTAAATCTCTCACCTTATCAGATAGAGCCTGGCTTACCATATGGATGAAGAGAGCTACTTTCTAGCCAATTTATAATGAGGGCCCAGGCACATGAATGAAGACTCTCCAGTATGATCGACCATCGCAGTGCAGATGGTAGGAGGCACAGAGGTGGTGTCTACATCCAATTTCCAGAAGCATCAGAGACAGCAGTCCTAGAACAGCATCCATGTGATTTATGTGTTGGTTATCATTTCCCAGACTCTGAGGTAGATCTCACTGTGTACTAATGGAAAGAAAGGAATGTACTGCTCAAGCTTCAGGAGCAAAGACATAGATTAGTACTTTCCTCTCAACTTAATTATTCTCCTTCTCCTAGAATCTCATACTTTTCTGGGACATGGAACCTTTGTCTTTTGCCTTCTGATAATTCCCCAAATTTGTTGCCCAAATGTCAGTTAGGCCTCAATGCATTGTATGCAACAAGTCATAAAGGTAGATAGGTACTCAGTTTAAAAATAAAATCTCATATATTCAAATAACAAACTGATAAAACAATAGACGGTGGAAGAGGATTAACTACTGATGTTGCTACTGCTAATAACATTTTTAAAATTTTTCTAAGTGTTATTTATGTATGTTCATCATGTTGATTGCCTATAGTATTCAGGTCCATTTAAATATTGTCAAGATCATTCTTTGTGTTTTTTCTTTAACAAAATGGATCATGGTAAGTTTCTGGATGCTTTAAAGAATATAATGTTATTTTTTATTTCTCATTCCCACATGATTTCAATTTAAATTAAAAAGACATCCAACTTGGCAAGCCTAAAAGTGTATTCAGAAGAATATTCAGTGAGAAAACAAATTGATTATGCTGATTCTAGTTCCTAAAGTTACAAATGAAGTAGTTATGGGGAAAAAAAACACTTTTGATTGGTTTGAAGGGTAAAACCAGAAAGCAAGCATCATTTGTATATTCATTCATTGACTTCCATGTTCTGCTCACCCAGCAGATAGCTCTGTGTGTTGAGGCAGTACTTCCGGCCTTACTAGTGAGGTCTCCTGGCCCAGAGTCTATTGTGTAGGATTGATAAAATAAACAAACTAGCTTAAGGTGTCAGTATATCATTGACTACAAACAGCATTTATTCATTTGAGTGTGTCACACTCTTTTTTAGGTGATGGTGGTGGTTGATATTACTACTTCTTTGGATACTAATCATTTTTTTTAAGTTTATTTATTTATTTTGAGAGAGAGAGAGAGAGCGCGAGAGAGAGAGCGCACAAGCAGGACAGGGCCAAGAGAGGGAGAGAAAGAATCCCAAGCAGGCTCCATGCTGTCAGTGTGGAGCTCAACATGGGGCTTGAACCTATGAACCATGAGATCATGGCCTGAGCTGAACCAAGAGTTTGTCACTCAACTGACTGAGCCACCCTAGAGCCCCCTGATCATTTTTTTTTAAGTAACATATTTGTTGGACCAGGTGATGTGTTCAGATGCACACAGGAGAATATGAGATGAAATTATGTTCTAATTTAGGAAGACTAAGGATTATAAGATAATGTGTATTCAGGGACCTTCTGTCACTAAGTAGTGTTCTGCTAACTTGAGAGAGTCCAAAGAAGTTTTAGTGAATATGAAAAAATACTGTGTTCATACAATAATTCACAGATATTTTCCTCAGTATTTGCTTTATAAAAACTCTTAAAATGGTTGCATTGTTTTTATTATTGCAAGTAATATTTTGATTATTATTAATAAGGGACAAGAAACACATCTTCCTATAAAGAAAATATTGCTTTGTTTATGTCAGATTACTTTCACATGGTTTCTAGTATTACTTTTTTTATGACTGTGGTAACTTATTTCTCATACTTGTTCTGGTAGTAACAGATTATTGTCCTATTTAGCAAGGCTTTCTCTTCCTTTTTAAAATTTTCTTTCTTCTTTACTTCACCATTGCACTAATAATAGGTCAGATTCTGACCTATTGGACCTGGTTTCTACTTAGTCAATGGCTTGGTAACACTTGGGCACTGTTTCCTGGGTGATGGAGATAATTTAGTAGATTATTTAAATTTAAATGATTAATGAGTTAGATAAGCCGTGTAATATTTTCTTTTGTCTCCAAGTCCATGTATGAGTGTACCCTCTTGAATGCTCCCATCTCAGTGGGCTGAGGGAAATTCTTGGTCATTTGTCATGAGAAAATGATTTACACATTTATGAATATATATCATTTGTAAAATGCCATCAGGGGAACATGATGCATCAAACCTGAGATAACGTACATATTTTGGTAAGAGAAAGTAAACTTATATGCTATAATCTTTAGTTTGTATTACTTGGACCTATCTAGGAGAATGTTTGCATGCTTATTGCTTTGTAATATTTTCATTATAGAATAAAGAAAACTCAATGAAATGAGAAAGGAAGCATTGCGTGTTACCAATGTCAAACAATCATGTGGACAGAATAGAATCCAGAGAAGGAGGCAAAGTAGTGACCAAGTCTTATCTGCGGAGTTCAGCAGAATAGACACCATTCTGGGACAAAGGATGGGAGTGTTTTCCTACTCTTCCTAGAACTTTGGAGCCATTTGAGAAAACTACCATCAAAGACTTAAACTATTATAAATTAATATCTGATTTTTATGTAATTAAACTTGAATAACGAAATAGATTTCATTAAAAATTCCTTTCAATTTGTCTCTTGAAGTTTTAAAGCTTTCATTCATTGCTTTTGGTTAAGTTAGGGTCTGTCAAGGAAAAAAGTAGTTTGACTTGATCTTTGGCCCCAAATATACCTACATATGCTTTTTGTTTCTGAATACCTAGGGATTTCTTGAAAGTAGAAATTGTTAAGAAGGGGGGGAAAGATATTTTAATTTTTTGGAAGAAAGAAAGGAAAGTGCTTTTTAAGAGGATATTTGACTAGTTTGATCCTATGGTATAACTGCAGAGACTACCATTACGTGTTCTTTCCATGTACCTGTGCCACCCCATTAACTCTTTCATTTCTTTCTCACTAGATAGAAAATTTCTTCAGGTTATGGCTCCAAAACCTTCTGTGTCATAGTATATAAGTATAAATATCAGGTATGTTCATGAATCCCCTGCCAAATTGTGCATGTGTGTTAGTAATAATATATTCTCTCTCCCTCTCTGTATTATATGTGTGTGTGTGTGTGTGTGTGTGTGTGTGTAGTTTTTTCTAGTAAGAGTGTCAATATTTTTAATTGGATTTCAAATGTGTTCATAAACTAGAACCAAATTTAAACTAAGTCCTGTGGAAATTGTGAAGAATCTACATGTCATCTGCCTGTATAAGTTAGAAATGATACTTGCAATTGAAAGTTAAGCTAGTAGAATAGTTAAAATGTACATACTTGGAAATATGTAAATTAATCTTAAAGAAATAGAAACTTTCCAAGACTGCAATAGAACTTAATGAAACTTTTACAAATGTAGGAAAAGGATAGGTCTTTTGAAAGGTACATTGGTGTGCCCAGTACTTGCCTGCTCAAGACCTTGGACTGGAGAACTCCATCCCCTAGATACTAATGTAGATATAGATGTGAGCAGAAGCCATATACTGGACTATGCAATTAAACACTTTACTCATGACACAATTTTATTTTGCCAACACACACACACACACACACACACACACACACACACACAACTTTGTCACTAAAAATTTTCATGAATGGTCAATCTTATATAGTAATCAGTCTTTTTTTATGTTTATTTATTTTTGAGAGAGACAGAGAGACAGGGCATGAACAGGGGAGGGGAAGAGAGAGAGGGAGACACAAAATATTAATCAGGCTCCAGGCTCTGAGTTGTCAGCACAGAGCTTGACGTGGGGCTTGAACTCAGGAACTGTGAGATCATGACCTGAGCCAAATTGGAAGCTTAACCAACTTAGCCTCCTAGGTGCCCCATAGTAATCAGTCTTCTAAACAATATTAATTCTTTTAAAAAAAAATTTAACATTTATTTTTTTAGAGAGACAGAGACAGAGCACGAGTGGGGAAGGGGCAGAGAGAGATGGAGACACAGAATCTGAAGCAGGCCCCAGGCTCTGAGCTGTCAGGACAGAGCCTGATGCAGGTCTTCAACCCATGAACCCTGAGATCATGACCTGAGCAGAAGTTGGATGCTTAACTGACTGAGCCATCAAGGTATGCCTAAGTAATAGTAATTTCTTAAACATGTAGAAGCTGAGGTCCATTCCTACTGAGAATTCATAAGGGTTAATCTCAACTTCAGGCAACCAAAGATAGCCAGCCCCTCCATGCAAAGACCTGGCATTTGTGGAGTTCATTTCAACCTGCAAGACCCTCCTGATGAATAAGCTCTCTAAATTAGTTTCATATGATTTAGCCAGAATCACTTGCTCATGAAAATTGTTCACTTAATCATTCAACAAATATTTTTTGAGCATCTATCATTGTAAATAGGTGTTACAGAACTGGGGATACAGAATTGATTAAATAAAAAATGTATGGTTCATGGACATGTCACTTAAAGTCTTTCTTATCTATTTCTTAATGTCCCAGTTAAAGAAAAGACAAAAGCTATGATTATAGTTAAATAGTGTGTTCTGATTATTTTTAATCTAAAGGGGGCAAAGAAATAATTATATTCATTTTGTTTATATTGAATAATATCTGTCCAAGAACATTTTGATTAAAGAAACTGAAATAATATTTTAAATGTTAATTTTTAAGGATTTTTTAAAATGCAAGAACCATTTATCTTTGTTCACAATAAACAATTGGCAAAGAACAGACACCCTAAAATGTAATTTGGAAGGTATGCTATGAAATCCTTTTTTTCTACAAATAGTTCCTAAACTACTGGATTGAGAAATGAAAAATACAATATGTGAGCAATAATTAGTCAGGGTGATTTCAGATAATAAAAAAAGTAATTATATATTTCAGTTGCTTAATACAACATAAGCACTAATTATCTAGACAATTTTTATATTTATAAAATTATTCTTTAAAACCTTTGAATCTAAAGTTCAAAGAAAGAGATGGCTGTTAAAAGAGTGAATAATAAAATTAATGCCTTTCCCTTGATTATTCTCATTCTTGGTTATTAAGATCACTATTATTTCATTATTATTTTAAATAGCTTCTATAATTTACTCATTGAACTACTAGTTATATAAAATATATGATGACATTTCAGATCAGATTCCACTGAAAATTATTCTGCATTAATATAAATAGTTACAGAAGCACTTATGATTTACCTTGTTCTCTATAGAAACATATCGCCTTCTTTACCAATGTAAGACTTGCCACCATTAGCTTATATCAAATTCTATTCTGTCCTTTCTGTTGGACTTTTGAGCAAATAATTTAAAATATTTGCATCTCATAATATTCAAAAAATATTTTACATTTTATTTGTCATTTTTACTTTAACAATGACTCAACACTAATCATGTGGAATGCTATTTCTAAAGTACCATTTGGATATTCCTAGGCATTTCCATTGAGCTCATCCTGGAGAAGATATGTTTTTTTGTCACACAAATATCCAGTTAGCTTAGTTCAAGTCATTGAAAATCACTATTTTGAAAATATAATTCTATGAATATTCTCTCTTTGTGTTTTCACTAAACTCTTTTAAATTCTCTATTTCTCTATAAAGGATTATTGACCAAAAGAAATTATCAGGCAAGGGTTTTGTGTGTTTTATGCATTCATTGTTCTTTCTGCACAGTTCCTTGATTACCAGATAAATATTGGTTCCTGTCTTCTCTGAGCACCTTTCATCTTCCGCAGTATAATTTTATGTTAAGGTTTAGAGACACCACAATTGAATAGCATAAATCTACTCATTATATCATTTAAGCTTTGACTTTCTATTGTAGCCTGTGGGAAAGAAGGCCTTTCCCCATTCTGCAGTCTAAATTTAAAATCTAGAAATATGACCAGATGTTCTCATTAAGGATTAAATGAATACCATGCATGTATATCATTTCTTTCTTACACATAATATGCCGTGCAATTTTAGTTTTAATTAAATATGGATTTTGTTACTTAGCTCTTTCTCCAGATAGCTACACTAACTGTAATAATATTCTTAGTATTCTCCAATGCCACTGAATTTTTATACAGTCACTGTCTCGCTGTGAAACCTTAGCTAGAAATGTACGACATTTATGATCTCTTCACGCAACGTGAGAGCTCCTAAAATAAAGCATTCCCTGCAAAATGGAACCCTTTATGCATTAGCATGGGGGAAAATTAATAAGATTTATAAAATACATATATTATGATTCAGACAAAGCAGAATATTTGTCTATCTCCTCAAGGTATTAAAATATGTTTTAGTATGAACATAATGACATAAAACTTGCTCAGCCTTCATTGTACCCCAGTAAGGTACAGAATGAAGTAAACCCAAGTTCACTGAGACACCTCTGGTCACTTATTATTATTATTTTTTATAAAGTTATTACAGAGCATCAGTCATGTGCCTTGCATTGTGTTGAGACGTGGGTTATAAAATTGGAGGAAGTGTCTATTGCCCTCTAGTGTGCAAATAGGCAAAACACATAAGCAAAGGGTATCATTATTAAAGTAGATGGACATGCAAAGTATTAACAAAGTTTCACAGAGAATATTAACTGAGCTGGTGTTGAAAACACACTTGGCCTTTTGCCGCATGGATGAGCCAATAGAAAGGAAAACAGATATTAACCCTGAGAAAAGAGACAATCTAGCAGCCAGTGTTAATGAAAAGAAGCAGGAACTTTGGGATCACATTTTCTAGGCTCAAATACAACTCCACAAATTACTGAGAATTTGAGAAAAGTTGTGTTAACGCTCTGTGCCTCAGTTTCTTCATTTGTTAAATAGAAACTGCGCTATAGACTTATTAGAAGGATACCATGAGTCAATCTATGCAAAGTGCTTAGGATAGTGCCTGCTTAAGCATTTGCTAAATACAGTTAGAAAACTTCAAGTTTTCTGAAATATAAAACTTAATAAATGAATTGATGAGGTAGAAAAGCTAGATAATAATCATTTTATTTACTGTTTTAAAGTTTTTAAATGTTTTTCCTTATTTATTTTTGAGAGTGAGACAGTGCTAGTGGGGGAGAGGCAGAGAGAGAGAGAGTGAGAGAGAGAATCCCAAGCAGTCAGTGCAGAGTCCAACGTGGGGCTCAACCCATGAACAGTGAGATCATGACTTGAGCTGAAATCAGGAGATGGATGCTTAACCAACTGAGCCACCCAGGAGCCCCTAGATAGTAACCCTTTAAAAAAGTTACATAGAAAAGATATTTTTCTAGTAATGTACTAGATTAAAGATGGTTCAAATTCTTTGTCACTTCTCCCACTTGAGAAGTGGAGTCCACTCATTCTACTCCTTTTAAATCTAGGCTGGTCTTAATAACAATATTGATGTAAAGAATATGGCAGAAATCATGTATCAGTTGCTGGGCCCATGCACTAAGAGACTGCCAGAATCCACTTCAAATTCCTTGGAATGCTTTCTCTGGGAGCCCTAAGCCTCCCCATATCAAGTCTGACTATGTAGACGAGGCCCCTCATAGATACCCTGGTTCATTATCTTAGCTGGGCCTGTCTTTCAGTTGTCCCTACCCAGGCACCAGACATGTGAGTGAAGCTGCTTTGGATCCTACAGATCAGAACATATGCCCCTGAACAGCTCGCAGTGAACTCCATCAATGTTAGATGGAAAAGAG
This sequence comes from Panthera pardus, assembly GCF_024362965.1. NCBI lineage: Eukaryota > Metazoa > Chordata > Mammalia > Carnivora > Felidae > Panthera > Panthera pardus. Next base: position 59,994,762 of record NW_026526654.1, read on the forward strand.
TCATCATTCATCTCATCCCTGCTGGGAATTCTGGGCCAATATTATAAAAATGGCTGTGTTTTAAGTCACTTGGTTTTGGGGTAGTTTGTTACTCTTCAATAAATAATCTAACAGGAACAAATGACAAAGTCAGATTTTTATATTATAAAGATCCCTTGGCCTTTGTGATTGTGTGATACTAGGGAGAATACAATAACTAGCATTGAGTCTGGAAACTGTAGAATGGTAAGGAGATTTTCAGACAAATCCAAAACTGAGATTGCAAAGGCCTAAATGAGATCAGTTTTATAGATATGAAAAGAAAGGGTGTTACTCAATTAAAATTAAAGCTTATCTGAAAAAAATGTTTATTATTTCTAAGACACAGAGTACGCATGCATGCACTAGCAGGGGAAAGGCAGAGAGAGGGAGACAGAGGATCTGAAGGAGGCTATTTGTTGAATGCAGAGAGTCTGGTATGGGAGTCAAACTCATAAGACCTGAGCACTTGACCTGGCCAAAGACCTAGCTTAACTGACTGAGCCACCCAGGTTCCCCTAAAGCTTTTCTCTTCTGCATATTTTCCTTTTGCCTCTAGGCTTTCCTCCTATTGAGTAGATGATAAGGTTTAGGAAAAGTGATTCAAGTGGCCTGAAATGGAATTCAAGACAGTAAGCTAGAAAGCCAAAGTCTATTTCCTGTGGTCCAAGACAATTCTTGAAGAGGAACGTTCTTTTGGTATTTGTTTATTTGTTGATTTTGTAGATATATAAACATACATGATGTAGATGTACATGATGTAGATGGAGATGTGGATGTAGACATGCCAACGATCCTGGAAGATTCAAGCTGTAACATTTACATCACAAACCATTAAGCAGGGAAATACACAAAATGATTTAAGTATTTCCTTTGAGTATTCCTGGGTGAGTCTAACAATGCACATTACTAGGATTAAACTCTAAAGTAGGAAGTGATCTCTATCATCTTTCTTTTCTGCAAGTCTTTTGGCCAAGACCAATTAGTTAGAATTCATTTAATACTTTAATCTAATATAAAGACACATACACTCAAACTGAAACAATCATTTCAAAAACATTTCAATAGATTGACATCCCCAGCCACAACGTGCAGGTTGAAAAGCACTGCCATCAGAATAAATAAATAAATAAATAAATAAAAAAGATATATTTAAAAGTTCTGAAAAGAAATAGCATTTCCGTGAATATAGCCCAGGAAGAGTGAAAGCCTTTTGAAGAATGTCTGTATACAGCCCAGCATCAATGCAATTGAATATTTGTTTCTCAAAGATGTGTCAAGGTCAACAAGAGAACCTCCTGGCTTGAAGTGGCAGAAGTGCCACAGCTTCCTGGGCCCCTTTGTATGAGGGATGTAGACACTGTGGAATGAGTAAAAAGATGGAATTGTCTGGCCTCTGAGTGAGCAGGATGCAGATTGCCTGTATGGGCAGTCTGACTGAACACCATGTTGGGACCCCTTATGACCCCATGTCAGAAGCCATGCTCAAGGACCAGCTACATCTCAGCAGATGCCAGTTGAAGAGGGCAGGTAAGAGAGAGACAGTAATATACCTTTTCTCCATAATGCCAGATCGATTAAAAAAAAAGATTCTTACTCCTCTTTCCAGAACTTTATATTAGTTTGAGAGTATGGGGATATTATATAATTATATATAAATCTGCCCAATACACTTCACAGAAATGACTTTCATTAAGGTCACCAATGACTTCCTCATTGCCAAATATAATGGGCAATATTGTATTTTTTGGTTCTTTTCCTTTTTTTTTTCATTTTTGGATACTCTGTAGAATTTACCACTATTAATTCCTCTTCTTGAAGACTTCACCCTTAGTGGTCATAATGCCAGCATTTTTGCCCCCTTTCATGTACTGGGATATCAATGTCCTTTACGGAATCTACTTTTTCCTGCTTCTAGAATGTTGGAAAAACCCTGTAACTCATTGTCAAACTTAATGCAGGGCCAACTATTACCTGTATGCTGATGATGATTCTCAAGTCTATATGTCTAAGTTAGATCTCTTACATGATGTTTAATCCAGCATATATAAAAACTATGTAATATCAATACTTGAAATTCAAAGAGCACCTCAAATACAAAATATCAGCAATAACCCACTATTATACTTTAAAACTTGTTTGTCCTGCCTCTAGTTTATACACCTATCTTAGAGAATGGAAGCAAGCATTTGCCCAAGCAAGATTTAGGAAGGAGAGTACAGATTCCTGATTTCCCTTAACAACATCTCCTCTATGTCTTGTTAATGTCTGGCCTCTCAATGTCCACATAAGGCAATGCTAACATTGTGCCAACTTAACCCTAAAGTCCTTCTAGAAAATTCATCAAAGAAAGGTAAGAGTTGAATATTGGTAAATATGAAAAGGCATGTTGGTGCTTTCTAGACAATCTACTCAGAAAACATCATCTAGTGGAAGTAATTTGAAAGAGAATCTATATTAAACGAAATGAGTCTACATTAGTGTGTATGTACATGGAGACATGGAGCCAAGAGTGATATGGACCTTCTTTTGAAACCAAAATAATAATAATAATAATAATAAAGTAAAATATCTCTGGACTTACTGGGAAATTGCCAGAATACTAGTATTGAAGAAAGAGCTGAGTTTATGGGAAATGAAGCAAAATTCCAAACAAAAATAACAAGAAGTTAAAAATAAAAATAAATCTTTCCTTGACACTAAAAATCAAGAGTTAATTGTAAAAAAATTTAAGTGTCATTAAGGAAAGACATATGAATCATAGGGTTTAGCTTTAAAAAGTTTTTTTAAAAATAATCTTTGAGTATATTTATTGAAGTGCAATATGAACTGTTTTAGAAGGTATTCAATACTTTGGGTATAAAGTTACACCCTAGTATCTAATACCTTAGGACTGACCCACTGCCATCTGGTGTCCCTGTCATCAAATTGCAATGGCAGCTCCATAGACTAACATATTTTACCTTCGAAGAGTTGAAATTGCAGAAATAAATATGCAAGGAGACAAGTTTGACATTAAACATTCTACCACACTGAAAAGCATTCTGAGTTGAAGCAAAGACAGACAATTAAATTATTTTCTTGTCGTGCTTTACAATGAGGCACCAGCTCAATGAAGTAACATTTATGTTACTGAAAGGTGGTGGCACAGTAAATCCTACCTCATTGCCAATAAACTGAAGATCAAAACAATCAACCAAGCTCCACTGGTAATAAATTGAAAGTCAGTGGAGCACAAAATGTATTACTGTTCGAATTAATTTTGGCACAAAATGGGTTGTTGAGTTTTCCCCTTTTCTTAAGGCAAATCAACCCCAAGCAAATAGTTAATAGACTGTTGAAACGTAAATTCAATGTGCTCACAGTACTCTGATGAAATTTGAATTTTATATTTGATTTTTGAGAACAATATAGTCATTTGGATCCTATTTTCTATGTATTTTGGAGGAATTTTTACAATAGTTTCCTGATACAATTTCATCTTAAAAAGTCTATTGGATCACAAATAGATTTTTTTTCCTGCATTTACCAAAAAGCTCTTAGGGACAAGCAGTCAATCCAATCATTGATTATAATAAGTTGGATCTATATTTTATGGACTTCCATGATTTAAAACTTTCTAGCAAAATTGGAATATGTCACAGGAAGTTGTTTTGATAGCATACAATATGGTGCCAAATGAGGGAAGCTGACATGTTTTAAGGGTACTCTGCAATGTGTAGGAATGAGAGCTAAGCTTATATAGGGTGCTGAACCTAAAGATTCTGGATGGGAATTGCAGTGATGAGGCAAGTTCATGGCTCCCCTGCTAAAGATGATCATCAGAAATAATTTCTATAGTTTGCTACCAAACTAGGAAAATATTTTCACTTAATACCTCCACTCAGAATGAGGGACCTAACTTGTTCAAGACCATCTGGTGGCAGAATCAGAATTTTGCCTCAAATCTAACTCACACAAAAGTTTCTTTTAACTACAATGCATTTTTTTGCAGACCTTCAATCTGAGGATATCTTAAGCATTTAGTAGTGTTTGGTTTTTCATAACAAAGATTTATAACAAATATAATTTGACTTCAAACACAGTTTTTCTCATCATCTAAAGCTGAATCTGTTGCCTATGTGTCTTCATAAAGCCGAAGAGATTACTACTATCATTATATAAATCCATTTGAAAACATTTATGATTTTATTTTTTCCTATATACCAAGTTAGACCTTCTCATTAATCCGTATGGAAGTTGACTTCCATAGTTAGGCGAGGAGGCTACTTCATAACAAAATAATTATCCTTGTTAGTTCTAGAAAACAAGGTTTATTCATCTGCCGATAATGGGTACCACATAAATAATCCTTATCAACATTATTCTAAAAAGAAAATACTATGTTTAGTTATCCTCAGAATCTGAATGTTATGGCTCAATAAAGTAGATAAAATACATTCTGCACTTACAATGTATAAATCATTATTCAGGGGTTTTGTTGACTTAGTAAAATTACTTTTTGAGAATGAATCCATACTCTTGTGTTGGTATTGATGATGATGACAATAATGCATTCAATGATAAGCTGAATTTATCTGAGCACATGCACATAAGTTTCCCTATTTTCAGCTTTATATAGTTTTCAAGCAGTCACTTTAACCAATCAATAAACAAATTCCAGAAATCATATAAAAATATTCATACTAACTGATAAATACTGACTAATATTAGTAGGTATATAATCATTTATAAGAATTGTAAGCATTTAACATAATTTTTGAATCATTTATTTTGAAGAAATAAGATATATATATATATATATATATATATACACATTTATATATATATAATATATGCTTTTGAAGTGTTTAGTAATTTTTTTTTTTTTTTGCTTTTTGGACCTCTATTTACATAATCCAACTGTAAATGTTTTAGGGGAATGAAAATGACTAAAATGAGCATGAGAATTCTGAGAAATCATACAAGTAATGCCAAAAGGGCATTAAAGAGCAAACTGACTACTATTGAAATGAAAGCCTAGAATGAATTAAATTGAACAAACAAAATGAAAAATGAAGAAGGGGATTAGAGATGAGATAAAGAGCAAATTGTAAAAAGGTTAATCAAATGAAATACTTGATTTGAATAACCAAGAAGATATAATCAATGTGGAAGGGAACAACATAGAAAAACAGTGTTATAATTGTGAATGTTGCAATAAACTTACATCTTGTTCTCATAGCACGCCTATTTGGCATTTCATGCTGACAAAAAAAAAAAAAAAAAAACAACAAAAAACAAAAACGTGTATTATATCCTAGAGACCATCAACAAATCACTTTGACACACCCTACTTGCACATTCCTAAGCCTGTATTTGATCACTTTGCTCTCTCAGGAGTGTGAACATTGTAATCTTTAAGTGTCATGCTTTAATGACAAATTAATGTGCTTACAAAGAAAATCTAAATTAATTATACTTTTAAAAATTTTATATGTATCCATTCAAATCTGCTGGCATGGCATTTGTTGCCCTGCATACAGAGGATTATAATATTTTATATTAATTACAAGTATAAATGTGTAGAATTATAAATATATTAGCTGGTGTTCTGATAACACATTTGAATTTCTCCTCACCTAAGATCTGTTCATATGATATGGTAGTATACCTTAACAAAGGTAGTTATGGGAAAATCCTCCATTCACAAAATGCTTTGCTCCCAGGTTTGGTAAATCTTCTTTATTAATTTTTACTACAGAATATGTCCAAGGATGAGATGTATTTTTTTTAATTTAATGTCATTATTTGCCAGAATTACTTAGTCATGTCATCTGCCATTGCTTTGCATGCTGTGGATGCAACAAGTTAGATTTAGGCAAGCAATAAGTTTTCTGTTATAAGTTTCTTATTAAGTTTTGCTTTTATCCAGTGAGTGGTAAAAATGTTGACTTCCTTTATTAACTACCAGGGCATTAATTGGTTCTCTCTTTCCATAATATCTTAAGATATTGTGTGTTATTTCATGTGTTCTTTCTGCACTGTAATCAGCATTCCTGTCTGAAGAAGAGCATTTATCAATGCTGTTTCCTATCTTGAAATCACAAAATGCAGTTTTATTACTTGCTCCTCTTGCTAGAAATAGTCATATCCTAGGGTCTCAGCTAAAAACAGATCCTTAAGTTATTAACTGACATGACACATTGTATTATATTGTGATATAATAATTCACTGGTAACAGTATTTCAGAGTTATTATTATTACACTTTTTCATGCCCAATATCATGCGACCCCCATTTGGATAGGTCCCGCTCACTCAACAATTTTAATAGGATATCTGGTAGCTTGGTTAAATATGGCTCCTATTCCAGTAGACTCAATATATCCTGGAGGTATACAGAACATAAAGCTTAAATAACACAAATTAATCACTCTGTCATTATGTAATTAAATAAATTATAAATAATCCAAAGTATGAGTTCTATCTTTGGCACTTAATCCCTTTACAAGGTACTTGCTTTTCAACCTAGGTGGAAGTAATATGTGAATCTACGCTTTCTGGCTACAGTGGAGGTATTTTAGCTCTCAACGTACAGATCAGAGTCTGTCTTTCCATTTCTTATTTTGGTCCTAAAAATTATTGTGGTCGTTTCCATTTTTGCTTATTTAGCTTGTGTGTACTATCGTGTTACCACTTCTCTATTGTTTCTTACAAGTTGCAGTAAGCATTGAAGTGTCTGGGAGCACTCCCAGTTGAAGAACTTTGCTGGTCTCATACCCTTAGCCTAGTGCAATTGCCATTATAACAGACACCCTGTTGTAGTCACATGTATCCGCCTCTTTACAAGAACAGAAAACTATAAAGATATTTTATGGAATAAGATACAAAATCCTTAACGAAATATTAGCAAATGCATAAAAGCAATATATAAGTAAAATACATTTTAATCAAGTGAGAATTATCTAACAAATAAAAGTTTATTTCAACGTATGAAAAGTTAACTGTATCAACACATAGGGAGGAAACGCAAATATCCCTATAATTAAAGGAAAAGTATTTGAAAAATTTGACCTTCCATTCATGACAGAAATTCTCATCAAACAATCAATAAAGAGTAACTTCCTCAAGTTGACAAGGTACATCTACAAAACATCCTCAGACTGTATCATATTTAATGATTAAAGACCGAATGTAGTCCTCAAAGATCTGGAAGAAGAGAAGGATGTCTGTTGTCACCAATTTTATTCAACATTGTTGTGGAGAGTCCTTTTAGTGCAATAAAGAAAGAAAAAGAAATTAAAAAATATACGTATTGGAAAGAAAGAAATAAAAATAGCTTTTTAAATAAAAAACATGATCAGTTTGTAAAAATCCTATCTAAATATCTAAAAAAAAATTTTCTACTAGAACTAATTAGTGAATTCAACAAAAATACAGGATACTAGATTAATATATATAAATCAATTATATTTCTATACATTAGCATTAAAAAATTAAAAATAAAGCTAAAACAACACCATCAATAAAATAAAATACTTAGGGATAAATAAGGGCAGAATTTCTATGCTACAAACTATAAAAGCACTCATGAGAGATTTAAAGAAAACTAAAAAAAAATGAGGACACACACCATGTTTATCAGTTTAAGTAAAGAATTCTTACATGAGAGAATTTTTTGAATCAATAAATTGGACATGATTAATGTTAAAACATGTTATATTTGTAAGTCATTGTTTAAAAAAATGAGAAGAAACTATGGGTTGAGAGAAAATATTTTTAAAATACATACCCAGAACAGGACTTGTATCCAGAATATGTAACAAACTCTTACAAATCATTAATGTGAAGACAAATACTCCAATTAAACAGGGAAAAATATTTTAACAAATACCTCATTAAAGAACAGTATATAGACATATGAAAAGATAACCAACAGGATTAGCATTAAGAATAAAGAGATTAAAACCACAATGAAATACTTCTGGAATGGCTAATTTTAAAATAGGACTGAAAATACCAAGTTCAGGCAAGTATGTGAAACAACTGGAACTTCCATGCATTTCTAGTGAGAATTTAAAATGGTATAACCACTTTGGAAATTGATTTGTAGTTTTTATTAAGTTAGATATACACTTAACCATATGATCTACTGAGTCCATTCCTACTTATCCAAAATACGTGAAAACAGATTTCCATACAAAGAGCTTTAAAAAAGAATATTTTGGGGCACCTGGGTGGCCTAGTCAGTTAAATGTCCAACTCTCGGTTTCAGCTCAGGTCATGATGTCACAGTTTCATGAGTTCAAGCCCCACATCAGGCTCTATGCTGATGGTGTGGAAAGTGCTTGGGATTCTCTTTCTCTCTCTCTTTCTGTCCCTCCCCTGCTCATGCTCTCTGTCTCTCTCAAAATAAATAAATAAACTTAAAAAAGAATTATTTGTAGCAGTTGTGTTCATAATAGACAAAAAGTGGTAAAAACCCAAAAGTCCATTAACTGGTGAATAAATAAGCAATTGTGATATACAATCCATACAGTAGAATACTACTCAGCAATAAAATGGAACAAACTAGTAATACATCCACTACATGAGTGATTCAAATACACTATGCTAAGTGAAAGAAGCCAGAAATAAGAGGCTACACACTGTATCATTCTGTTTGTGTGACATTCTAGAAGAGGCAAAAGTAAAGGGAAAAATCAGATCAATGGTAGCCAGAGCAAGTGCTGGCAAAAGTGACTGGTTAAAAGAGACCTGAGTAGACTTCTTTGAGTGATAAAATTTTTCTATAGCTTGGAATGCCTGGGTGGCTCAGTCAGTTGAGTGTTGAACTCTTGATTTACCCTCAGGTCATGATCCCAGGATCATGGGGTTTAGCCCCGCATCAGTCTCTGTGCTGAGCATTAGCCTGCTTAAGATTCTCTTTCTCTTCTACCCATCTACTCTGTTCTCTCTCTGTCTCTCTCTTTTTTAAAAAAAATAATTCTACAGCTTGATTCTGGTCATGGTTACATGACTATTTAAATTTGTGTTGGGGAGCCTGGGTGGCTCAGTTAATTAAGCATCTAGCTCTTGATTTCAGCTCAGGTCATGATCTCACATTGTTGTGAGTTTGAGCCCGCATGGGTTCTGCGCTGATAGAAGCCTGCTTGAGATTCTCCCTCTCCCTCTTTCTCTGCCCATATCCTGCTTGCACTCTCTCTGGCTCTCTCAAAATAAATAAATAAACTTAAAAATATGTATTGTACATTTATTATACATTTAAGAAGGGAGAGGTATAAATTATACTTCGTTGTATTGTTTATTTAAAATTGATGAACTTGATAGTATTCAAATTTTAACTTAAACATGATTCAAGGAAGAAAAATGGATGAAGAAGGGAGAAAATGTAGAAGAGGGGGAGGAGGGGGAAGAAGATGAAGAGGAAAAATTAATAAATACTGAAGATCAGAATGTAAGATCCAACATACAGATAATAGGTATTTTTGAATAAGGAACCAAAGCAAGGAAATTGAACTAATGCTAAAACTTACACTTCTGAAAGCCTTTCAAAAAAGGAGTTGAAATTACATAATGGAAGTTATAGTATGTACCTGAAAATACTGAACCAGAACAACCATTACCAGGAAATATGCTAGTAAAATTACTGGATTTTAAAGAAACATTTTATAAAATAATTTGTGCATCTATTTTGTCATTAGATTTTATGAACACAATTTAATACTAAAAGAAAGTTGACTGGCACATTTATGGTACCCAAGGGATTAAAGCCGTGAGTCCAAGAGTTTATGTCCAGTAAAACTGACTAACAGTGATAAGGGCCAAGACATATTGCTATTTTCAGGTGACCTAAGGAATACTGCCCCCTTAAGTTCCCCTTAAGAATTCCATGAGAGTGTGAAATTTAGATGACAACTAGATGATGAACATTAAGCCTATAGTTACTTGTGGAATTAAGACTAAATAAGGGACTTTAAAAATCATAATGACAATATATTCTCATTATGCTGATATAGTACAACTGTGAAAATAAGTGGGGAACATAAAGAACGCATGCAAAAAAAGTTTTTTTAACTCCTCTCAGTAATTCAATTGGGGGCAGTAATGTTATGTTTTATAATTCTAAAACTGTTGTGTGTGATGTGAGATAAAAAAAATTAAAAATTATAGGACTTTCTACTTATACCATCCCTTCTGTCCTTTAAATCAGAATTCTCAGTGGAGAATAATGAGGAAATAGATGGGACACTGAGGTGGTTAGACAAAAACGCTATAGGTCTGACTATGATTGGGAAGTTGCCAAATGAAATAATTATATATATATACATATATATATATATATATATATGTATATATATATCATGTATAGATATAAAGATACATCATATATTTATAGTAAGTTCTCTATCTATAGATCTATGTATTGTTTCATCATATAAAATATATATTATAGATCCTAACCCTCTTTAAGCAAGGCTGTAACTGGGATAGAACACATGGAGGGGATTCTAGGATTGCCAGCAAATTCCTCTTTATCTGGCTACAAGGGTATTTGCCTTATAGAATCTCATAAAACTGTATACTTGTTTTGTTTGGTTTACTATAGCTGTTGATTTTCAAAGAGGGACTAAAATGTCTAAAGTATTTCTACAATAAAGAATTAGTCATAATAATAATTATACCCTTCCAGTATTTTGGTTACCCCTTCATCCATTCTGGCTCCATGATGAAAATAATTGATAAGAACAAGTGCTGAGCTGAACATTACAACATGTCCTGGTGTTGTATCTACATCGAGAGGAATCCGCTTGACGGATTTGCCCGATACTACAGCAATGTGCCACACTGAAGCTAACTAGCGACAAGCCAAAAGAACACCAAAATTTCCAAGCATAAATTTCTTCATATATTGGAAAGTAAGAAATATTTATCTTTTTAAATAATAACTGAAAAACCTATATTAATTTTGGCTGCTTAATTCTTTTTCTCTGAATCCGAACAGAATTAAAATATCACTTTCTTCCTTTTCCTTCAGTGTTTTAATATTCACTGGATGTTACTTTAGCCAACCAAAAAATTTAAAAACTCAGAAAACTGTCCAAACTCAAAAACAAAGTAAAATCAAAGAAAAAAATTACTTTGGCTAACAAATCCAAGTCTCTATTGAGAGCCCATAATGAAACCTAACTTTATCCATACGCCCCTTTAAACAGACACTACAGTACGTATAATTGTGTACCAAACATCCTTTTAAATTTATTTTTGCTTTAAATATAATGTGCTTTACTAAAAACTATACAAGTCAATGAGCTCAATATGAAAGTACTATTTTTACAGTGATATGTACCTACAATAATATTCAGTATAAAATGTGTAAGGTACTCAGTGCTATGATTTGTGTGGATAATGGTAAACATTCTTTTATAGTAATAAAATGTAGGTCTATAGTGAACAATTCTAGCTATTTACATCCCAGATTTGCAGATACTGGAAAATATTTCCTACTCTAATAAGTCTTACAAATACTATGTGTATTTAGTAGGAGGAGGAAGGATAGAGAGAGAGAGACAGACAGAGAGTGAGACAAAGAGTCCTCTTGATTCAGAAAAATTGTCGTATGTTCTTACATTAGAACCAATTGTGTAATACATCAAATAGGCATATTATTCAATTCACAAAATATTTCTAAGTAAATATCACAATAGACTGAATTGTGTAGAACAAATTATAAAAAATAATAATAATTCAAATCACAACACCAAAATGTGTTTTTCTTGCCTCCAAAGTATTTTTATCCTAAACCAGTAACTCATTCATAGCTCATTAAAAAGAGAAAAAAAGAGCTGTCAGTGTTTGGTAGCTGCCATTTCCTTAAGGGATTAAATTTAGTACTGAAAATCTGGTTTGGTAAAATTTCTAATTTAAACATTTGGACAACTGTATAGTTGTTCGCATAATTTTGCCTTTTACTATTTCTGTCTGAAATGTTAATCACAATTCTGGGACCCCTAACAGTTTAACATGCCAATTGCTATCAGTTTGTGAAGTAATTGAGGATGGCAGCAAGATTTTCTCAGAAAGTACTTAGTGATGAATTGGAATTTTCTAAAATCTTATCAAACTTAACATGTATCTCTCCTGAAATATCTGCATAAATACAGAAGATGTGGACATATGTGATATTTAGATTTTATGACATAATAACATGAAAAACACTGTTTTAATATATTCACTCATAATCAACAGCAACTATGAAATAAAGTGTTCTCTCTGCAAAAATTATAAAAAATGTAAATCTTCAATTTTGACACCCATGTGTTTTTTAAGTACCAAAGCACATTTATATATTTTCTTTTAAAAAATCTGTATTTATTTTTGAGAGAGAACGCTAGCAGGGGAGAGGCAGAGAGAGAGGGGGACAGAGGATCCAAAGCGGGTTCTGCACTGACAGCAGAGAGCCTGATGCAGGGCTCACAAACTGTGAGATCATGACCTGAGCTGAAGGCGGATGCTTAACCAACTGAGCCACCCAGGGGCCCCTTCCTTTATATATTTTCAAAGAAAGGTAAAACATTTATTTGTGCTTTTATCTATACATAGACATTTTCAAACACATACTCAAGCTGAATATATATATTTTACTGAAACTCCAGTATGGAATTTGATCACCAATTTATGATAAAAGTTCATGTGTGGGGTTCCGTGATCTAGTGTTCTGATCCCGCAATCAAAGACAACATCTATAAGCTGTGAGGTCCATTAGAAAAACTGAAGAACACATTGAAGTAGACATTGGAGGAGCAAATTTCTCTAGATGGTGTCCATACTTCAAAATACAAAATCCCAACAGATGGGAGCAACAGTAAGCACTGTAAATCAGTTGGGAAAATGATGAGTTAAAGAAAAGTTTGAATGGAGAAATGTACGTAGGCTATTGTTTTTTATCAACGTCAAAGATCCTTCAAAGTTTGACTCTCAAAAACAACCTCTCACTCTTACAGTGGATTTTGGAAAAACATTTTGCATTTTGGAAAAAACCTCAGTTTGGCAAATTAAGGAAACAATAAACTAAAAAATTCATGTATAAATGCCCTGAAGTCTCGCTGTAACATGACCTACTATAAGATGAATTTCTGTCTGAGGTATTTCTATCTCATACTTCCTCCAAGGGAATTCATTAGAGAAAGAAGAAAAAGAATCTAGTGGTAACATTTTTTAACCTGTAACAGAGTAATGTGGTGTTGACCATATTGTAAACTCCAAAAGAGGATAAGATCAGGGGGCATTTTTTACAGTGTAGTCAAAAAAAGTTTTATAAGATCACCACATAAGATCTATTTGTTCATTTATTTGTTCCTTATCCGCTAGTCGCATCATACATTTTTCGTCACTCCCAGCGGTTTATAAAACATAAAACAATAAACTTCTAATGAAAATCCTTAATAAAGGCATCTTTATTGACAAAGTGAAATAGAAAATGCAGAAAATAATCTGTGTTTCATGGGTATAGACCTAATGTGTTCAATTATGCTCAAGTCTTCAAAGAATAAGACGAATTCAGCATATGTAGGTGGGCTGTTATCCCAGCAACACGTAGAATTAGCAAAAATCTTTCCTTGCTGAAAATCCTAATACTGAATACCTAATACCTGAGACAGTTATAGAAATGGAACACAAGGAGAAAGTATCATCATCACATAGGATTCTCTTCTGTAAAGAAATATAAGTAAATGCCTACTTACTTTGCTAAATAACAAAAAGACAAAGGCACATGCATATTATGTAGGTGACCTGGCTAAATCCAAAAACAAATGCACTAAATAATTTAGTAGGAAAAATGTTATTTTTCCTGTCTTATTATGTAACCAAAGTCAGAGATGGTGAGTTCTTTCCTGATGACAATTTCTTAGATTCGCTACAATCCTGGCACAGTGGTCCCCTCCTACCTTTTACTACACTCTCCTTATGTGTGTAACTAGTTCAGGTAATACCTGTATTCAAAATTGTGTGATTATTTTCAAATCTCCCACTTCATGAAAGAAGTCATTTTTCTGTGTCCGTTCCCTAGTTTTTATATTTTTTTTCCCATTCTACATAATTTGAGTGAAATGTTACTTACTTCATTTATTTGCAAGATGCTCCATTACTGAAAAAAATGTCATATTGTGGTTTGTATTATTATGCTTTCAGGATGAAGTGCATAAATTGGGAGATATTTTTTTTTAAATATTTCCTACCTGAGACACTACCAGATGGTACTGTGTTAGTCTCAGGTTGATCATTATGTGAGAGACCTGGGCTCACAGCCAGACCAACATACCATTGACTGAGAGAAAACAATGTAATGCTGAACTGTACATAAAAATCACAAGTGGCGCTTTTGTAATTTGAACAGACATCTGCTTTCACATGTCATGTTTATCTCAAATATATACACATTCCTGATTTGATCTAGTTATGAAACTGAACTTAAGAGGATAAGTAAAAATATATGTAGTTGAGATACAAATACATCATGTATATGTATATATTCACATATGATACAGATATCTGTCAATAATGGTATCAGCTACTCCTCTATCTGTGTTTATTTTCATGCAAATATTCACATGCACATATACACAGAGATACATGAAAATACAAAAAATGTAGGCATTTCTCTGAGCTCTCCTTGTTTATTTGTTTCCTAAGCCTTCTCTGATGTTACCTGAGAGTGAGGTTATTGTATTTACCTAGGAAGATCCCTGTGTAACAAAGCTATCAACTAGACACAGCACATGGGTGAATACCCTGCTTTCTGATGGGGAGTTCTTTTATTTGCTTTGGCAACAAGTTTTCCAGAGAAACTCTTCATTTGAAATTTTATAAAAGTGCAAATGTTTGTATTTTAGTAAGCAAAAGGAAAACCCCTTGTTTTCTCTTCTTTTCTTTCTTTCTTTCTTTCTTTTTCTTTTTCTTTTGGTTTGGGAAAATGCTCAATAGCATCTCTGATTCTTCACTTGTGCATGTAGTGTTGTGATTACCCCATTCATCATAATTGTTATCCAAACCTCAAGAGGTACAAGTCTCAGGGATGTGTGTTCATATCTCCCCTTATTCCATCCCTTCATTTTCTAGTCTCTTTTGAATTTTTGACCGTCGATAATATAGCTACGAGAACACTATTAATGTTTTGTATAACAACTTCTCGGCAGATTTAATAGCTCATGGAAGACGTTTAACGAGAACAAAAGCATCACAGGAGAATTTTAGCTTTATGTTGACTAGTTCATTATGTAGAGTTCCTTTACTTTATAAAATACTACATAAATGATTTGGTTACCCTGGTAGAACTTAAATCTTTCAAGTACACATATTTTTAATTACCTTCTTAAGTTTATTTTCATAACTAGATCAAATCAGGAAAAAATGTATTTTTGAAGCTTTGCAGAGGGGCACAAAAATCATTTGCAGTAATAACAACTTAGTATTTCCATGGTAATATAAATACAACTTAACAAGGTAATTAATGTTTAGGTAAGCACAATCCATCCCAAAAACTTTAGCTTATGAAGGTTGATTGCAAGAGTAAATAAGATAGTCTTCTTTTTTAGAAACACTTCTATTATTAGTTTCAGCTTGTTGTGGGTTGAATTAGTAGGTGTTTTATATATAAACATTTATATCACATTATTTATGTTATATCATATATATTGTATGCACTAAATTATGTATGTGCCTATACATTTGTGTATATTTATGTGTGCGATATATATGTGTGAGCTACAGCTCCCAGTAGCTGTACGATCATGAGTATAAACAGTCCATACACTGGCAGTCTGTTCTTCACTTTCAGGACACTAGTCAATAAATTACATGAGCTATTCAACAGTTTACTATAAAGGAACCTTGTAGGGGGGCCTGGATGGCTCACTGAGCCCGGTCTCTAGCTCTGTGCCGACAGCATGGACCCTGCTTGGGATTCTTTCTCTGCACCTCTCCTGCTTGTGGTTTCTTTCTATCTCTCTCTTTCTCCCAAAATAAATAAATAAAATTTTAAAAATACTAAAATAAAATAAACTTGTGTTGATTATTTTGCCCAAGTGTAGGCTAATGGAAGTGCTCTGAGCATTTTTAAGGTGGGCTAGGTTAAGCTATGATGTTTGATAGGCTAGGTGTATTAAGCAAATTAAAAAAAAATTTTTTTAATCTTTATTTCTGAGACAGAGACAGAGCACGAGTGGGGGAGGGGCAGAGAGAGAGGGAGACACAGAATCCAGAGCAGCCTCCAGGTTCTGCGCTGTCAGCACAGAACCCCACGGTGTGGGGGGGGGGGGGGTGGTGCGGCTCAGACTCAACGAACTGCAAGATCATGACCCGAACCGAAGCCAGACGCTCAATCGACTGAGCCACTCAGGCGCCCCAATTAAGTAAATTTTTAACTTACAATACTTTCTTTTTTTTTAAACTTATTTATTTATTTTGAGAGAGAGAAAGAGAAAGCATGAGCAGGGGAGTGGCAAAAAGAGAGAAGGAGAGAGAGAGAATCCCAAACAGGCTCCGGACTGTCAGCACAGAGCCCAGCATGGGGTTTGATCCCATGACCCATGAGATCATGACCTGAGCCAAAATCAAGAGTTGGATGCCCAATGAACTTAACCACCCAGGTGCCTCAAACTTATGATATTTTCAATGTACAATGGTTTTTATCAGATGTAACCCCATCATAAGTCAAAGATTTGTCTATATAATCTCATTTCTTATTTTGTTCCAGTTACTTGATGTTTTAGGTTATATGATAGAGATAAAACATAGAGCTATATATTAAAATATCTTTTACCTGTAAACAACTTTTATCTAGGTAGTCTTTTTAAAAAGAATCTTTAAAAAGTGTACACTGTCTGAAGAACTTCCATGTATTATAGTTAAGGTTTAAGGTTACACAGTAAATTGATGATTTTTCTTCCAGTAAATGAAAAATTATGTGACCTTCAGGATATAAAATTGGAAAAGTAAACCCTAAAACACAGAGACAAATGGAAACATACCCATATTTTTGTTAAATATTCGTTAATAGCTTCATTATCTGCTACTTGAATGACCTGGCATGCATTTTCTAGGATTATTGTTTCCATGTATTCTTTTAAAAGCATGCATTACTTTAAAAGCAGAAGAAGGCTATTTTGAAAATATCATTTTAACATATTGAAACTGATTAACAGGAAATTGAGAAATGGTGAGAAATTACTTTTCTCTTTCATTTCTGTTTAAGAGAAAAAGCCCAAACATAGCTTTCAATAAATATTCCAAGTAGACAAATAAATAGAAAAATACAACATTGTCATCTTTCACAAAACCACTAAGGTAT
The DNA here is from genome assembly GCF_024362965.1 of Panthera pardus. Lineage (NCBI taxonomy): Eukaryota > Metazoa > Chordata > Mammalia > Carnivora > Felidae > Panthera > Panthera pardus. Next base: position 60,012,110 of record NW_026526654.1, read on the forward strand.
GTTCATTCTTATTTATGTTAATTTATGCAAGAAAACCCATAAGGGCTATAAATACACTGTGGACGAAAAGTATGGAGGAAATACGGATTTGGGTCCTTTTGGGAAATTAAAGGAACACCATGTTAATTTTACCATGATAAATCTCTTTAATAATTTCACATTGTTTAGGTAATTGATTTATGAATATAACTAGTATCCCAAAGTAAAATACTGTGTGGTTTGTACTATTATCATTTTCAGAATTTAATAGAAATTAAAAGGTCACAAATCTTTCAGAATCCTTTAGCTAGGCAAGTAAAATAGTCGTTATGAGAATCATTGATTATTTTTTTCATATTCAAAATTTCAACACTCTTTCACCCTTCCATGAGGGATTTATAGTTAACTTGAATTTATAAATAATTTTCTTATAACATTTTTTAATGTTTATTTATTTTTGAGAGATAGAGACAGAACACAAGCAGGGGAGGGACAGAAGGAGAGGGAGACACAGAATCCAAAGCAGGCTTCAGGCTCTGAACTGTCTGCACAGAGCACAACATGGGGCTTGAACTCACAGACCACAAGATCATGACCTGAGTGGAGAAATCAGACATTCAACCGACTGAGCCACCCAGGAGCCCCGTATAAATAATTTTCTTAGATGTTTATTTTTATTTTAAAACAGCATGGTACATACATTTTTTTTTTTATAAATGAAGATCTAAAACCACTTAAATATTTGCTTATTTCTAAATAAATTTTATTGGGGAAGCTCCTAAATACTGCATATGGATGTTTAATTTTTGCATGACCAATTCTTTACATGATGCTATTTTACTTGAATAAAATCTTCATGAGGGAAATTATTAGGTATAATCTTTATTATATTAAGTACTTAAAATATTTACCTTTTTAATAGTAACCAACAAATATATTTCACTATGAATGGTAAAAATCATAAGACATTTTGTTATAACCCCCTTTTATCCATGAGAATTTATACTGTAACAACATATATATACATGTCATACATCTATATATAGATGTATATAAAATATCTATCTATATATCTATACATATATATATGTTTTAGTTGGCCTCCCAGAAGTGTAGGTACTATCTTATAATAATGACCAAACCAAACAAAAGAAGATAAACAACAGTAAATAAATAAATAAGTAAATAAATAAATAAAATCTTAATTTTACTGTTGATAAAAAAAATGAAGAAAAAAATAAAGCAAGTTTCACCATAGGTTTCACTGAACTATGAGCTTTTTCACTGTGCAGAAATTTGGTCTTCAGAGATAGGTTTGGGTATAGAATTGGTCATCATTCCCAGACTTAATTTACTGTTTTTTTCTGCAAAATCTGAAAAGCACTTCCTAATTCCTTAAATTCAAAGTGAAGGAATAAGAGTAGAACAAAACATAAGTAGTAATAAAACGAATATGTTGCATTTTCTCAAGAGGACTACAAATCTTTCAAAGGCAACAAATATCCTCATCACCTGCCAGAGCACTAGGAGTGATGGGGTTCCACCTTTGCGAGCACCAGAACCAGACATGCATGATTCTATCCAGGCCAACTCCTGTCAATAGATTACCAGCTCTTCTGATTCTAATCTGATTCTAAGTCACTCGTCTCTTCCCTAATTTTCTCAGTGTCAGCTGAATTTTCTTTGCCTTTTGCATAGCTGCTTTCTTTCTCCTCACTACCTTTCTTCCTAAACTCATAAATGAGTTTACTACTGCTAGACTCTACATATGCACATCATGTATCCGGGCTAGTGCTTTTCCTCAGTTGATCTACACATCGTTGTTTCTGCAATAATAACTCATCTCCTAAACAAACACTGAACTGGATGTTTCCAACATATTGTTTCTGAGGAAACATTGAAAATCCAAATTCAGGTGCATTTTGACTACCGAAAAAAAAAAAAAAAAGATGGGGCACTTGGGTAGCTCAGTCTGTTAAGCATCCAACTCTTGATTTTCAGCTCAGGTCATTATCATGGTGTGTAAGTTCAAGCCCTACATCAGGCTCCACACTGAGAGTGTGAAGCTTGCTTGAGATTTTCTCTCTCTCTCTGCTTCCTTCCCTTTCTCCCTTCCCCTGCTCACATGCTTACTCTCTTAAAATAACGAAATAAACATTGGAAAAAAGAGAAAAGTTATTGTTTACGTGTTAATAAGTTTCAACATCAAATTGTGGTAAGGGAAAATGACATATCGTCATCTAAAAGCTCTTTCAGGGGCGCCTGGGTGGCTCAGTCGGTTAAGCGGTTAAGCGTCCGACTTCGGCTCAGGTCATGATCTCGCAGTCCAGGAGTTTGAGACCCGCGTCGGCTCTGTGCTGACAGCTCAGAGCCTGGAGCCTGTTTCAGATTCTGTGTCTCCCTCTCTCTGACCCTCCCCCGTTCATGCTCTGTCTCTCTCTGTCTCAAAAATAAATGAACGTTAAAAAAAAAAGCATTTCTTAAAAGCTCTTTCAGAAATAAGACTAATGTTTGGAAATCAAGTGAAATCAGCTCAAGGAAATAGTTTCTGTTAAATACCAACCTAAGTTTTAACTAGGAGGAGACAAGTGTTGAGTCTGTCTTCTTAGATTGCTAATAATAACGGTGATTATAGGTAGCCATACAGAAATTAGTAGCAAGCCGTATTTTCTTGTTTTGTTCTATGGGCTTGGAATGGGAAAAAAGGTATGAGATCAAGGGGCATGTATTAAAAGATCAAACCACAGAAAAGAAATTAACAATGAGAAGTCAAGATCATCTGATGGATGGGCCTAGATAAACTTGTCTAAGAGATTCACAGATTCTATGCTTTTATTTTCATTCTTTTTTCCAAATGTCATTATAGTATTAGTATTATAGTACTGGGATCATGGAAACAAAAAAAATAGATCTTAGATAATATGTGAAATATTTCACAAGCAATTAGAATAAAATTCTGAGAGGTCTCCAGGGTTAGTATGCTAGTAACTGACAAAATCTGCCAAGTTAGGCCCGGAATCCAAGTTCAAGGTCCTTTTCATTAGGACAGAGTCTTTCCATGTAATTGAAACTTAATTAAAAGAAATCACCATTTTAATGAATATTTACCTTGATTTTATTCTTTCTGTAAGAGGTAGAATATTTTCAGGAAGAAATAAAAATTTAGTTTTAGATACCTTTTTTGTGAGATATCTATGCCAAGGTATTAAATAGGAATTTGAATAGATCACTTTAATTTCAGAATTGAGATCTATCCTCAAAATTCTGAATATGTACATGACATTGGAAGCCATAAACGCTAATGAGAAAGTCTGAGGATAGAATAAAGATAAAGGGAGGGACTCAAAGAGAGTCCTAAGGAACTCTTCTTTTAATTATTATTTTGTGCCTTTAAATTCTTAGGACATAGAAAGGTGTTTGATAGAATTTCAAACCAATGGATGAAATAATTGTAATCCATTAAAAACAAACACCAGAAAATGAAAATAAGTAGGAGGATATAGAAGGTAAAGAAACATCAGAGAAGTCTAGCGCCACAGAACCCAAAGGAAGAAAGGAATTTGGGGAGTGAACCATCAGGGGAAATGCTACTGAGATCAAGTGTGGTGAACTTGAACAAATCATATTGGATATAGGACCTCCAGAAAATTTAGTAACATGGGTTTGGGTAAAATGGAGGGGGAAAAACAAGATTTTAGAAATAAGTCATAATCCTGCTCCCAAGGTATTTATAGTCTATGGGGATAAAGGAAAGGAACATAAAAATAAATTAATTACTACAATAGACTGAGACAATCTTGCAACAGAAAAAAGCACAAGGCACTATGTGGCTTTTTGGACTACAGAAGCTTGTAGATCATAATAGGATTTCTTGGAAAAAGTGATGATTGAATTGAGTCTTAAGAACCAGAGGGATAAACTACACAGAGTAGCAGTTATAGATGAACAATGGGGATGTTTACTAGTGCATTTCAGGTAGTAAAGACAAAACCAGAAATATGAAGGTGGACCTAGTGAACTCAAGTTGTTCAGTGAGATGCTAGTGTGTATTATCAATCATGGTACTAAAAACTTCTTGGTTTCCTGCCATGACCTCACTATTTCAGTCTAGTCCTATATATATACATATATATATATACACATGTATATACATGTATGTGTATATATATACATGTATATACATGTCCTATATATACATGTATATACATATGTATATACATATGTATATATATACATATATATATATATTCTTTATTTTTGAGAGAGAGAGAGAGAGAGAGAGAGAGAGCTAGTCGGAGACACAGAGAGAGAGAGAGGGAGGCACAGAATCTGAAGTAGGCTCCAGGCTCTGAGCTGTCAGCACAGAGCCTGATGTGGGCCTCGAACTCACGAACTGTGAGATCATGACCTGAGCCAAAGTCAGATGCTTAACCAACTGAGCCACACAGGCATCCCTCTAGCCCAATATATTTTAACTGAAAATAAAAAATACAACTTCGCTCATAAGGTTTCTAACTTTGAGCAGTAACTAATACCTTTAAAGGATCTAAAATAACATTTCCTTGAAAGGAAATGACATTAAAAGGGAATCAGCGCTGGGGAGCCTAGGTGGCTCAATCGGTTAAGCATCCCACTTTAGCTCTGGTCATGATCTTGCGGTATGTGAGTTCGAGCCCCGCCTCGGGTTCTGTGCTGACAGCTCAGACCCTGGAGCCTGTTTTGGATTCTGTGTCTCTCTCTCTTTCTGCCCCTCCCCAGTTCACACCCTGTCTCTCTCTGTCTCTCTCTCTCAAAAATAAAACAATATATCTTAGTAATTCTATCATTGTTATATCATTGTGGAGATACAATAGTGAAATGATTTTGCATTTATTTTCTGGTGAGGTGGTGAGGAAAATTCATGTAGAATCATAAGTTTTCATGTATATACAAAAATGGGCATATAGATCCCTAATGGAAAATGATAGAAATGTAAGGACAACTTGGGAATCTAATCAGCAAATATTATTGAAGAAGGGTACTTACAAAAATACATAGCTTTTCATGAAAATATGTACTATACAGCTAGATATCTTGGGTATATAATCAAGGTTTTCTTCTTATTAAATGTTATATCAGACTTTCTTATAACTGAGACTTTGAGGATGGTATATTTATCTAATATTTCTGTTCATCATCTGTGCATTGTTTAAGGAGGGTAAACACCTGCATTTACAAAAAAAAAGATTTATATGAAATTTTAAAAGGTAAATCATAAATGCTTATCTCTAAGTATGTAAGAACAGAAATGAGAAATTATGCCACCCATATCTTACATCAGTCACAAATTACTATATTATTTTCCATTCCAATCTGACATTTACCAAAAATCCAATATTCTAAGATCAAATATTTATTTTAGAATGCCTGATGTATGTAGCATTTTACAAAGCAATATCACAAAAGTCCAACTCTATGTTCAAAGAAATTTTCACGTGGCCAATGAAAAAGAATATTCATCTCTAATGGACATGGTTTTCTGTAGGTAATAGGTCTGGATTTCAACTTTTGAAAGTTAAATGGAAGACTTAAAGCTTAGAAATATGTGATGGGGAATAAAATAAAATAAAATAGAAAAGTTATATTACTCTAAATACCAAGAAACAAATTCACAGATGGATGAATGGGTGGTATTAATATAATTTACAGAAAATTGAGAAACATATGATGAAAAGATGTGAAAAAAACTCATAGAAATAAAATCTGAAAATTTTAGTTAACTGTGAATGGTGTAACATGTACCAAAAAAACAAAAATGGTAGGTGAGTTAGAGGGTGACAGAATAATAGGAGGATGCTATGCTTGTATTGTCCCTCAAACACAGCTGGATAAATATCAAATCATTCTGAATGCCCAAGAGATCTATCTGAGCGCCAAGAGAACAAACTACATAACTAGCTGGAGAGAAGAGGCCACATAGTGAAAGATAGGAAGTGTGGAGATGTGATTTGGGGGAGAAAAGGATCATGGGTGCTGTGGAGGGTGGAAGCGATCCCTTATCACAGAAAAAGGAGAGACAGAGACAGATAGAGACAGAGAGAAACAGCAGTGTATGGAGGATCGCATAAGAGAAACACTTCCCCAAACATTGCTGACTGGGAAAACGAAAAGGGATGATTATTGTGAGAGTTTAAGACCAGCAGAGCTCAAAGACTAGAGTTTTAGACTTCTGTGCCAGTGGCCTGATGTGGAGCCTGGCAGGCACAGTTGGTGGTCCTGTGGAGGAGGGCAGAGGTCTGAGAGCAGGTTGTACAATCTGAGGATCTCTTGGGATGCGCTGGGAAAGATTTTCCCCCTTCTTGCAGTGCATCTGACAGAGGTGGCTTTGCCTCTCAGGGGACAAAAGAGACAATGGGTGCCATTGCTCCCCCATAAGGCTGCTAAGGCTGCTAGCTAACTCAGACTTAGGCTTTTTTGCTGCACTTGACTCTAGAGTCCAAATTCTTGTGCATTGGTGCAACTGCTCTTCTGGGACAAACTGGCACCAGTCCCACCACAGGAAGCCCCTCTCCCAGAGGACCAGCATGAGTTTGTGCCATGTTAGGTCCCTTAAGTTTGGAGTTTTAAATCTCAGCTACATTCCTGAGATAAAATACAGATTCATAGCACTTCCAGGCAGGCAGGTGCCGTGGACACAGACAGAGTGAAGGTAGGGATCTGAGGGATACCTGGGACACACAAGGGGAGATTATTTGCTCCTCAGTAACAGCTTCCTAGACAGCCTTGGGCATGAACTTCCCACTTCAGGGACAAGAGGGAGGGCTGGTGCTGTTTTTTTCTCCCCTATCCATTAACACTAATTGACTTCTGTGACCAGAAAAGTGCCAAAAGTGGAAACCTGAGCTGCTTACATCAAGTCCTGCCCCACTGCACTCTGCAGGTGCTTCTTTACTAGGGGAAGTGTTCCTGAAATCCAGAACAGCAGGCCCCTCCCCCAGAAGACCAGCATATACCCCCTGCACCCACCAAGTCTACTGACCATAGAGTTCTGCAAAGCTGTAGCTGTAATGGAAATAGGATCAGGCCTTTTTTTAACAAGCAAACCAGAGCACATCTATTTAAAATTCGCCACATGCTGCACAAAATCCAGACACTCCCCACTGTAGGCAAGGAGATACTCTGCAGAGAACTGACCTGAGGGAAAGAGCAGCCAAAACATAACAGCAAAATGTGTACAGCATACACCAGAAACACTTCTTGAAGCACCGGGTCTTGGACAGTATATGACCTCTTCTTAATATAGCATTACTCTCAGGAACAGGAAACATAACAGACTTTCCCAACACACAGAAGACAAAGACCTAGACAAAATGCCAAGATGGAGGAATTCATCTCAAAAGAAAGAATAAGAAAAGGTCATGTCTAGAGACCTAATAGAAACAGATATAAGTAATATGTCTGATCCTGAATTTAAAACAACAATCATAAGAGTACTAGCTAGGCTTGAGAAAAGCATAGTAGACGCCAGAGAGTACCTTATCATATAAATAAAAGACCTAAAACTAGTTAGGCCAGAATAAAAAAATGCTATAACTGAGATGCAAAAATGATCTAATGACCACAAGGATGGAAGAATCAGAGGAACAAGTAAGTGATACAGAAGGCAAAATTATGGAAAATAATGAAGGTGAAAAAGAAAGAAAGAAAAATGTTAGATTACAAATATAGACTTAGGAATTCAGTAACTCCTTAAAGAGTAATAACATTCATATCATAGGAGTACCAAAAGAAAAAGTTAGGGAAAAAATACCAGGTTTATTTGAGAAAATTATAGCTGAAAACATCCCTAATCTGGGGAAGGAAACAGACATCCAAATCCATGAGGCACAGAGAACTCCCGCCAAAATCAACAAAAGTAGGTCAACACCAAGACGTATCAGGGCAAAATTTGCAAAATACAGAGATAAAGAAAAATTCCTAAAAACAGCAAGGAAAAAGAAATCCCTAACTTATAAGGGAAGACAAATATGGTTAGCAGCAGACTTCTCCACAGAAACTTGTCAGGCCAGGAGGGAGTGGCACAATATATTAAACATGCTGAATGGGAAAAATATGTAGCCAAGAGTAATTTATCCAGCAAGGTTGTCATTCATAATAGGAGAAGAGAGGGTTTCCCAGACAAAAACTAAAGGAGTTAGTTTATGCTACTCAAAGGGTACAAAAATACTGATTTGAAGGGACACATGCATCTGAATGTTTATAGCAGCATTATCAACAATAGCTAAATTATGGAAAGAGCCCAAATGTCCATTAACTGATGAATGGATAATGAAGATGTGGTGTGTACACACACACACACACACACACACACACACACACACACAGTGGAATATTATTCAGACATTAAAAAGAGTGAAATCTTGCCATTTTCAATGATGTGGATGGACCTAGAGCATATTACACTAAGTGAAATGAGTCAGTCAGGGAAAGACAAATACCATATTATTTCACCCATATGGAATTTAAGAAACAAAACAGATGAGTATAGGGGAATAAAAAAAAAGACAGAGGGAGGTAAACCATAAAAGAGACTTTTAACTATAGAAAACAAATTGAGGGCTGCTGGAGGAGAGATGGATGGGGGATGGGCTAAATGGGTGATGGGTATTAAGGAGGGCACTTATTGTGATGAGCGCTGGGTATTATATGTAAGTGATGAATCACTAAATTCTACTCCTGAAAATAATATTACACTCTATGTTAACTAAGTAGAATTTAAATAAAAACTTGAAACATTAAAAAAAATTAAAAATACCAAAAATACTATATATGTATATTACCCTTATGACTGTGAAACAAATTATATACTTGAGGTTTTTAAGGGAGAAAATCATACAGTAATATCATATAGTAGTCATTAATGAAGTAACATGTCCACTTCTGGGCAACAGATTTTTAAAATGACTTTAAGTAATACAAAAGCATTGAAAAATTAAATGCAATAATTGATTCAAAATATCTGCTTTTCACTTAACTAGACTTGTTTGACTGGTTACAAAGATGTATAAAATAGAAACCTTATCCTTAAGGAACTTTCCTAATGTAAGATAACATATCCATAGGCAAACAACTGTTAAGCATGTGAAAAATGGTATAAAGGATACATATACCAATAATAAATGTTGTTGATTTGGGAAAACATACTAACCTAGGGTAACTTAAGGTATTACTATTATCTGGACTTATCCCTCAATCTACTATTTCTTGACACCCCTGGAGTCCTGGGATAATGCAATGAGGACAAAGGTCAGTCGTTATTATAGTCTTAGTAAATGCAATGATTCCAGAATCCTCATAGCATCTAAGGGAGCAGATAATACCAGCATCTCCTACTTACTCAAAGTCACGTATTACTACCTTGTATATAGGTTTTATGAGTACACTGTGTTATTCTTCTCAATTAAAAACTACTCTTCTTCCATCAAAATTAAAACCCACTTATTTAAAAAAATCATCAGGAGCACCTGGGTAGCTTAGTCAGTTAACTGTGAACTTTGGCTCAGGTCATGATCTCATGGTTCCTGAGTTTAAGCCTTGCATTAGGCTCTGTGCTCTCAGCACAGAGCCTGCTTCAGATCCTCTGTCTCCCTCTCTCTCTGCCCCTCTGTCACTCGTGTTCTCTCTCTCTCGCTCTCTCTCTCTCTCTCTCTCTCTGTCTCTATCAAAAATAAATAAGTAAACATTTAAAAAAATAATCAAAGTGACTAGAAGTATGATCCTTACAAATACGATCTTTATCCCCAGTTTGGAACCATTTATTTGCAATAATTTCATCCAGTCAGTACTGTATAATCTGTGGGATTTTGGTATTTGAGCCATTCCGCCTAAACTTAACCAGTCTGGCCCTAACTCTTGATTGCCTTTCAAACCTTTGCAATCGTCCAAGTAGCCTTCTTTATTTTTAGTGGGTCCTATTAATTGAGAGGGTGTCAAGACCCATTTTGCTGTCTTTTTTTTTTCCACCTGATTATAGCAGTTGCTCAGCTAGTTTCTGGATTTCTTTTGGAGGAAATTGTTCCTTATGTTGCTGTAAATTCAGTTTGCTCATGGAAGGAAGTGAGTTCAAGAGCCTGCTTATGTTCCCATATTGAAGGAGAACACCTATGTCCCTGTGTTCTTTGATTTGTGGCCTCCTTACTTCATCTTCAAAGCCATTCATAGGGGGTTGAGTTCTTCTCATGCTTTAAGTATCTCTGACCTCCTGTTCTGCCACATATCTCAAACTCATGAGTATTCTACAAGTCCTCACTTTTCAAATGTTATCATGTAAAATATCACCTTCTTAATGTACAATTTCAGGAAAATATAACCATTTCTAAAAATACATAAATCTCAGTTTTATATGCCCATATGCAAAGTATAAAGGTGTATAAAACTTAAAAAAATTAAATGTAAGTGATAAAAGTGTTCTGTTATAGAGAAATAAAATAGAGGCGAAATAGATGTAATCCATAATGCTGTCCTTTTAGCTGGATGCCCAGCATAGTTTATCACCACCCATTTGCATATATTGTATTTTAGAATTTTTGCCAATGGAGAAAATTGTGTATATTTAAATTATGAAACACTTAGTCACATCTTGATACTTTTCTTCAATTCAAGACGTTCATCTTAAAAGAAAATGGTGACATATTCTGTGATCGCTTATAGATCAAACCAGTATTAAACATATATATGCTGTTGGAGACAGATATCAGTAGTATATAATACTGATTATGATTATTATACCAAAATTTTATTTTGTTCTTAGAAATAATGAGCATCTTATCACTGGAAGTATATAAACCCACATGGTATGCTTGTATTTCAGAATGGTTAAGAAGATATTTACAAATGGGGACAAAAAGGTGGATAGACTTTAAGATACCTTCTCATACAGAAAATCCATGATCCTTAAATGCTGGATGAAAGAAATAAAACAATAAAGTTACTTTTTTCTTTAGCAACTTATCATTAGTTTTAGAAATATGTTTATATTTATGTTATCTATTGCTGCTGTTCTTAAAATATGTCGAAACAGTACTATTTCAGTCTGATTAGAATTTGTTTCAACTCAGTAAAGTTGGTCTAAACATTATGTACCACAGATGAAGAAATAAGTGTTAAAGAAAATTAATGAAGGCATAAACTGCAAGGGAATAGTCATATCATTTGAGAAACTTATTTCTCTCAAGGGCACTGTTGTAACTGTTAGCACCACGGTCATAGAAAAAGCCCTTGACTCTACCCATTAACCAGCTAAGAGACCTTGGACAAGCTTCATAGTCCCTGGAGGGCTCAGTTCTTTCATCTGTGGCTGAAAGGATTTAGTCAAGATGATCTCTAAGATTATTCCCATATCTATGGCTTCATTATTTCAGGTACCACATAGAACCATATCAAGAGGAGAATATCGTTTATTGATTCGGTTAACTTTCTCTTAAGTAAGAAATTACAGTTAGAATTCCCTGGCCATAATCTTTTGCATATTACCCAAATAGCTGAAAATACAACTTTAAGAATGAAGTTTTCAGTTTTGTTTATAGGCTTTAGTGGAAAAAACCATTTCATGACAAGAGGTAATAAGCAATGCAGCCATTTTTTACAGAAACATAGATATAAAGTTATATATTTTTAGATATTTTCCATCCAATCTCAGCTATAAATGTCTTTATCACCTACAGTTATCTTTGGAATTAAATCTTTTGAGAGATGAATGCTGTAGACTATTTAATGCTTCAGCAGGTTTAGATGCTTATAACTTGTGAAAAGTTAAAATGTTATTTCTTTTATTTCATATCTATTCTAAACTTTTATTGTTGCTTTTGAAACAGATATTTTAGAAACAAAAAGGATGTGAGTGATCATCTAGCCCAATTTTGTCATTTTTAAATCAAGACCACAAATCGTTTTCACTCCTCCCATCAAGAGGTCATAGCTACAGGCCTTGCTGTTGAAGCTCTGAGGTATTCCCTGTGAAAAGCTCCATACACTGAGGTGGTTGCCATGCTGAGGAGGCCACCTGTACAAATTCTGATTGGTGATCGGAGCCTTCTGCCATTCCCCATGAAGTATCACATGACGGGAATTGTTTTGGACCCTCTATTCCAGACCATCTGCCAAGTGAATACCTCTGAATGACTTCCGTCAAAACTACATGAGGGAGGAGAGTCACCCATTTGACTGCTGCTACATTATTGAGTCATAAAACTATGAGATATAATAAGATGGTTGTTGTTCTAAGCAACTTAACTTTTGGTTGGTTTTTGTCTTGTTTTAATTTTTACTGCATCAATAGATAAACGGAATTTGGCATATGGAAGTGAGGTGCTAACATTACAAAATCTAAAATGTATGGTTTTGGTCTGGGGACAGGGCAATAGGCAAAGGTCTGACAAACCTTAAAGTGACAAGTAGAGAGGACTCGAAGGAGACTGAACAAAGAAATTACTAAGGGCTGGCAGAAAGTTTGGTAATACTGCCACTGAGGTAACCTGGAAAATATACAGTGTACTTAAAAAACTTGATAATCTAGCTAAGATGATTTCTGAATTAAGTGTTGAAGGTGTTACCTCATTTCTTCCAGTTATCTAGTAAAACTGAGAGAAAAGAAAAATGAAGTGAATAGTCAATTGCTAACAGAATATGGAGTGAATATAAAGGGCTTAGGACAACCAGCAAGTTGTCCTCAAAGTAAGAGATGGTCTCAGGGTAGAGATAAAATCTAATGCACTGCTAGTAGAACACAGCCTGTGGTTGTAAGATCGTTTAAGACTTCAGAAGGATTTAAGGCTGATCTAATGTACCCTCTCAGTAACAAAAAAGAAAAAGGGTATGCCATATAGATGCTCTAAAACAGACAATAGTGCTTAGTGCACAAACAACAGCCTCACAGGAAAACCAAGATAGAGAAGGATTTACCACAAAAAGATTTATGGGTTTGGTTTTGTCTAATGAAATAGATTAGTAATTAACACCCAAATTGCTCATGAGATGTTAAAGGAATTATATTAACATTGAATAGGACAGAAAGAGTAAAAAGAAAAAATTAAATTCTTGAGATAACCAAGAAGCATTCTAAGAAAACTAGATTTTGAAAATAGATTTTATGGAAAAGTCTACATTATGTGGAAAAGGAAGTTTTCACCATCCATTTGCATATATTCAATTTTAGAATTTTTGCCAATGGAAAGAAGCCAAGAGCCATGTAGAATTATGCCCAAAGACCAAGACTGAACCTCAACTGGGAAAGGAAAATATTTGCCAGATTATATTTAAGAATTTCTATAGGATAGTGATTGCTATGTGTCTTATTTTCTCCCTTCTGGAAAAGGAATATTTACTATGATTATCCTACACCTGTTCCATCTTGGAACATTAGGTGGGTGGAAGACAGATCATTTGTCTTTCCATTTCACAGATCTACAGTCTAAAAGTAACTTTATCCAAGGGAGAAAAAAAAAAACCCTAAAACTAAAACTAAAACTAAAACTAAAACTAAAACTAAAACCAAACTAAATCCAAACTAAAAGCAAACTAAAACCAAACTAAAACTAAAACTATAAAACTAAAACTAAAACTAAAACTAAAACTAAAACTAAAACAAAAACAAGATACTTTTACAGCTAGATCTGATTTAAATGATGTGATCCTGGACCTTAAACCTGAGCTTCATAGCATAATAGAATGAGACTTTTGGTGATTCTCACATGATGAAGGAAGATCAGTACTGTTGTAAGCAGGGTATGGACTATAATGGTTTCAACATGGAAGCAAATTATTTGAAACTTCTCTCATGGATATGCAGGTCAATGATCCTGCCCCTTGAATATGCACATGGTTGAGACTGCTTCAACCAGTAGGGTATGGCAGAAGTGGTGCTAGAGTGTCAAATACCACGCAACGTTCTCTTTCTTCATTCTTGGCACCCTGATTCACCAATAGAAGAAGTCTCTGCAGCTGCCATTCTGAAGAGGCCAAAGTTAGCCATTTTGTTGACAATTCAGCTGAATTCAGCCTTCCAGATACACCCTCCAAGTTACCATAGGTGTGTGTATGAAACTTGCACCTTCCAGTCCAGACTAACAGTTGAATATCATCAAGTGACCTCTACTATGTCACATGGAACAGTAGAATTATGCAGCTGATCTCTGCTGGAAGTTCTGACCCACAAAATTTGTGTGATACAGTAGAATGGTTGTAGGAGCTTTACCATTAAGTTTTATGGTCATTTGTTCCAAAACAATAGATACCTGGAACATACACTTTCTCCTTTAAAGATCAATCTTTAAAAGATAAAACTATGGCAAGGAGAAGTGAAGTAATTTATACAAGTTTATGCAATAATATAGGGGCTAATGCAGTGCAAAACCAGGACCTGTATCTTCCCCTTCTTTCCACTGTACCCCATTGTCCTGATGAGTGCATTTTGTTGTGTAATACTATCTTATAATGTTTAGAAATCAAATGGTCAACTTTTTGAAAATCAATCATGTTTCTTTTTATTTCTTTCTTCTGTTTCTTTCCTTTTACCTGTCTTCTGCTATTTAATGTTTTGAGGCTCTTCCCACATATGAAGATAATAAACATAGGTGAATTCTAATTTTTAGTGGACTTCAAAATCAAAATGCAGGGGAGCCCCTAAGACACTAATTTCGAATCACGGGCATCTGCGATTACATCTTTTCTGTTTTAAAAACAGCTGTGCTAACCAAAGTGAGACTCATTTTCTAACTTCTCTTGTTAAGACAGTGAGAAATTAGCAACAGTACTTCCTGAAACCATCAAGAAGAAAAATGTCAGTGACATTGCATAGAGATGTAAGTGATACTAAAATAGAAGTTTTCTGTGAGAGGACACCCAAATATGTGAGAAATTTTCGGCTCTTAGTGCCAGTAATTACTACAATGGCTGTATATTTCATAGAAATATCAAGGATTTTATGGTTGAAACTGGAGATCTGACAGGTGCAGGAAGAGGAAGTAACAGTACCTGGGGCAAGAAATTTGAGGACGAATATAGTGACTCTTAAGCACAATGTTAGAGGTGTGGTATCTATGGCTAATAATCTCTCAAATACCAGTGGATCTCAGTTCTTCACCTATGCCAAGAAGTTACATTTGGACATGAAATACACAGTATTTGGAAAGGTAATAGATATTCTGGAGACTGTAGATGAATTGGAGAAGTTACCAGTAAATGAGAAGACATATCAACCTCTTAATGATGTGCTCATTAAGGACATATCTATTCATACCAATCCATTTGTTCAGTAGCTATAATAGACTTGAAAAGATATTTGGCAAACTGTTTGGGGAACACACCTATTCTGGTTTACCCAGTTTTAATTATGCCAAGAGATTTTTATCATCCTACTGCTTGTTTACAACTAAAATCTTAGGAACTAGTGGTACCAACAGCTTTGGGTTCCAACTAGTGGAACCCAAACAGCTTTTACTCCCATTATTAGAGCATATACTTTACTATAACTATTATCCAATGTATTTCTTTAAGGTTAATTTTTTAGATATCTTCTCTCTAATTTTTTTACATGTAAACATTCATTTAAAAAATAGAAATACATTATTTCTGTGATGAAGACTTAACGTCCTACCTAGTTCTACTCCTGTTCACACTGGCATCCCTTATAACTAGAACTAGAAGCATTTAACATCATCTGCTTTCTGAGCTAGAGTGAATCCAAGCCCGAGATGAAGACTTTATTCAGAGAAATTTAAAAGTTCCAATCCAGCAGATCAGAATATCCATACTGAGGTAACTTTTTGATAACTCCACTCCTCTCTTGTGGTCTCTTCTTCCAAGTTTGATTTTTGAGATGAAGCCATCCAATAGTCTGTATCAAGTAACTGAGTCTCTCTACCTTGTTTAATCTCATGCCTGAGTTTTGGTTTGGATTTCCTGCACATTTCCCCTATGCACGCAGGATTTTAGTCCCACTCTGTTCTTAGAGATTCTATATTCTAATCTTGTCATGAAAATTTTAGCCCTAAAGTGGGAATTATGCTATTTCTCTCCAATTTCTTTGGCATCTCTGTAATCCTGTCTAGAATCTTTGCTTTAGTACTTAGCTGCCTTAACTTAGTTTTAAGTTACTTAACACCTAACCCCACAGTTTTTCTGGTATTCCTGGAGACTAGTGTGATGGCCTGCCTGCCTGTCCACCTGTCACGATCCATTACTGTTTAGTACCCACCATTGTATTCTCCAGATAAAAAGCTTTGCCTGTCTGGCTAGATTCCCATCACTCGATTCTTGTTCAATTTGCAAGAACTGATTTTATCTCAGTGTTGGCTTTTAGTGTCCCACTTGTATCCACCCTAAACTCTTTCTGCCACTACCGAGTCTGATATTGGTTAGAGGAGAACAACTCTGTATGATCGTTAATACACAGGCAATTATGTCACTCTAATAATTAAATGCACTGTATATCAGTTGTTCTAATAAAATTTTAATAAAAATTTTTAAATTTTTACCTTTTTACCTTTTTAAATAACTTATAAGAAGATACTTGTGCTATTCTTTCTTCTTAGTCTTTGATAAGAATAACAACTGAAGGCTACAGATTCAGAAATTGAATCTTAATATTTTTAATATGTGCATATTTACAAAGGTCACTATTTACGTGACAGGGGTAGTTTTTATAATTGCCTCTAAATAATAGAATTCTCACAGTGGAAAAATATGACATATCTATTTATATATAAAACCACAGCTTTTCTCTGTGATGCAGTGAAATAAAGCATATGACCATGATGTGGTTAATGTTTTTATTTAAAAAGTTAATAATCCTGAACTGGATTTTTGATCAAGGAACTAACATGACTAAGTACATATATTTATAGAATATATAGAATATATATTATATTTATATATTATAATATAATTATATTATGGGTGCCAGGGTTGCTCAGTCATTTGAGCGTCCGACTTTAGCTCAGGTCATGATCTTGCATTTTGTGAGTTGGAGCCCCACATTGGGCTCTGTGCTGACAGCTCAGAGCCTGGAGCCTGCTTCAGATTCTGTGTCTCCTTCTCTCTGCCCCTTCCCCGCTCATGCTCTGTCTCCCTCTGTCTCTCAAAAATGAATAAACATTAAAAAATTAATATAATTATATTAATGTATATTATTTAATATTATTATTAATATAATAATAAATTATATATTATAACATATAATATATACTTAGTTGATATATATGTTTATATCAACTATTTATTTTAATTTATATATATTTATATCAACTATTGTAATCATTTCTAAAGTAAAGAATGTTGCAAGTTTTTAAAATGTTCTTTATTCTATTGTTTGGACTATGGACTATATATTGGTCTTGGTCCAGTTAGGAAACAGAGCCACACAGTAATTGAAACAGGGGAAGTTCAATATTAAGAATTATTAAGCTACGATAAAATCATAATTGTAAAGATGGAAAGAGTACCTTCTAAAGGACTCCTCCACCTTCTCCTAGAGCTCAAGAAATGTACCAAAGATGGGCATACTTAGTATATATTCCACCCACTGCCAGGATAGTGTTCACACCTAGTTTGAAGAGTGAAATTTGTTGGATTGCTTGAGTTAAAGCTGATTTACAGCTACCAAGCAAGTGGAAAAATTCAAACCAAACCAAAACAACCTCTAGACTGGGGCTGCATGGTTTCCACAGGACTGTGTTCTCTGGGTGCACAGATGGGGCAGATAAACACCAAATGTTCTTACACACCTACCCTTTGTCTAACTGGGGCAAGAGGAAGAAAAAACAAAACACCATTTATCCTAACCTGGAAAGAGACTCTCTCTTCCCCTCGCAGTGTCTCTCCAGCGCCCTCTACTGACAGTTTAAAGTCATGCTCACCTTAAGGGAGAAAAAGCTTAAGTGTCCTATATCATGGAGAGCAAGTACACTGAAGTGTGAATTTAGATTTTTGAGGCTACACTAAAAAATGCCACAGACGTCACATAAGCTACAGCTCTATGTTATAAATATACATTACACACAAAATAAAACAACTCTTTTCTGTCACATATTTGCCATATGTCAGTATTATAACTGGTATGCAATAAACATTAATAATATTGTAAACATTTTAATATTTAAATGTTTTAATATTTTTAACATTAAATATTAAACATTAATATTTTAAACATTTTAATATTATTTAAATATTTCAGCATTTTTAAAACATTTAGGTGGATAGTATTGATACTCTAGATATTTTGAGAAGTTTCCCTCCAAACGGAAACTGATAAAACCTTTGTTTTAGATGAGCTTCCCTGTGCTGCCAGAAACAGCTGAAATTATTCCATGGACTTTACATCAATTTTTTTTAAGATAATCTCTGTGCCTAACGTGGGGCTCAAACTCATGATTCTGAGATCAAGAGTCACACCCTCTACCAGTTGAGCCAGCCAGGTGTCCTTACATCAATCTTTACATTTGGCCTTTATTATATATAAAAAGTATACTTCTGTGTTTTTCTTTTGTTTTAGTTCCTTTGTTAGTCTTCAGATACATGGCAGTGGCAATAATTCACACAAACAAATACTAAATTGTGATGTAGCATCCAGTAAATGTCTGTCTACAGACTAGTTTCATGGGAACCACAAGCAACCACATTGGCCTGAATGGTCAGAGTCACATGTAATCTTTCTGTGCTCAGAACAGTATATATTCCCTTGTTCCAACACTGGCAAACGAGCACCGATAAGACAGTTGGCATTTGTTGTACTATACAAAATAAAGATAATTATAAGGAATTATAACCCTTTCTGGTTATCTAAAGTTTTGTTTTGTTTTGTTTCGTTTTGTTTTTCAAATGGAAGGTTGAAACCCTGCTGGAAGTGTTTGTCACTGTGCTGAATGCGGACCCTTTCACCTTCTTGTATGAACAACAATGCATTCACTAATTTAATGTAGTTTTTGTCTCACCAAAAATTAAGACATTATTTATATTGGTGATCATTAACATAATGATATTTTGAAATCAAAGTTTTGTTTCTAATGCTTTAATCTCCCAGAAGCAACTGGAACTCATCCTAGAATTAGATTTGTGCTCATTAGATCCACATGAGCTAAGTGGCTTTGTTCTAGAAGGTCAGTCACACAGTTAGCCCAGCTTATTGGTTAAAGGTATTTTTGAAGTCAGAATTTTGAATTTTGCAATTGAATTTTAGATTTATCTATTTATTTATTCCTCTATTTACTCTGTCAGCCAGTACGAAGTCCTGTGCTACATAAGCGGGATATAGCAGTGAACAAGACAGATTGAGCCCCTGCCCTCATAGAACTTACATTCT
This sequence comes from Panthera pardus, assembly GCF_024362965.1. Classification (NCBI taxonomy): domain Eukaryota; kingdom Metazoa; phylum Chordata; class Mammalia; order Carnivora; family Felidae; genus Panthera; species Panthera pardus. The sequence goes on from NW_026526654.1 coordinate 60,031,422, forward strand.
AGCACAGAATAGTCACACATTAAATAAATAAATATTAATTGAGTTATTGAAAATTTTGGTAAATAGTTTGAAGAAGAGCATAGCATACAATGAAAGATGGAAGGGAGGTCTAATCTCTCTTGCAAGTTAGGGAAGTCTTGCCTGGGGATATTATGCTTGGCTTCAGGTCTGAAAAATGACTAGGAATCAATAATGGTGGCATCTGGAGTCATGGGGTTGGGTGAGTTGTCTAGCTGGAAGGAGAGGCCCCTGAGAAAGCCCTGGCGGCATGGCGCAACCTGAAGTGACAGAGGACCTAAAAGAAAAAATGTCTTCTTGAGAGGACACGCTGTAAGGAGAATCTGGTGAGGAGGCAGGGTAGTCAGCACACATTATTTAAACTTATCTAAGAATTTATGAAGTGTGACAAACCTCACTGAACCACGTTTCCTGCTTCTGTAAAATAGATAAAATAATGCCTCTGTTTCAGAAATGTTATAAAAAATTAAATAAGGGAATGTTTACAAAGTCTTTGGCACATAGTCTTGCCAGACTAAGCAGGCTGAAGTATTTACAACAGTACGGCAATGCAGTTTCTTTCTATTCATTTTTCAAATGTATAGTTTCCGCATAATTTCAACTCTAATCATAAATTTTTTAAGGATACTATTTTTACAGCTTAGACTTTTACATATATATATATACATACATATATGCATATATATGTATGTATATATATATATGAAACTGGAATGTATATATTTGGAGCACAAGTGCTCAAGTATTTCAGTAAATAAATAATTTAGACTTCAGTTTGAAGAATTGCAACCTTAGACATCTATTAACATATTTCCACTTTTTCCTAAAACCATGGAAAATACAATTAGCTACATGTCGTCTGTTATAACTTTATTCATTGCACTAGCAAAATTGCTTGAGTTTTGAGGTGCTTTCCAATATTCAATTAAACAACCTTTAAGGTATGAGAAACAACAATGGGCTTTCTGAACCTCTTTTGGAGGAACACTGGGCCTAGTTGTCAAGGTAACTTGACCTCATTTTCAAGGTGAATTAGACCACCATAGGAAGGTGTCCTGGTGCTCAGTAGTTTCTCAGTAAGTGTTTTATTATTCAAGTGTTGTCAGAAGCAAGCTTGAAGTGGACATATTGTTTCTCACTTTTACCTTTTTAAATAAAAGTTATAAAAGGCTCTTTGAACATCAATTTTTTTACCTTTGCATTTATATTTTTTCCTCAGGGAGCATTTCAAATGGCATGTTCTTATTATTCCCTCTCTCCCATTAGATTTGTTTCTCTAGAGTATTATTCTTTTACTTTATGTTTTACACAAGAAACTGACAGCTCTGGCCTTGCTAAAAGGATCCATTGTCTGTTTTTTTTCTGATGAAAACACTTGCCCAATGTTCCATTGACCTTTTGAATTTTCCCTCTTTACTTCTTCTGTATCCTGGTTGCAACATGAGCTTTCTTTTCCCAATAACCCACAAGAAAATACACAAATGATAATAGAGAAATATGTCAGAAACATGAAAACCAAGTGCTGAGATTTGGGCCTGTACCACTATGAAAGCCTAACCCCTGGTGTTCTTAGAGTAAAAATATATATATCATACCTTGCAAGAAAATTGAAAAGGAAAACATTTCCGAGATATTTACTGAGACGTTAGGATGGTCACACCAACATCTTTAGATACTAGAGGAAGGCTAACATGGATGTTTATATGGGGGGCACAATCTATTTATGGGCAAGACAAAGAGACAAATGTCAGAAATAATCTTATCAAGGATGTCATTTATAGCTCTTTAAAAAAAATTTATTTATTTATTTATTTATTTATTTATTTATTTATTATGAAATTTATTGTCAAATTGGTTTCCATACAACACCCAGTACTCATCCCAACAGGTGCCCACCTCAATGCCCATCACCCACACTCCCCTCCCTCACACACCCCCATCAATCCTCAGTTTATTCTCAGTTTTTAAGAGTCTCTTATGGTTTGCCTCCCACCCTCTCTAACTTTTTTCCCTCTCCCCCTCCACATAAGGATCTCAGGATCCACATAAGAGTGGAAACACATGGTATCTATCTTTCCCTGTATGACTTATTTCACTTAGCATAACACTCTCCAGTTCCATCCACGTTGCTACCAAAGGCCATATTTCATTCTTTCTCATTGCCAAGTAGTATTCCATTGTATATATAAACCACAATTTCTTTATCCATTCATCAGCTGATGGACATTTAGGCTCTTTCCATAATTTGGCTATTGTTGAGAGGGCTGCTATAAACATTGGGGTACAAGTGCCCCCTATGCATCAGCACTCCTGTATCCCTTGGGTAAATTCCTAGCAGTGCTATTGCTGGGTCAGAGGGTAGATCTATTTTTAATTTTTTGAGGAACCTCCACACTGTCTTCCAGAGCGGCTGCACCTGTTTGCATTCCCACCAAAAGTGCAAGAGGCTTCCCGTTTCTCCACATCCTCTCCAGCATCTATTGTCATTTATGCTTTTGAATGATTTGTACAAGGGTACTCTCGGTGATGGAACTGGAAAAAGTCCAGGCCTATGAGACTGTGGAGAAGTCTTTTCTGGATCATGCTACCCCATTTGCCTTTCAGTCCTTCTTTTTTGTTTATTTTGTGTTTATTTTTGCAGTGGCATACTCTGGTAGCACTTAAGGAAAACCGGGGAGTTTTGAAGGAAACACTAAGTTACAATTAATTGATAAAAACTATGTCTTTTCCTGTTTGCGTATTATGGGATGCCATGGAAATGACTGTACAGACAAGTAAAAATTTAAAAAGACTTAATTCTTTCCTGTGAAAATAAAAGAGGAGATTATTCCTACCCCCCTAACTTTCTAAGAAAGTTAAGTTAGAAAGTCTGAGAAAGTTTAAGTTAGAAAACATGTAATTGTAAGTACTTCTCATTTCTTTGAAATCTAGACAGGACCTTTGGAAATCTAGACAGGACTTTTGTCAGCTTTATGACCCAACAATGCTATTCTCAAAGACCTAGGAGCAAGCTCTTTGAAATGTAAACAGCAAGGGAGATTGCAGGACTATTTTCCAGTTTCTGTGGGAGGGTGGGAGTTTAATTTTAGTGGGTGTCTTGCACCAAGTTGGAAAACTACTTCCTGCTATGAAGGTATGAGAAGTTTCTTTTACCTCTACTAGTCAACTAGCTACACAGGTGGTCACCCCAATTACCAGGTAAAGTTAGGGTCTACTTGTGTGAAAAATGATACTGTCAAATCCTCTTATTTGAGGACTAGTTACAGTTTATCTTGAAAACATGCATGTAATGAATTATATCTGCTTGGCTATGTGAGGGGATGAGTATTCTTTCTATCTTTGTGATCTCTTAATGGGCTGTCTGTTTTGTACGTCACATTCTGATTTGATAGTTATTCATAAATAAAAGTATTTTCTTTCTCTATTCCCTTGTGGAGACACTTTGTGGGTTGGAAGAAGATTTTATTTTTAATTATATGTCCCCAACACAATATGCTTTAAAATAAGTAGGTACCTTGTAAAATGGGTATGTGTAACTATCAACCAGGAAAAATATAATAGACCCAATGTCTCCTATCTGAAATAGGTTTACTTAAGCCTTTTCAAGGCCTTGAGTATGGATAAGAAGAATTTGATTAGAAGTAGAAAATCTAATTGATAGCATCAAGAAATTCTCTAAGACTCTAAGACAGAGACCGACTTATCTTCATCATCTTGATTTTCTTTCTGAACCTGTCATTGTAATTGGATTAGTTGTAAATAAAATAAACACTGTTGGTGATGATATGAAAAGATTTTCAGAGTATAAATCAAAGATATATTTCAAGAGGGTCATTAAATGCCTCCTATTACATCTTCCTGATTTGTAAAGCTTCTGAGAAATTAGAACTGTATCAGTGAGTAGAATCTAACAAAAGTTTCATTAAAATTTAGCATATGATGCTATTTTCAAATTAGTGTTTTCATCATTATGTCCATGAAACAATACATGTACCTCCTTGCTAGAGGGAAGTAACTGGTGGGTTTCAGCCAAACTTTGGTTTGGTGTTTATTTGACTAAGTTTTACTGTTGATGTAAACAAACAGAAATTTTTTACTTTGATTAGAAAGACACTTATGACATGGTAATTATGAAATGTTAAATAGTGATAATCCTTGGCTGTAATGCAGTCTTGAGAATGAGGAATGGGAGACACAAGGAAAGCTAATGGAGTTGTGCGTATCTAGCATGGATTAACTTCTAGTGGGAATTTTTCATGTTGAGCTTTCCTGAGGAAAATTTACCTTCTCACCAAAACCAAAGTGGAATAATGATATATAATCCCCTCACTGATATGAATTAGGGAAAATCAAGAGAATACAAATATAACTGGGCTTCTTTTCATAATCAGGGTTTAATTAAATAATATCTTTCCAGAGGGTCATTTAAAGCTCAGCTATTACAACTTCCCAATTACATAGAAGATTCTGTGAAATGGGAACTATGAGGAGTCTCCTAGTCCAAGCCTGCCATTTACAGACGTTGAGTGAGTAGATCCTGAACATTTCCCACACTTGCTAACACTATGGAGAATCTTGGAGGAATCACAGACTCAGAATTTTAATTATTAATAGGTTCTCTTAAATGAGGGGTCTCTTAAATAAGTTCTCTTAAATGAGACTGGCATGGGACTAACTGAAGAGGTTCAATAGAACCTGAGAAGACAAAAGAAAAGTCCACTTAGAGTTAGACATACTTACCTCAAAGTGTACTGAAAAATTTCAGAATAAAGTATCATGAATGAACGACTGCTAAGTCTGCCTCATTACCTATCCGGGACCTCAGATCTAATCAATAGTCTAGGACCTCAGGCTGGACATCTGTGTCTAGAGTCCTAACTATCCATATTAGATATAGAGCTGTCTCTTCTCCCACAGCAGAAATGTAACCCTATTTTTTTTGTAGTTAGTATAAATATTCTCCATGGCCTAGTCTTGCTGATAGCTCTTGAGAGCAATTAAGAGTAATGGACATAATACATCTGAATAGTACTTGGTTTCCCAGTGAAATACCTATGTGTTTTCACTTTCTGAGTAACTATAGGGTTGGTGTCATTGCTACCTGCACCACATCCTTCTTACTCAGGACTGATACTAGATTCTGAGTGTCAGTTTTGCTTCTTAACCCAATTTTCCTATCAATATAGTGGCCATAAATCACAGAAAGGATGGGGGGAAGAGTGGGGCAGAGCCACACCCTGGCTCCCTTAGGCTCTAGGGCCTGGCTCATATATGGTTAGGGGCTATTGAATAGTGCATTAAAGCTCACAGATTCTTGGTGAGATCAGAAAATATGACATGTATGACAGACCCCTTGCTTTTCTCTCTTGTTATACATCTCTGGCACTCACCAAAGAGATCAACCTGTTTTTCTAGTCTCCTTGGCCTCCATGGCTCACTGTGAGGGAAGAACAAATAAATGCCTCTCAGATGGCCCTGGTGGCTGGAGGTGTTGGATCCCTTTGTCCTTGCACTGTTTTAGACACCTCCTCACCTGTTATTCTCCAATTAAATTGCTCTTTACTCTGACAACAGCCCAAATGAGATAAGACCCATGGAATTGCTTCTATTCAACCAATTTTGTGTGATTCAACTTACAGTTCTTCATAGAAGTATTCAGGTCAATATCACAAAGCCTTGTAGATTTGGGGGAAAAGGAAAGAAATCATGACCTTTGGTAAGGAAAACAGTGTAGATGAATGAGCTCTGTAGTTGGCAGTAGTTGGTCCTCTCCTATAATATCTGAAATCCATCAAACATATTTGCCACAGCAAAGCAAATACCATGTTTTTTTAAAGATCTACATCCAATATATGTGAGAAATTTCTTTACCTTTTATTGTCAAACCCTAGACAATAGAGTGCCTTTGCCTCTTCCTGTTCCACGGTACATCATAAACCTTGTAGAAAAAGCTTTCAAGTGGCATCATGTCCAAAATGCTTGTATTTTACCTACGTTTCTTTTGTCATTGAGGAGTGAAACATTCATTCCAACACACATGTACTGCGCTTATACACATTATTTCATGCTTACGTTAACAGTTTATTTGTGTTTGTTTATTAGGACAAAACTAGAGTGACTCTATTTTATGGATAAATTTATACTTTGAATCTTTTAATTATAATGAAAGCAATGTGCCAGGATACTAAGGGACATACACCTGTCAAAAGGATTATATTTGCCCTTTTATATTCTTTCAGTTTCAATGGACAGAATGCATTTGAATAAAATCTCCACTGTTTTCACCACTATGTGTGATGAGAGAATATTTCATTTATTGAAAATCCTGAGACCCCAACCTGGCATTGTTCCTTTGTAATTAGGCGCCGACTACAGAGAGAGCACCAAAGCATTGGCAGAGACTATCTGGCTATTGCTCTCGCAAAATAGAGAGGGTGTCTTATCCACTTTTGTTTTGTATCTCAGAGAGAAATTATGGCCATCATGTAACTCTACCCACAACTTCAACCAATGGACTCATTCTATTGACAATACTCTGGCAAAATTCATTCTTTTACTAAAGGACACATCTCTGTAAGTAGATTAGAGAGATAAATATTTGAGCAAGGCAATTGTATGCATTATTTATTTCTCTTTAGTTCCTATATCCTATAAGAAAGGATGTGATAACTTTAATTGGAACAACAACCACAATTTCATAGCAATTTCTATTCCCTTAAAAAGGACACATCACTGCATGGTGAGTATAGGGAGATAAAGCCTCAGGAAAAATCTGAGGATCTACCATAATCTCATTTAGCAAGCTCTATAATGTGAATTGGGTGTTGTCAGTAATTAATTTATATGTCTTTATAATATCCTAAGATTTTAAAAATGTCATTCTAGACAAAGTTGTCAAGAAGGTAGACCTCCAGGGGTGCCTGGGTGGCTCAATCGGTTAAGCGTCTGGCTTCAGCTCAGGTCATGATCTCACTGTCAGTGAGTTCAGGCCCCGCATTGGGCTCTGTGCTGACAGTTCATAGCCTGGAGCCTGCTTTGGATTCTGTGTCTCCCTCTCTGCTCCTCCCCTGCTCACGCTCTGTGTCTCTTTGTCTCTCAAAAATGAATAAACATTAAAAAAATTAACAAAAAAAGAAGGTAGATCTCCACTAACAATTAAGCCCAAAATCTCAAAGCTATATGTGACGAGTTCAGCATGATCCCTCAGAGTATAATTTCTGTGTGGTGGTATTACATTGTTCTTAAAACCCTAGGCTAACTACTGCAGGGATTATAAAATGACCAAAACACAGGCATTGTGTTCACCTAGCTCTTAACCTAAGAAAAATTACACATATACAAATTACACGTATGCAAATGACCTCAATAATATTTAGACCTCAATAATATTAAGATCTATGTGTGGTCTATAAGCAATAAAAATCTATGTAAAAGAAACGAATTGTTCTGTTATTATTCAAAGAAGGGAGAAATAACATCCCATATGAATTTGAGGGGGCAACAAATTTTCTGAGTGGAGGATAATTAGTAAATTAATTTGTTAGTTAAATTGTCTATGTTTGGGGGCTTAAAGAATAATAGATACTTTTTCATCAGGAGTTATTTGGTAGGAATTGCACTGTAGTTAAAGGGAAGAATGACCAAAAGACAGGGGGCGGGGGTAGGAAAGCATAGTGTTTGTTTTGAGAAAAGAAGTAAGCTAGTTTATCTAGAGTTTAGAGATATAGAAGAAAACACCCAGAAAGAAAGCATGGAGTACTACTACTGAGTAGCAAGGAACAGTGTTTATGCCATCTTTTAGGAGGTTTTGTAATTTTATGAATATTCTTGAGCACCAAAATTACAGTCTAGAACTGTACATAATGAAGATACTCTGGCGATACAATAATACCCAGGTAGAAAATGAGTTGAGATGTGTAATAGGTTGAATGGTGTCTCACAAGAACATCATGTGTACCCAGAACCTCAGAATGGGAAATGTAGATGATGGTATTAGTGAAGGATCTCAGAGTGAAATCATCTGGGATTTATGGTAGGCCCTAAATGCTATGACCAGAGTCCTTATAGAAGAGAAGACACAGAGAGACAGAGAGAAGAAGGTTATGTGAAAACGGAGCAGGTTGGAACAATGTATCTATAAACTGAAGAATGTGAAGGATTGCCTACAACCAGCAGAAGTAGGAGAAGGGCATGGGATGGTTCCTCCCTCAGAGCCTCCAAAAGGAACCAATCCTGCCGACGCTTTGATTTCAAGCTTCCGTCCTCCTTAACTAACAGAGAATAAATTCTGTTTTAAGCCACTCAACTTGTGGTGACTTGTTATGTCAGCCCCAGAAAATCAGTATAGGAGGCAATAACAGACATGCAAATGAAGCATAATGGTCTGAACTAGAGAAGAAGGAAGTGAAAATAGAAAGGAGCATGTGGACATAGGATTTACCATAAAGTTATACGTCACAGACCCTCACCTGAATTATGCACAGAAACTGGAAGTTCTTTTTTTTAAATGTTTTTATTTATTTTTGAGTGGGAGAGAGAGAGACAGAATGTAAGCCAGGGAGGGGCAGAGAGAGAGGGAGACACAGAATCCGAAGCAGGCTCCAGGCTCTGAGCTATCAGCACAGAGCCTGATGCGGGGCTCAAACCGATGAACTGTGAGATCATGACCTGAGCCAAAATCGGAAGTTCAACCAACTGAGCCACCCAGGCACCCCAGGAAATTCTTAAAGTCCACATATCACATAAATTACAAATATACGAAGCCTGGACTAGCCCCTGTCTACATGCCATGGCAAGTAACCTATTTAAATAATTTGCAATGTTAGAGAGAATCCAATGTTTTCAGTTTGGCAATCTCAGATGGTGGTGATATTCTTTATCAGGAACAATACATTTAGAGAAGCCAGCTTTTTTGCCAGTAAGTAAAAATCAGGTTTTCTAACAACTTGTAATCTATTCACCCTCCAAAATCTAGTCCACTGCTAGATTTGACCTGTGGTATGTGGTTTGCTGACCCTTGGTACAAAGAAACAACTCTGATGAAATGTGTTAGCTGGTATAATACGGGTATGCGTATGGTGCAAAATCTTCACAAAGCAGGGGAAGCAGTTTACTGCCACTGTGTACTGGGAAAGCCTTTCTAGCTCCTATTGTGAATTAGGTTTGTTTGGCCTTTTACTGGGGGGGGGGGGAGAGTTTGTTGATGGAGGTTTAGACCACAAGCTCCCCCAGGAAGTGGCTCCATTGTTGGTTTTTTTTTTCATCTTTGTATCTACAGCATTGAGTACGGAGCACATCAAACAGTAGATGCTAATTTATCTCCTGGAAAATGGAGAACCTGAGTCTTGGGTACTGATAGGCTATCCAAATGGAGATCGAGAGCAGGTGTGAAAAATATGGATCTTGAATTCAGGAAAAATATTGGGACTGGCAACACAGATTTAAGTAATCAACACAGATGTAGTTGCCAAAACTCTAAAATTGACTGAGAGTTCTGAGGGGGAGGCTATTACAAAGGAAAAGACCTGAGGATGAGCTTTGATAAATACAAGTACCATATTGGTTGTTACAATGAGTATAGACAGGCATTTTGGATATAGTAACTGTGGAGCCAAAGAGATACTTTAAATAAATACATTCAATAAATTGGTGAAATGGAACTTTATTGTAACTCTTGACTTTCTCTGGCTTTTTCTTGTTTGGCCCATCACTTATGGGAAATGTCAAGTGATTCTGAAGACCACCTGGAGTTGCTTTAACTTCAATCCCCTGAGAAGCCTCAAAAGGTCAAGTATCATCTCCAACTGCTTCTCAGAGATGCCTTTACATCGTACAGAGTTCCTAGTTAATCTTCCCCAGTCCTGTAAAATTCACATGTGCCAGTGCTGTAGATAGAAATGACACACATTCTTTCAATTTTGGAAACTGGGCTTTTTCTCATAGACTCAAGGGGATAATCCCACATTTTAAAGACAGATTTTAAAATATTGAAAGCTATAAAAGATTAGGGTAGCTCTTTAAAAATTCCCTGAAAAGCACATTATGCAGTAATAATGTACACTGTCTTAAAAATATATGATTTAAATTTCAAAAATGAAGGAAGGAATAATTTTAAGTCAATTTAGAGATATCTATGAATCACGATATGATAGTATTTAAAAATATATGCACACATATGAATGTATACATGTAGAAACCAAAACGCATACATATAAACACAAGTACCATGTGCGTTCATTACTGATAATACCTCAACAAAAGTAATAAACGCTTTGAGATCTTCCTGTGTGCCAAGGATGAACTAAGTGACTGCAACATTAGCTTGTTTATCCTTCCGGCAACTCTGAGGTAGATAATATACATATATATATATATATATATATATATATATATATATGTATATGTATATATGTATACATACATATATATATATATATGTATATGTATATATGTATATATATATATTTTTTTACATTTTTCAATTACCACTTTATATAGCCACCACAAATAAAATCCCAAAGGAGTCTTAAACCAAAAGCTTACTCTTCATTTTAATTCAAGAAATTGTTTATTTAGCACCTTCTATCTACTAATCAGTATGCCACATGCTTAGACAAAATGCCTTACTTCTGCATAAAAAAAGATATATTAATGCAGTCATGGACATCAAAGAAGCTGTTTGCCCTCAAGGTAAATACCAGTCTCCATGCCAGAAGACAGAAACCAAACTGTAAAATATCTCTCAAAAGGGACATTTTCAGGTTCTTAAAAAAAAAAGAAAAAAAGAATTGACAGCTAGTTACCAATGGAGCACTGTTATTTTGCCTTACTCTTTTCCTTTTCCTTCTTTTCCTTCTTGTTCCTTTCACTCGGGACTTGGTCCTATCTTTTCCATTTCAAATAATCCTCCATTCACTTCAAATTGGATTGGAGAGACATGCAATTGTTCAAACTTCTTCCTTGTTATTTACTAAGACATGCTCTTAAAACTCTTGTTTAATTTTAAAAGCCTGGCTAATTTCTTTCAGTGGGGGGAAGACAGAGAAAGAGGGAAGATACAGATAGTAGCACAAGTCTCCGTGGCCTGGTGGCAGCCACCTGTCCGGAACCCGCAGGAAGCTGGGCTGTTAGGCTTCCCCAGGCCTCTTCCACCTGCCTGACCCCCTCCCCACCTGCGCTGAGACAGGGAGGGAGGGTGCGACTGCCGGGGTCTCTGAAGGCCCAGTGCTGGGCTGCTGGTGTTTGGTGTCACAAGGTGTCTTTCTGGCATCTTCAGCGTGAGGACCTGATGGGGAGCCCACAGAAGCATCCCCACTCCCACCCTGACTGCATCTGGGAGATTCTCACTCTCAATGTTGGTTCCCATTCAGCCTCCAGCACCAGTTTCTGGCTCTGGCTGCTTCTGCTGGAAGAAATTGAAAAAGTCCTTTCAGGGGCGCTAGGTCTGCAATGGTTTAAGTGTTACAATTTGCTATATCTACTGAGGTGCATTTTTACATCTGTGATCTGGACAGTTTTGCTTTTTGTTTAAGTTCAGTCAAGTGATTCTGTTGCTTAAGAATGTGCCTATCAGTGGGGCGCCTGGGTGGCTCAGTTGGTTGAGTGGCCGACTTCGGCTTAGGTCATGATCTCACAGTTCGTGAGTTTGAGCTCTGCATGGGGCTCTGTGCTGACAACTCAGAGCCTGGAGCCTGCTTTTGATTCTGTGTTTCCCTCTCTCTCTGCCCCTCCCCTGCTCACGCTCTGTGTCTCTCTCAAAAATAAATAAACATTAAAAAAAAAGAAAGAAAGAAAAGAATGTGCCTATCAAGGGGTCTAGGCCCTGTGGATCATTTCCTAAAACATTCTATCCCTGTTTCACTCAAGCTCTAAGTCCAGTGTTAGAGTCATAGTTCAAAGCAGACAAAATTGTGATATAGTAATCATATTGAAGATCCAGAAAAAAACCAATGTGAAATTCTCTTCTAAACTGAATATGATTTTTAAAAATTTTTTAATGTTTATCTATTTTTGATAGAGAGTGACAGAGAGCGAGTGAGGGAAGGGGCAGAGGAGAGATGGAGACACAGAATCTGAAGCAGGCTCCAGGCTCCAAGCTGTCAGCACAGAGTCCGATGCAGGGCTCGAATCCATGAACCGTGAGATCATGACCTGAGCCGAAGTCAGACGCTTAACCGACAGAGCCACCCAGGTGCCCCTGGGTGAATATGATTTTTAATGAAAGTGATCAGGAATTGAGAGACTTAAGCTATAAGATACATGCCTTTGATATCGTTTTTAATAATCACTTGGGTTCCAGTGGAGATTTGCCAGCCACAAGGAATGCAGCATGTGAAGAAAATCTTCACCTGACTGATGTTTTGGTCACTCGTGTTATTACTTGTCTCTACAGTGAAGCTGTGTTGATTTTGCTTAGGACAGGGCACAGTTACAGATGGCACACCAGCGTGTCATCGTCATGAAATTGCCTTAGTGGATGATGCTAGTGACTTTGATGATTTGGAAGAAGAGCTAGATAAATATCTCCAAAAACACCTTGTTGGTAAAATTAAAGTAGTAAGAAGCACAAAGGGTGAGGGAATGCTTTGAGGAAGAACAATTGGAGCAGCCTGTGTTACAGAAGCTCTGGTGAGGCTGGACAACTGCTGTGAAGTGAATGTGATGTGGCTGCAGGCTTGGCTGGCTGTCATCAGGAGGACGGGCCGACCATGGCTCGCCCACCAACTGATATGATCGGCGCAGATGTGCTTGTCTATAGCTTGTTGTCCTCTGTGGTACAGGGAGGAGTCAGCTGGGGGCTATGCTTCAAATGAGATCTCGTTCCCCTTTCCGAGCTATGAGGACCAGATGGAGGCAATGCACCAGTAGAGTCACCCGCAATGGCTGAAGGATTGTGTGTCATGAACAGAAACTATCTCAATGATTTGGACGATATGACAGTGGCATGTGTATCTGGGAAGGAAAAGATTTAGAAATATCACTTAGGATCTGAATGTGTAGTGGTAAGCTCTTCACCATCCCATGCTCTAGAGTAGGACATATTTTCTGAAAAAAGGCAACCGTGTGGATCTCATAAAGGTCAGGACACCATGACACATAACTCTTTGAGGCTCGTACACGTTTGGTTGAATGAATATAAGGAACATTATTTTTCCTCGAGACCTGATCTGAGAACCAAAAGCTGTGGAAATATTGGTGAGTATATTGAAATGAAGAAGAAATTAGGTTGTAAATCATGAAACGTTATCCAAATAACATTTACCCAGAAATGCAGATATCTGCGCAAGGATAATGTAGAAGTACGCACAATGAGTCTAAGAAAAATTGGTTAGGAAATTGTCACATCACCCAGAGGAAAACCACAGAAGACTTGAGGAGGGTCTGAACTAAGGCAGCACTTGATTGATTACCTTACATGCTACACATTGGAATTTTTTGTTTGGAAATTATGATATAACTGCATTAAAAACAAAGGATTCTAGTTCCATCCGTTGCTTCATATCCATTAGTGTTTTATTTGTCATGCACAAGAAAGTGTAGGAAACGGTAGGTCTTTGAAGATAAATAAGACTAAGCCTATGTCCCCAAAGAACATACAGTACACTGCAGGAGATGAATAGATGCTAATGCTGCTATTCCTTTATTCGTTGGAAGTCAAGGTGAAGAAGGAGAGAAACTCAAGGACGACTCCCAAAGGATGGGAGGAAATGTGGGCTTCACCAATGAGTGCAGGATGAGGTGGAAGATCACACCTGGAGAGGAAGATGATAAACTAAAAGTATGAAAGACAAAATAAAAATTCTGTTATGTATTAAAAACATATTTTGTGAAGAAATGAATATACCCGGAAGACTATTAGATCAACAGGTTTACGGCTATGGAAGCTATCAAAGCTGAAGATAAAGACTCCCATGTCATCTCAATCTAATGGGAAAAACATTTTACCACAGGACAGAATGAAATGAAAAGACATACTTTGAGTTGGCAATGTAATGAGGGATTGATATAGATTGTATTGTGTATAAGTTTGCAGAAATTACTTCACTTCTGGTTCCCAATTTGCTCTTCAGTAAAATTAGAAAAACAAAGCTAAGAATTTTCCCAAAACTGATATGTGTTCTAAACGAATTCCATCTTTTTCTTGGTGCCCGTCTGTTTCCATGAAACTTTGAGAATATTCTTGTAACAAACAATAATAGAATCCGCAAGGCTAACATAATTGTGGTTGTTTTTATGCCAATTTGCTATGGAATTGCTTACAGATAGATCGTGTTATACTGGAAAAAGATCATCACTAAGCAATCTCAAAAGGTGTTTCCTCTCTCAGCTGGAAAAGCCATCTTATTTCCATTTTCCCTACAACTGGGTGACATTTGTGCTGTTGGAAATCCAAGGGACACCCCCATGAAAGTCCCCATCGGTCATGGCACTGAATCTACTCAGTGTTCCCATGACAATGTCTACCAAGTTTGGTTTTCTTAATAAGAGCTGCAGTCAGTTTCTAACATGTGGAACAGCATTAAGTTTTGATAATGTAATACTCTGCCTTACACGGAATAGGTGCTGATAATTTTTTTTAATTCAAATTCATTTGTTTATGCTAAAATTTAAGGTTTATTTTAGCAGTGCTCAGCATGTGACACTGTGTTAAAGAGTGCCAAAGATCCTCCAGGTGTTGCTCACATAATTTCTGATTTGAACAACAAACACTCTATGATTGAATAAGAACTTTGGTAAACATGAATAAGAAAAATGACAGGTTTTTAGCATCTTTTGATCAAACTAAAAAAAAAAAAAAGTAGCTTGGGTCACTGACTATACATGTGCATTATATTAACATGACTCTCATCTTCTAATTATATAATACCTTAGTATTTTAAGTCCTGGTTCCCAATTCAGAATAATGCATTTTTAGGGCATGGCAGTAGTTTATAACAGAAAAAGATGGGCCGAATCAAATTTGAGAATAAGGAAAGTGAGGTTGAATATAGGTGAAATTTTTTGAATGATATGGATGAACATCTCTGAATGAAATATTCAAGACTATGTAGAAAACTGCCTCTCCGGGGAAACAAGAAAATTCAATTTCATTGGAAAATTAAAATGAGAATCAAACGTCCCTAAAAGACACACATGTATGTACACACTCATATAGACACTTCTATTTGTGTTTAGCAAAAACAAGTAGAGCTAAAACAAGTAGATCTTTTACATCTGTATATGTTTTTCTCCCTTTGTTTCCATAAATGCTTGTAATCATTGTCCTAGTCGTTGTATCTGAACATTATATATTTTTTCTTTTAAACTCATCTACCTGATTTCCTTACCTCCTCCAAACCTAAAGTAAGTGTAGATGCTGTCTATTTTCTAATAATTTATCCCGTTGAGGAGCTGTACAAGTATAAATAACAGATTTAAAACCACAATTGACAGAGAGGCACTCTACAAAGACAGGATCTCGAGTTCAGAATTTTAAATAGTTCTAGAAAACTTGTTTCCTTTCTTTGTTTCCAATTAAATAGGATTATTTAAACAGATCTCCTCATCTTTGTTTTCAGTATTAGCACTAATTAAATTATATGGTGAGATAGCACATACTGGTTTTCTGTTATCCTAGTACATTCTTACAGGATCTCCATGTTAGATACATGAGAGGAGTTGCTGTATTGAGGATGAAATAATTTGTACAACAATGGGGTCAAGATTGAAAATTTTGACTCTAAAACCCGATTCTCAACCACTACTCCCAAAACTTGCAGTTAATTCTTAAATGCTTCAAATACTAAACGTATACTTTAGATAAATAATGCGTAGTTTTCTCCAAAATGGTACTATACTTTCATAGAGATGCCCATAGGTATCAGAAAATTATGGTGGGTGTCAGTTAGCCTCAGGGTAATATTTTATGACAAGAAAAATAGAAAAGAAAAAAAAATTACATTTGACATACCCGATACTTAGTACCAGTGAAGAACAATCTTTTACCACTCATGAAGACTCTCTTTGACCAGACTTTAGTCAGGGACCTCTGAGCTTTCTTCTTGATGAAGCCTCAAACTTGGCCCCATCCTTGTAAGGCCTGCATAGCCCAGTTCCAGCAAGAATTCTGCTAAGTCAGTTTAGAGACAAGTTCCCACTCTTGATACCTGATCGTCCTCAATATCTGATCAAAATTCCTCATGTCCCACCCCCAACCCCAAGTGATATCTGCTCACTCCGGTCTGCCCTCAGCAAGAATCCTGTCAGGTCAGATTAGCAAGAATGCCCCTGCCCTTGGATGTCTTTTTCTCAGTTATCTTTCATCGACCAACCACCATCCCCCACACCACGCACTTACTCTGTTCCTGGACTGTAAATCCTCGCTTGTCCCTATATTCAGAATCGAGTCAAGTTCTATAGTAATGTCTCTTTCCTCTTGTTATAATAATTCCTGAATACAGTCTGTTTTTACTGCTTTAACTACTTTCAGGCTCTGTTTTTTTCTTTAACACTGTACACATGCTGAGCAGAGAAGCATGAGGAGAGGAATGCATTTTGAAGATAATGACAATTTTTAAAAACCCACGGTTTCTTCCGCCTATGTTTAAAGGACTCTTTGCAAGAAAGTTTTTCGAATATGATCATTTGGTTCAAATACTAGCATAAAAGTTGTGTTTATTTGCTTTGGCATATTCCTAAACTCAAGGGAGGAATGTGATAGTTAACTTCTTCAAAATATCAACTTTGCCAGGCAGTGATGGACTGCATCTTTTAATCTACAAGGGGCCCTCTCCTACTGAAATATGACAGAATCAACCTGAAGCATGCTTTGGAGGTACTGCTTCTCACCAGCACTCTAGTACTTTGATTAGGATTTACTGTGGCTAAAATAATGCCCTCATCGTCTTGTTTACTAGCTTTTCTGAGAAGGAAGTAACTTTGGAGAAGAAAAAAACCCGTTTGATCTGCAATCCCTTCTCCACAAGGGAAACCACTGTTATCAGTGATAATGTCCTTATGGAGTGAGATCACATTGTTCGAAACTGCATTTCAAGAAACAGTCATATAAGATTCTGAAACATTATCAAGTGAGCACTTTGAATACTGGAATAACAAAAGCAGAGTTTATCTTTCATTTGATAACAATTCTTTTGTGCTTCCTCTTGTGTACTAAGGAAATCATTGACTTCGACTGCAGTAAAACAATGTCAACCAAACCCCGCTTAGCAGCCCGTCTTGGGTGGACAAATTTCCACCAACAAAGTCGGCCCT
Source organism: Panthera pardus (assembly GCF_024362965.1). Lineage (NCBI taxonomy): Eukaryota > Metazoa > Chordata > Mammalia > Carnivora > Felidae > Panthera > Panthera pardus. The sequence goes on from NW_026526654.1 coordinate 60,048,690, forward strand.
TTTAAAAAGCTAAATGTATAACTTGTAACTCTGTAGTTTTTAAAGTCTTGTAATGTAGGATTCGACTCTAATTTCTGCAGGCCAAGGGAAGCCCCTTCCCCTCACTCCTACTACAATGCTCCTAAAATAAGTCCCATCGGTTTTTTTTCAATGACATGATTATGAAATGTATTCCACTGCCCCAGGTCCCACAACAGAAGCTTTCCCATTATTTTCTACAAGATCCAATAGAGCATTCTTGATTTCAATCAGGTCAGACACCCTGTCACAGTCCAGTCTTGACACATCAATGACAAGGCGTATCAGAGCAGTCAAAAGTTTACAACATGTAATAAAAACTGAACTAAAGTCAAGCATGCTCTCCTCTTGTAGGCCCAGGGAGACTCCAGGCAACTAGTGATTTGTAGGCTCCATTACATCCCAAATGTTCGATGTATCTAGCCCTTGGCAGGGTGTCAAGGACAAGAAATAATCAGTCTTTAGAGATCACTTTTGAAACGCTATGCCCTCTGCTTCCTTCAGGTGAATCATTCCTTCCGTGTTGTCAGGATCCACTGATGAAAGCTGACGACTTTCAATAGCCTGTGACAAGTGAGGTTTCCCCTTCTCCATATGTGGAGGAAATGATACTGTGCAATCAGCTTTCACCGGGCGTGCTGTGAGTGATGAGCCACCCCACAACATCATCCTCATGAGCTCCTTTTCCAGAATCGAAAGTAAAAAGCAGGACGCACATGATCTTGTACACAAGAGCAGAATGATCACCAGAGAAGCAGACAGGAGGGCATTTTAAAATTCCTTTACAGACATTTCACGTCTAGAAACCAAATTTTTGTCCTCATGTTAAATCTTTAGATTCAAAAGAAGGGACTTGCACCAGGTGTCTGAAAATGACATGGAAGTCAATGATGCAAATTGGTGGCAGTGCCCACAGAGCAACAACTATTGAATAGGTGTTCTGGTCTGAATATGGCTTGCAGTCCAGCTAATACATGATAATATATCTGGGAAGAGAGGGGTTATTGATTGTCAAATAGCAACTTTTTTCCTCCCATGAATGGCTTACATTGTTTTCACTCACTAGAATTCCAACTGTTTCAACCATAAACGGCAACAGTGTAAGTTTCTCTTACCAATGCCCTGTAAGCCATCACATTTAGTGTGAAAGCACTAATTTTTAAAAACTGATGATCTATTTTCTAATTAATCTGTCTTCTAGTTTCAGCTTGTCTCTTTACATGAAGTCCAGCTTCAGTTCATTTGTTGCAATTTGACATTAGAGACTATATAAAGCAATTAAGGATAGAGAGAAATGTAAATAACACCCCATATTTTCTTTCTGGAGTAAACGTACAGAACGGTGAGCTGATAGAGGAGAAGAAAACAAGTATTCAAATATATCAGTTACAGAATTTGGCAGATGGTTCCTGGTTTTACTTTAATGTAATTGTGTTAATGTAAGAATAAGACACACTCAATGTATTTCCCAAGTATTCCAAGTTTTTAGAAATTGCAGAGATGAGAACATATTGATTATGATACCTAATTAGTTCAATAATTTAGTCTTGAGTATATTCCCAATAATCATGAAAAACATACATGTATATGGTAGGCTTTTATAATCATACATAAAATTTTAATTAAAAATATAATTTACATTCTTACTAAAAAAACCTTAGTAAATAATTATGAAACATTGTAAATTGTAGCATAGTACTCTATTTTTCATGACAATTTTTTAATTTTTTTTTCTAAAGCGTAAAGATCAGTTTGACAGGCAAAGAAACCCCAAATACATTCTTTTGGCTAGTGAATCATCTTAAATTATTTTTAAGAATATAAAATATATCTTTTATTATTAAATGCTCAATGTTCCTTTTGTTTAATGTTTCCTCGATGCCTTTTAATATTCCATTTCAAGTAAAGTAACATTGTGCCTTCATGTTACTAGTTGTTAGGATACATGCAAACTATAGTTGCAGAAATTTTGTAGTGTATGCCATTCTTTTAAAAATCTTATACAACTATATAAACAAATATATGTATGCATATCAACATATATTTATATTTAAGTGTGTACTTTATATATATAGAGAGAGGTATAGATATGGTTATCTATACTACAAAGCTTTTCTGAAATCTGAAATGAGATTAGTCACCATATTTATGTTGATAAATGAAGTTTTCAAGAAGTAAGTTCTCAAGTATTCTAACAAGCATTTTTAAAATGTCACCCATGCTTACTCATTGTCTAGTCCTCATTTCTCATATTCTCTTTTTCCTATATTTTCCTCTTATTTAAAATCCACCCCCCCAACACATACTGTGAATATCCCAATTCTTCACTGTTTAAAATATTTTTTTAAATCCTACAATTATATCCAGCTACCTGAAATTAAAAAAAAAATCTTACAATTACATCCTAAGCCAAAATACCCTCAAACAAATCAACATAGCCTAAGTAGACTATGTGGCAGATATCTCAATTCACAATCTCTTACAACATGGAAAACAAATGGGTAATGTTTCTTGAGTGTGTTTTAAAACTAATGTCTCGGGGCGCCTGGGTGGCTCAGTTGGTTAAGCGTCCGACTTCGGCTCAGCTCACGATCTCACAGTCTGTGAGTTCGAGCCCCGCATCGGGCTCTGGGCTGATGGCTCAGAGCCTGGAGCCTGCTTCCGATTCTGTGTCTCCCTCTCTCTCTGCCCCTCCCCCGTTCATGCTCTGTCTCTCTCTGTCTCAAAAATAAATAAAAAACGTTAAAAAAATAAAAAAAAATTAAAAAAAAAACTAATGTCTCTTTAAATTGAAACACCACAGATTGAATACATGTGGTATGTAAAATTCTTCCTCCAATCTACAAAAAACAGTTAAGAATTTATATATATATATATATATATATATATATATATATATGTATACACACACACACACACACACACACGTGGAACAGTTATAGATATGTTATATATAAACATGAAATAACCAACATGAAGTAAACAAGGAAAAGAGTGCAAAACACATGTTGAACACATGGCAAGCTGACAGGCAAGTGATACCTGACTTGGCAAAAAAGAAAAGGATTGGTATCTACAGGACTCCAGAGGAGAATCAACAAGAAGCAAACCTGGAAAATCTGAGGAATTTGAGAAGCAGCTTGCTCTACACAAACGTCTTTAGAGGCAATCAGACCTCCAAACGCCTGAAGGACTTACATGTAGGCAGCTGCTTCCACGAGCAGTGAAGGAAAATGAGAGGTCATCCATTTGGAGAGTTAACTGGAGAGGCCCTGCACCTAGAGCTCAGGGCAAACGTGGGAGTAGAGATGAGACTCAGTACTCGATACAACGAGTGGAAGTCAAGGTCACTATATTCACTTATAACCCAGTGTCCCAACCAAGAATATTGGAGAGTCCAGCAGAAAAGATCTATAGATCCCTGCATTTAGAAGAAGCCCCAACAGGTCTGCTAGGCCTCTGTGTTATCACTCTGTAATGAGGACTGGTATAAACAAAGCTCACCCGTGCACAAAAGCTGAACATCACCTTTTCAGGACCTCACACTTAGGTATAAATGGCAGGTAATAATCAGCAGACACTTGAGGAAAGCCAATGATATGTAAGAAAGAGACAAACAAAATAAAACAAAAAGCAACGAGCATGTGGACAAAAATATATACAAGAAAGCGCAATTTGGAGGAAAGAGGGAGCATGTGGGGAGTAGTGGGAAACTTCAAAATGTCTATCAATCTTCAGCAAGCTAAGAGACACCATTGGGTCACTAGTCACAGAAGGCACTACAGGAAAAAAAAAATATAGACAACAGGAAAGATCTCCTGGAATTTATAAAATGAAGGGCAAAACTTGAAAAATAGCCACCACTTTCACCACCACCATACAATTAGAGAAAAATGGAAGCTGAATTTGATAGATTTCAGAAAATCAGAAAAACAACAGCAAAGGTGAATTGGAAATAGAGGAAGAAAAAAAAGATTTAAGAAAATAATCAACCCACAAGTTTCAACATTCCAATAATACAGAAGTAAACAGGAAAAAAAAAAAAAAAGAAGGGAAACCATCAAAGAAATACTGTAATAACATTTCCTTAAACTAAAGGATACAGTTTTTCATCACAAAAAGCATACTGCAGACCTGGCAGAATGAACTGAGACCCACACAAAAACATATTTTTGAATTAAAATTCAGAATTATAGGAGCAAAAATAAGACCAAAATCTTACAGAAAGGAAAAAAAAAAGATGCACATATTAAAGATCTAAAATGAGAGTAGCATACCATTTGTTAATAGTATTGCAACTAGAAAGCATTGAAACAATAGCCTCCTTAATTATGAGGAAAAATGACTTTCAATCTAGAATTCTACATCAAAACAAACTGTCATTTAAGTGGGAGACACATAATATTTCAAAGAAGTTTCAAAAGACCAGCCAACTCCCTTTCTAAGACAATCAAGAAGACCCTAATATCTCCCTCAGCAATACTAAAATTTAGACAAACTTCTTCATTACTCTAGGTGCCTGACCTTCTTCTTCTTTTTTTCTTTTTTTAATGTTTATTTATTTTTGAGAGAGATAGAGACAGAGTGTGAGCAGGGGAGGGCAGAGAGAGAGACACACACAGAATCTAAAGCAGGTTCGACTCTGAATGGTCAGCACAGAGCCCAACACAGGGCTGGAACTCGCAAACCTCAAGATCATGACCTGAGCCAAAGTCAGAACTCCTAACAGTCTAATCCACCCAGGAGCCCTCTGACCTCCTTTTCTTAAAACATTAGCTTTAGAAAACTTGTAATTGTAAATTAGTTCTCTGCTTCTTTGAGATATAAATCGTCTCAAAAGACTCTTGGTAGTTTTACAATCCAGGCGTATCTTTCTCTGGAACCCTGGAACCATCTCTTTGACATTTGATCACTGTTTCCCTGACAGAGTAGGATTCTACCTTAAGCAGGCACCTTCCTCCAAGTTGTAAAACTACTTTCTGTCATAAAGATATTTTTATTTAGATAAAGCCTGTTAGCAAGCGCAGATGGTCAACAATTCCCTCCAAGCCACCAGTTAAAAACTTTCCAGCCTTTTCTTTCACTGGAGTTGAGCTCAAAGTTTTGGTCTCACTCTGTTATTATAGTCGCTTTGAATTAGGCCTTCCTTGCTTGTTTAAATTGTTGGGTGCAATTTTTGCTTTGACACAGGCATAGGTTGTGTTCTCAAAGAAGGTATAAGAGATGGCCGCCAATGTAGAATATATAACAGGAAAGAGAACTAGAATCTCCAAACTGAGGATGAAAAGAAATATCAACAAGGGCTGTCAGAGTTTGAGATTATCAGCATACACTGGGAGAGAAAGATGGACAGTTTGAGAAAGGCAAAAGTACACAGATGGAACTTGTAAATTACTTGATGAGTTTTACCATCCCAAGAGGAAATGCACCTTTCTATCGGAGATTTGGTGCTGAGATAGTGCCAGGGTACATAGAAAATTCAGCCAAAGAACTTCCAGGTAATTATAACCTCCAGTGAAATTTAAAAAGTTGGATAAGGGAGGGGGGATTGTTTCTGCTCTGAACAATATCCACATAGTCAACATCTTAAAAATCCTAAATAAGAGTTGATGTAATCAATATTGTGATAAAATTATGGCAGGAGGAAGGAGAGTGGGAAATGTACTTTTGAGTGGTGGGTGCAGGAGATTTAAATCCTCAACTGCCATTTTTAGGAGAAAAAATTTAATATCTAAACCTTAAATAAACAAATAGCAGAAGTCTTGATTCAAACAGGTGAAGTATTTGTCAAGAAACTTGGGAAAGGAATAGTAAGTCTAGAAATTAATTGCATTTCCTGGTAAGTCTGAATGTATTACCTGACTTTTTAAATGTCAAATATGTAAATCTGAAATATAATAAAAGCAGAGTTTACAAGATGTAAAAAAAAAAAGCATATGCTTGCTGAAAATAAAATGAGGAGGGTCGCCTGCATGACTCATTTTCTTAAGCATCTGACTTCAACTCAGGTTGAAGCCATCTCAGGGCTTGTGGGTTCATACTCTGTGTCAGGCTCTATGCTGACAGCTCAGAACCTAGAGCTCATTCAGGTTCTGTGTCTCCCTCTTTCTATGCCCCTTCCCCGCTCATGCTCTGTTTCTCTCTGTCTCTCAAAAATAAATAAACATTAAAAAAATTCTAATAAATTAAAATAAAATGAAGAAAAAGGAAAACATTAACAAAGTGAAGGATAGAAAAAGGGAAAGGAAGAAAAATTTAAAAGAGAAAGGTAAAGGAAATGAACAGTAAAAACAAAGAAAAGCTGCATTTTATATACTGCAACTTTTCACGTGCTATTGTTTCTAAATGAACACGTGAACCATCACTGCCCTTGACCAATAGTGTATTAGCAAACAGCGATCAGGACCACAATGGACTCCACTCATTTGCTGAATCACAAACTAAACCTAAACTACTTAGTGTTTTGTGGTTCACAACCTCTTTCTACTACAGTTCTGATAAAATATATTAGGAAATGATTATGAGGTCTTCAATACTGAACAGCAGTGTTCTACGTGACAGCTTTTTTCTTTTGTCCCAAATGAGCTCTTTCACCATCCTCCACCCATTAACCACTCCTGCCACCCTCATTCTCAGCAACTAGCCTTACCTCTTACCTTATAGAGAAACTGGACACTATCAGTTCCCATCTCTCTTCCTCGTGCAAATCCCACACCTTCAAATATATCCCAGTTTTCACCTCTGTATTTCCTTCCTTCACAGGATACATTTAAAAACTCGAATCTGTGACTTGCTTCCATGTCCTGGGTGATCGCTGTAAAGTTCCTGAAGTAGTGAGTACCAAGGCCAGTCCAGCTCTACCGACTGTATAAAACCTGCGAGTGGCCAGGAATATGTGACAAAACATCTCAAGCCCAGCTGTTAGAAAAGCTATTATGAAGATTTATACATGTATTTCTATTATTTAAGCTTCTTTCCATGTTGCAAATTTTTTCCAGCCCTCACAGTCCAGGATCATCATCCTTCACCTCCACTATTAAGTGATGCTTCTAAAGAGAAAAATGGGACAGCTTTTGATGTTGCACATGGAGATATAATCTTCTTGAGGGTGCCTGCCATTTTTTATATACACAGTCACTGAGCAAATCCTGGCTGTGTCTTAGTTCACGAATCATCTAGGTATCAAGGATGCCTCATTGGCTCATAATTATCCTTTACAACAAACCTGTTTTCTGAATGGATCTCACTCAGCTTTGTTTTTAATCTGTCCATCTTTATTGGTTCTTTTCTTTTAATGTACATATGTGTTCAAGTCTCTCCCCAGATAAAACATAGTATTTCCACACCTCCTTCTAGGAATATTCTCCTCTCCAGTAAGTCCTGTATGTTTTACTTCATTAATATCACTTTAATCTCTGCTCCCAACCAAGTTCTCATCCCTACTATCCTTTCCCACTAGTTTCCACTAATCGTTAGCACTAATCTGTTTCCTTGATCAGTATTTCCCCCTCCAACTGTTTCACAAATATCTCTCCTTTGAGCATCAGACCCACATTTTCAATAGCTCATTAGATGTATTCACTTATATATCCCAAAGACACCTTAACTCAGAATGTCCAAACCTAAGATAAGCTCTCCCTCATACACCTGCTCATTCTTCTCTTTGTTCTAAATCAGTGAATGTCACTGCACGTAGTGGTTCAAGCAGATGTCTGATCACCCTGGACAGCATTCTCTTCCTTACTATCTACACTTTAACAGTCATCAAATTGTAAAAATTCATTTATTTCATAAATGTCTCTCAAAACTACCCACACCTTTCCATCCTCGCTGGCACCTTCCCTATTTAATGATTGCTTTCCATCTGGACTTCTAAAATAACCTCATGGCTGGTATTTCTGACATCAGATTTGCCCCTCTTCTGCCCATTCTCTTGTGGAGAATATAATGCACTTGTAGTTATTTTTATAAACTTCAAGCATGATTCTGTTTTTCTTGCTTAAGACCATGTGATGACTGCCCTGACATCCTTAACTTGTAAGCAACAAGCACCTTTATTAAATAGTCCATGTTTTGTTCCCTAGCTTAGTCTCCTCACCTCACACTTCAGTATTTCATCTTATAAAAAAAGATTCTTGGGGTGCCTGGGTGGCTCAGTCAGTTAAGCGTCCAAGTCTTGATCTTGGCTCAGGTCATCATCTTATGGTTATGAGATCAAGCCCCACGTCAGATTCCACACTGAGTGTGGAGCCTGCTTGAGAATCTAGCTCTCTCCTTCTCTCAAAATAAATAAATAAATAAGCATTTAAAAACTCTTCTGTTATTCAAGAGCAAATTCTCCCTCTCTTCTGGATATTTATATATCTTGCTTCATGTTGCTTGAAATATTCCCTCCCAATGCCAACCATTCTCTTCAACTTTCCTCAGGTTTGAGTAAGATGCTCTTTTAGAATCCTAGGGCTGACCTAACAAAATACCGCAAATGGATGGCTTAAGACAACAGAAATTTATTTGCTCACAATTCTAGAGCCTAGAGTCCAAAATCAAGGTGTCGGCAGGGCCAGGGTCCCTCTGAAGACTCTAGGGGGAAAACGTCCCATGCCTCTCTCCTAACTTCTGGTGGTTGCCTATGGTCTTAACGATCCAGGTCTTGTAGCTGTGTCATTCTAGTCCTTGTCTCTGTCCCCTGCATGCTCTTCTTCCCCCAGAGTGTGTCTGTGTTTCCACAAGGCCATATGCAAGGGCACCAGTCATTTACTTTAGGGTCTATTGTAACCCAGTATGACCTCATCTTAACTAATTACACTTATAAAGACCCTATTTCCATATCAGGTCACAACACAAGGTTACAGCTGAGCGTGAATTTGGAGGGAACCATATTCAACTATTACAGATTCCCTATTAACAACTTCCTATTGCAACTTGGCCACTCTTAGCATACCATGTAAATGATTATGTTAAAAACCACTGATTTGTCTTTTCCCCAGTTGCACTTTCATGATCCTGCACAGGGGCAGGATATATTTTATCTTCAGGACCTCGTGCAAAGTCTGATAGAGAGAAGTGGCTTAGTACATATTTGGAAAAAAAAGAGAAAACAAATGAAGAAGGATTAAAAGAAGAGCTCTTCTTAAAATTCTCACAGTTTTCCCATGGTTTTCAAGATAACTCTTCTAAACTAAACCAGAATGTCCGAGAAAGGACTCTGTTAAAATTTAAAATATTCATTCCTTTTTCTGCTCACGTCCTTCAAAGCAAGCACAAAAACAAAAAGAAACAAAATTTTAAATAAGCTACCATCTTCTGAAGGTGTGGCATGCTGCGCTTTAACTTTCTTGTTTTGGAGTTTTTGTCGTTGTTGTTGTTGCTTTTGGTATTTTCCCTGCATCATGCTTCTTGCTAAATCCGACTTAACTTTTAAAATTCAGTTCATTTAATTTTATCTTGGAAGGAACATCCAGTTCTCCCCCAATCCCGTTCTTCCTTTAGGGCAGGTGCATTTTGGTATACTTCTATAACTGATAGTAACAACTCTCCTGTCCACGTCCCTACCTCTCCATCGGTCCCTGTACCATCCGGCTGTGTGTCATTGCAAGCCCCTGCAAGCGCTGGCCTGGCTGAAATGCCACAGAGCTGAAGTCCTTGAGAAACACTAACCAAGGACAAATACTAGCACCTTACGCATGCTATACCATCTCTTAGTGTCCCAGTTGACCCAAACAGCACCTGCTTTTTTGATACTAGCTGTTGGTCTTTTCTCCCTTCTCTGTTTCACTTGCTCCCTGACCTACGGGTGTTTCTTAGGATCATTAACCAAATAAGCTACTATCAGTCCAGTCTCCTCTCAGGAATTGTCTGTGGCTAGAACCTGTACAAGAGATTTTCTGTTACTCTTCTAATACCACTTCTAATATGCTGTAATCTATTTCCTTGTCTTCTCCTGCTACTACTATGTAATATCCCAGTGGTGTACATAGTACTTTATTTCTCCTTGTCTAGGGGAATGCTTGTGGTATGGTAGGAACCAATAAACGTCTCTGGTTCTTTTCTTCTTCTGACACATGAATACTTTCATGATTTCATTATTAGGGAACAAAATTGAATGGGAAGGTAGAGACATTAAGGCAAGGCGTTTGCTATTAATAATATGTAACTTGTAACTTTACATTAAAATATCATTTTTTAACATTTGTTTGTTTGTTTGTTTGTTTGTTTATTTATTTGTTTATTTTTGAGAGAGAGAGAGAGACAGAAAGAGACAGAGACAGAGTATAAGCAGGGAAGGGGGAGAGAGAGAGAGGGAGACAGAGAATCCAAAGCAGGCTCCAGGTTCTGAGCTGTCAGTGCAGAGCCCAATACAGGGCCCGAAATCAAGAACAGTGAGATCATTATCTGAGCCAACGTCAGCCGCTTAACCGACTGAGTCACTCAGGCACCCCCCAAAAATATAATCATTTTTATAAGCAAAACACATTAAGCACAGCTTTTAAAATGTAGGAATTTTTTTTAAGTTTATTTATTTTGAGAGAGAGCAGGGTAGGGACAGAGAGAGAGAGAGAGAGAATCCCAAACAGGTTCTGTGTCTCCAGCATGGGGCCAGATGTAGGGCTTGAGCCCACAAACCATGAGATGGTGACCTGAGCCAAAATCAAGAGTCAGACGCTTAACTGACTGAGCCACCCAGAAGCCCCTAAAATATAGGAAGTTTTAAACATATTCTACATTTCTCTTCAGTTCTGCAAACAGTTGTCACTTGTACTGAATTGTTTTTCTTGCTTCATTTTTTAAGCTTACATTAAACTATTGAAAATGCTCTTCAAATGTGTTTTCATGTCTATGACTAAATAATTTATTACTTGATCAACTACTCATAATTGACATAACAATCCTATCACAGATTCTAGCTTGAAATAATGTCAAAGGCACTCTTCAAAGTTACCGGTTTTACAAAAGTGCAGTCATGCACACAGATGGACCCGTTTAATACTGATGGAGTTCATACCCATTTAATACTGATGGAGTTCATACCGTTGTTTTGACAAGAAAACATATAGCTTGTGTTTAGCTTACTTGTTTTCTGAACATTCAAAATGCAGCCTGTACAGATTTTTTTTATTTAAACCATAAAACACATCTTGTTTTTTTTATTTCTTTGAAGTTTACTCCTTTCATCGCTTTCTACTTTTATTACTGAACTGCCTTCCCCTACTACAGTAGCTAGCACTGCATATCAAAAGTGTGCATTGTTCTAAGATCAGATTTACCTGGTTTTATACACAATGTGATACAAAGCCTTGTGTTTTGTTCCCCCCCCCCCCCATTGTCTTCTGTTTTCTCACTATGTCTACTGCTGTGAGGACGAGTGAGGCTCACAGCCTGATTCAGTCAGTCCTAGCAACAGGAAGCAACATATTCAGGTTTGCATTGTGGGCATATGTACCTAAATGTCCTACCTGAAATATTCTAATGTACCTGCTGCTAAAATTAGAGCATGCTTTTGAAGAGAAACATTGTTCTCTAGTGGAAATAATAAAAAAAAAAAAAAACTAGAAAATGAAAAACATTGCTTTAATCTCTAGTTTATTAAAACATTGAAAGATTCCTTTTTAAAAATTTGCTCTAGGGGTGCCTGGGTGGCTCAGTTGATTAAGCGGCTGACTTCGGCTCAGGTCATGATCTTACGGTTCATGAGTTCAAGCCTCACATCAGGCTCTGTGCTGACGGCTCAGAGCCTGGAGTCTGCTTTGGATTCTGTCTCCTTCTTTCTCTGCGCCTCCCCTGCTCACACTCTGTCTCTCTCAAAAAAATGAATAAACATTTAAAAAATTATTTTTTTCCTCTAAATTTGCATTTTGAAAGACATTTGAAAAGTTTTCCACACTACACTATCTCTTGTGGAAAGTGAGACAAAAATACCAAAGATTTAAATTTTGGCAAATGCTTGAATCTGCACCTATTATTAGCTTACTGCTTCTCCAATTACAGGAAAACATAAATAAAAGGAAGTATCTATATTTATTCTCATGTTATATATATTGGAAATAATCAGTAACTACCAATAACCACCAGACAGTATGATATATTTTCATATTGCAAAAATAATGAAGAACTTTTATGTATAGCTATATTTATTTATAGCTAAAATTAATGGATAATTTTCTACGATAATTTGCTTTTGCCAATAAGACAAATATTCTAATGTTATTATATGAACGTCTATGTAGTTGATCATCTCTGCCTGTTTCTTGTCCATAGAATTTGGAGAGGTCGGGGGCACCTGGGTGGCTCAGTCTGCTGGGAGTCAGACTTGGGCTCAGGTCATGATTTCACGGTTTGTGAGTTTGAGCCCGGCGTCTGGCTCTGTGCTGACAGCTTGGAGCCTGGAGCCTGCTTCAGATTCTGTGTTTCCTTCTCTCTCTGCCCCTCCCCGACTTGTGCTCTGTCTCTCTCTGTCTCTCAAAAATAAATAAATGTAAAAAAAAATAAAAATAATAATTTGGGGAGGTCAGCCTTTGTTTTAACTATCAAAAAAAACTCACAATGATTTTAAGTCCAAGTTTTGTTGTCTGTACAATTCTTTCAAAAAGTTAACTGTTTTCTTATCTGTTGGAGTGCTATGTGTCATGTGTCAATAGACAACACCAATTCTTCTGAAACCATGTCTCTTCCCCTGGATTTAATTTGAACAAATGTAAGCGTGTTGGGCTTCCATTGGGGAGAATGCTGTTTTTCTCTTTTCTTTAGGCTATATTTTTTCCAAATGAAAGAATTTGTGGGGAAAATATATCCATTAAGAGTTTTGTAAATGGGTGTGATAACTACACCCTGATATTGATCCTTAAGCCTGAGTTTTAGTTGGCCCTTTTTATTCAACCTCTTTGTCAGTTGTGCATATAATAAGTAAAGATGAGTATTGGTTAAACTTGCAACCCAGAAAGCCATTTGACTCTTTCTTTACATTCTGCTTGCAAAATAGCTAGGTCTTTTCTGAGCTTATGTCTCTTGTATTATCCTGGCAAGTGCAACCAATAAGACAACATGCTACCATTGATTTTCACCTCTTCATGTAAAGATAAAGCTTAGTAGGTTCAACACCTCCCTTGTAAATTATCACATATGATACTTTTTCTAAATATTTAATCATTGCATAACATGCAATGATTACAATTAAGATTCCTCTAAAAATTTCCTTGCCACCAAATAACTGGCTTCAAAGCTAGTGACACATATTTTAGGTTGACTGTTAAGGAAGCACTTCTGATCAAGTACTAATTTTTTAATCAGTCATTATACCCAGGTATTCTGTGGGAAAAAAACAAAAAACTTGAAAAGCTTAGTGTTTTAAAACAATTATGTTGGGGCACCTGGGTGGCTCAGTCGGTTAAGCGTCCAACTTCAGCTCAGGTCATGATCTTGCGGTCCATGAGTTAGAGTCCCACGTCGGGCTCTGGGCTGATGGCTCAGAGCCTGGAGCCTGCTTCCGATTCTGTGTCTCCCTCTCTCTCTGACCCTCCCCCGTTCATGCTCTGTCTCTCTCTGCCTCAAAAATAAATAAACTTAAAAAAAATTAAAAAAAAAACAATTACGTCTATGTATTGTACATGAGATCTGTTACATCATATGTCACTACAGAGGCTCTTTTCTGGGCTGATGGAGGTTCCATTTTAATACATTGGCAGAGTCAGGAGAAAAGTAAGAGAGTATGGCAGACAAAATGTTAGCACCTAAACCCAAAATACATGAAACACTTCTTATATTTTGTTGGCCAAAGTAGGGAATATGGGGTGCTGGGTTAAATAGTGTCCCCTTCTCCCCTCCCCCCATGCCCATCTGCAACATCAGAATGTGACTTTATTTGAAAATGGACTTTTTGTAGGTATAATACTGGATTAAGGTAGGCCCTAAATCCCATGACTGATGTCCTTATAAAGGCCATTTCTGTGACAATACACAGAAATACAGGGAAGGATGCTGTATGCAGATGGAAGCAGAGGTTGGAGTGATGTATCTATAAGCCAAGGAACACCATGGACTGCTGCTGGCAACTACCAGAAGCTAAGAGAAAGGCACAGAACAGTTTCTCCTTTGGAAATTCCAGAAAGAACTAAACTTGCCAACTTCTCAGTTTTGGACTTCTGGCTTTCTGGACTGTAAGAGAATAAATTTCTGTGGTTTGAAGTCACCCAGTATGTGGTAATTTGTTATGGCAGCCCCAGGAAACTAATGCACATGGGATGCTTGAATTTAAAAGTGCAGATGCAGGGGCACCTGCGTGGCTTAGTCATTAAGCGTCTGACTCTAGAATTTAGCTCAGGTCTTGATCTCATGGTTATTGGATGGAACCCTGGGTCGGGCTCCACGCTGTTTAAGATTCTCCCTCTCCCTCTGGCCCTCCCCTACACTTTCTCTCTCTCTCTCTCTCTCTCTCTCTTGCTCTCTCTCTCTCTCTCTCTAATTTAAAAAAGCAATGCTGATGCAAGTCCCCTTGTAGATGGGTCACTGGATATAACAAGTTCTAAACAAAGATTGTTTGCATATGAATAGGGCTACAATGGCAGGATTTTTAAAACAAGTTTCCCACTTGGGGCATAAATGTTGAGGTCATGGTCATGATTCTTCTTGGTCCCTTATTTCTGAGAAAATAATTAGGCCAGGTTGATCCAAAGTGATGGTCTACCAGACACAACAAATGTAGTTCACACAGTCCCAGAGACATTTAGGAAAAGACAATATTTCCATTTTTAGAAGTTTTTTTTCTTTTTTATATATCTAAACAAAGAATTCTGAAAGTAAATAAACTCAGCAAATAAACTTACTTCTAACCTTTTATTCCATGTCATTGTGTCAGTTGTGTTATTAGGAAGTAAGATATGTAGCCTCTAAAATATCTGTGATACTGATTCTGAATTACGCTCATTTTTTAATATCTGCTCCTTTCAAAATATGAGGGTTTATTTTGTTTTAAAAAAACATAATTAAGAGGACAGTGGAGACCCCAAACCTTAGAAATGGAGAAATCAGTTCAGATAAAATGTTAGCAGAGTTTAAATAAAAAACCAATCTCAAACTGTAATCCTGCCTGTTAGTAGGTCAGAAACTAACTTAGGGGGAAAGTTTCTTATGAACATCATTTCTCTGGAACAGCTTCTCCAAAACAGCAAACACAGTATCATAAAATATCCATATTTAAGTTTGGAAAATAGTGTGTTAGGAAAGTACTCTATTTATCCTTCCATTTCTTATTAGCTAGGATTGATATTATTTAACACAATGGAAGCAGTGCTTAGCAAATGCAATTGTGGAATATAAAATTTTCCATTAGTGTCAGTACTTAGTACACAACCCAGTACAGTACATCAGTCACCATAATTCCAAGTGGCCCATTCTGTCATATAGATCTCGATACCAGAAAATGAACAAGAAAGACTTCAGTGAGACCACAAAGAAGGTTTCTTTTTTAACTTGTCTACAGATGGGAGTAAAAGAAAGGTGCACTGAGTCATGGTTTAGAAGATGAGGCTGTACAAGGAGGACAGGAAGGGTATTACACACTGGGTAAACAGTATTTTATTAGGAGGGAAAAAAGCTTGGACAAAAAATGTTTGACTTGGATACTGGGAAATGTTTTTAAAATACTAATCAGAATGGGGAAGGTAAGTATAGGCAAATAAAGTAGAGGCAAATGAAGTTTATTCAAAACCTGTGCACTAGGTTCCACCAAATGTTATCTTTGTGAAAAGATGAAAACAGGAAGAGAGTCTTAGGACATAGGCATAGAAAAATCATAACGTCAAGAATGGGAGTCACGTAGAAATGGAATACAGAACTAAGAAGCAGGACTGAAAGAAACAGGGAAACACATTCCAGAGTGATGATGCTCTCTCCACTACTGTCCACTCTGTAGACAGGCTGGGATATCCATGTCAGCATGGCTGTTGGCTTTTGTTCTCATTGGCCTGCGTTACTCTTGGTGACACCTGCTCTCCCTTTAGCTTGTGTTCCAAGAGAAGATGCTCAGCTGGCTGGGCTTGATTAGGCTAAATTTTAGTTAACAGAAGAAGATTTGGGGGAATTTTTTGTAAGATATTTTGGGGAGGGAAGGAGAAATCAAATGGCCTGAATAAATGGATAATGACAACGTTTTAAAAAACCATCTTGTATTCAAATCATTTCTGGAAATATTGCTCCCATAACTCTTTAAGAAACAGAAAAATGCACTGCTGATTACATTGTATACTTAAAATTATGTTTTCTTTCTTATTAATATTAATATGACTTAATTTTAACAGTCATGAGAGTTTTTGTTTACATAAAATATAAATGTTCTCAAAACATTTAATCTCTGAATATATATTTATATGTGTATTTGTGATATTTGTACCAATATACAGATAAGTGTAGTAATCCTTAAACTATTTGAAATGCATTCATGAAACAACCTACTCATGAATCAAAAGACTTAGAATCAAGATATAGTTAAATAAAGCTTGTAAATTAAATCATATTCATGTTTTGGGGAAAGCATTGTCTGCAGGGTGAAGAACAACTTAAAAGATAAGAGGAGAGTAAAATTGAATAAAGGTGTCTGGGTGCAGAGATTTTTTGCTGAAATCCAGGTAAGAGATAATGATGTCTTGAACTGGAGTGATGGATGGAGAGAATGGAGAATCCTATTTCCAGAATATCAAAGTTGAAACCAGGAAACCTGGTAATTGAAGACAGAAGGAGAAATAGGAGTCAAATATTGTGTTTGGGTTTCTGTTTAGGTAGTTCAATTTATGTAATTTTTATAGCAACATAAGAAGGTGATAGAAAATAAGGAACAAAATTGGTGAGTTTTGTGTGGGACAAGGGGTCATGTGGAAAATGAATTAGTGTGTAGATAATAACTCAAACTCAGCAGTCAGTAGATAATAACTGGGTAAACTATGCAGAAAGAGAAGACAGGGAAACAACCTTATGTTGAACCTGATGTTAATCATCAATTACAGGTGTTGGAGGTTATCCAGAGGACATGATCGCAGGTCCACCTGTGAGCTGGATCCTGAAATCATAGACTTCTTATCTTCTCCCCGATCTTTAGACTGTATGGTCTTTTTTGCCTTCCCCATGCTACATGCTACCCCAAGGACACAGCCTTGAGATGGTGCTATTGAGACTGTCTGGACAGTATATGTGGTTGAAATCAGTGAAGGTCCTTTTAAGATTCCGGTGGGTGGGGCAGATGGCTAATGGTCTTCTGCTGGGGAAGACAAGCCTCATTGGTGAATTCCCTTGCTTATAAAACCTGCCAGCCACGAGTCTGGAGTGGTCTGCCTCTCTTTGGTCTCTCCCTGCTATCTGTGTTTAGGGGCTAGTTTATGAGCCAACAACAAGATAGGCAGAAGTGAGAGATCTCTCAAAGAAATCTGTGAAGAAATGGAAATATCATATCACAGAAACCAAAGGCAAAAACACTTGAGGAAATAGAGATGGATCAACAATCCCAAATGCTTCCACATGTTTGAGTAAGGTAAGGACACTCAATGTTCAATGAATTTTGTAACCAAGGGATACCATCATCTTCCACGTCAAGTTTAACTGAGGTGACAAGGAAAGAATCTAGACTACAGTGGGTTGTAGAGGAAACAGGAAGGCAGGAAATGGAGGAATCAATTGAAACAAATGTCTTCAATAAAATTTGTCTGTGAGAGGAAGTAGCTGGCAGTTGTATGAGAAGAAATGTTCAAGGAATGTGTTTGGGGTTTTTCAAGAAGACGAGGCTCAAACAGAGTAAGTGCTAACAAGAGATTGTAACACAGGAGAGGGTGGATATGAGAAACAACACGGGGGAACTAGAAGTCCCCAAGAAAATGGGAGGAAAAGAAAAACAGAGCTCACTGGAGAATTGACCAAAGGAATTTCACCTGTTTCTCTGTTACTCTTGCTAGATTTCTTTTCCTGTAGATCCCAAAAGGCTGGGACATAGAGATTAATTGTCTCAAAGGTATCAAAAGCTAAGCTGACATTTATTCATGATGTACCAGTCATCTTGGTAACATTTTGAATGCTATCTTTTTTTTAACGTTTATTTATTTTTGAGACAGAGACAGAGCATGAACGGGTGGGGGGGGTGGGGGGCAGAGAGCGAGGGAGACACAGAATCTGAAACGGGCTCCAAGCTCTGAGCTGTCAGCACAGAGCCCGACGCGGGGCTCGAACTCACTGGACCATGAGGTCATGACCTGAGCCGAAGTCGGACGCTTAACTGACCGAGCCACCCAGGCGCCCCTCGAATGCTATCTTTTAAAGCACTTTTTTGTAGCTTATTGTATGTTTTCTTATTTTTCCTGAATGTATTTCTTTCACGAAGAACTTTTCCCAAATATATGTCTATAAACAACCTTGTTACACTAAATCTCATGTTGGCAATCTTGCTGCTACTTTTGTTAGCTCCTCCCTGTCTCAATGCCCCGTGGAGTTCCCAGATCCTATCGTCAAACTTAGGTCAGTTTGTGCTCTAAAAATCTCTCTTTTCGTGTTTAGTTTTTTGATTTAGTCAGTGTTCAAAATAGTTCATTTAGAAATATCCTGAAAATTTAATGTTTTCATGTATTGCTTTAGAAAATGAACGATATAAAAAGTAGCCATAATGCATTTTAGCTACTAATTGTGATGACAAATTGGTTCATGGTAACAAAAGGTCTCTATTGATTTGTTGAAGTCAGACTGAGACATGGGCATGGGATGGTCTGGGGGTGATGAAGAGTTCCTTAGAGTCAATTTGATATAGGTATTTCAGGCATCAGAGTCCCTGGGCCCTGCCAGAAGATGAGTCCATTCTAAAGACATTTGAATTTGGGCTGTTAAAGTCAAATTTATCCCAGCATAGACAAATAGTTGATCATGTTTTCTTTTTATTCACTCTAAAAATTCTTGCCTAGTTTAGCTTTTACTTATATGTATGTATGTAAAAAGAAGAACTACAAATGATAATCATGTGTTATAGCATATAGAGTTGGATTAAAATGAATGACCTCTAGGGATTTATTCTCTCTATTCATTATTTTAAGGTATATCTTAAGGTATAAAATATATATTTTGCCCTCTATTCATGATTTTAAGGTATATTTTAAGGGTCCAACTAGGAAAACAAAAATCACTTTATTTATAACATAGGAAATTTAATTCAAGAATTAGCTTCACAGGTGAAAGAGTATCTAAGAGTCAAATGGGACAAGAGTAACAATGGCAGGAAAACACTACCATCTTAGGTTCAAGGGCATTAAAAAGAGGGGGCCGCGTGTCCAAAGTCACACAAAGTAAGCTAATAACATGAAAAGTATACAGAGGGAACTACACCCAAGAAGAGACACAGGGACAGAGTCTATTGGAGAAACCATCTAGGCAGAGAAGAAGGAAGGATTTCCCTAGTTTCTTTTCCTCTCCCACATATTCCCACCATTGGTTCCTATTGACTGAACTAAGCCAAAGGCAATATGACACAATAGTAGAGGAGAGTATCAGTCCTCCTGTGATGTGGACAGAATGTGGAAGAGTGTCTGAGGAGATAAATAAATAGACTCATAAATAAAATACTTTTTTTTTCTAAGCAATGAAGACAACAGATAAAAAAAATCACTGAAGCACAAAGATGAAAACTCAGCTGACATTATCATTATTATTATATTATTCTTGAACCAATTATTATGGGCTTATATACCTCATTTCCCTATTTATTCTGCACCTACCTATTATCTACAAATGTTTTTTCCAGTCATTTAATGGGCAACGCTTTGGAATTCTACCACAGTCTTTGGCTAGTTAGACTTACGCTCATTCAGTTCTTCCTGGGAAACAAGAAACCCAACATTCTCTTTTTTTGGTGATTTAATGACAGACAAATAACTATACTCATTTCTGAAAACATTTGGATATATCTTATACCATCTATAAAGAGAAATTTCTAGTTTTCAAACACAATCTTAATCTTCTAAATTTGGACTATGCAATGCCTTTAAAACAATGCCTCCAGCTTTCTGTTTCATACTGTAATGTATCTCTAATTTATTGTATTGACCCACTTTCCTTTCTTTCTCTTCTTTCTTCTTGATGCTTCAAAACTTCATTTTATCATTTTCTTTTTTTGGGAAGAACATCTTTCAGCTTTTTTTTTATAGAGTATATCTATGAACAATTTCTTTTGGTTTTCTTTCTTCTGGAAATGTCTTTATTTTTCATAATGCTGAAGGACTGTTTCCCAAATATAAAATAAACTGTCCACAGTTCTTTCAGCAATTGAAAATTATTGTGGCACATCTTCATTGTCTCCTTGGTTATTGGTTTTCTTTTCTGTTTGGGTTTCTTTTTGTTTTATTTACTTTCTTAATTCCAGCATAACTAATGTACAGTGTTATATCACTTTCAGGTGTACAATATAGTGATTCAACAATTCTATATGTTCTGAGATCATCTAGATAAATGACACTTGATCCCTTTTACCTGTTTCACCCATGCCCCCATCCATCTGCCCTGTGGTAACCAACAGTTCTCTATATTTAAGAGTGTGCTTTTTTTTGTTTCTGTTTGTTTTATTAGTGAAATAATATGCTATTTGGCTTTCTGACTTATTTCACTTAGTATTACACTCTCAAGATCCATCCATGTTGTTGCAAATGGTAAGATTCCATTATTTTGTATGCCAAATATTCCAAGATGTATGTGTTACATATATTCACCTCTTCTTTACCCATTCATCTGCTGATAGACAACTGAATTTCTTCTATATTTATTATGCTGGTTATTGTAAATAATGCTACAATAAACATGGGGGTGCATATATATTTTCCAATTAGTGTTCTTGAATTCTTTGAGTAAATGCCTAGTAGTGAAATTACTGGATGATATAGTAATTGTATTTTTAATTTTTTCAGGAACCTCTATATTGTTTTCCACAGTGGCTGCACCAGTTTGCATTCCCAAAAAATAGTACATGCAGGTTCCTTTTTCTCCACATCCTCTTTAACACTTATTTCTTGTGTTTTTTTTTTTTATTTTAGCCATTCTGACATGTGTGAGGTGATTTAGTATTGTGGTTTTGATTTGCATTTCCCTGATGATGAGAGATGTTGATCATCTCTTCATGCATCTGTCTTTATAGAAATGTCTCTTCATGTCTTCTGCCCATTTTAATTGGATTATTTGTGTGTGGGGGGGTGTTGGTGTTGAATAGTGTAAGTTGTTCATATATTTTGGGTACTAACTGCTTATTGGATATATGACCTGCAAGTATCTCCCATTCAGTAGGTTGTAGGTTGTCTTTTGGTTTTTCTGATTGGTTTCCTTTGCTGTGCAGAAGAATTCCACTCGAATATAGTCCTAATAGTTTTTATTTGCTTTTGTTACCCTTGCCTCAGGAGACATAGTTAGAAACTGTTGCTATGGCCTATGTCAGAGAAATTACTCCTGGTGCTCTCTTCTAGGGTTTTTATGGGTTTGGGTCTCACATTTAGATCTTTAACCAATGTTGAGTTTATTTTTGTGTATGGTCTAAGAAATTTGTCCATTTTCATTAATTTGCATGTAGCTACCCAGTTTTCTCAAAACCCTTTGTTGAAGAGAGTGTCTTTTTCCTATTGTATATTTTTGCCTACTTTGTCATAGATTAATTGACCATATAATCGTGGGTTTAATTTTGGGCTCAATATTCTGTTCTATTGATCTATGTGTCTATTTTTATGCCAGTTTCATACTGTTTTGATTACTACAGCTTTGTAACCTATTACTACAGCTTTATAACTTTGAAATCTGAAAATGTGAGACCTCCTATTTTGTTCTGTTTCATGGTCTTTGTGATTCCATACAAATTTTAGGATTGTTTGCTCTAGTTCTGGGGAAAGAAAAACGCTATTGGTATTTTGATAGGGATTGCATTAAATCTGTATATTACTTTGGGTAGTGTAGACATTCTAATATTCTCCCAATCCATGAGCATGGAATATCTTTCCATTTGTTTGTGTTGTCTTTAAATTGTTTCATCAGTGTTTTGTAATTTTCAGAGTCAAGTCTTTGACCTTGGTTAAGTTTATCCCTAGGTATTGTATTATTTTTGGTGCAATTGTAAATGAGATTGTTTATTTAATCTGTTATTTCATGATTATTGTATAGAAATGCAACAAATTTCTGCATATTGATTTTATATCCTGCAACCTATGGTATTCATCTATCAGTTCTAATAGTTTTTTGGTAGAGATTCTTTGTATAGGATCATCTACAAATAGAGTTTTATTTCTCCTGTACCCATTTGGATGACTTCTTTTTCTTATATGATTGCCGTGATTGGGAATTCCAGTACTGTGGTGAATAAAAGTGGTGAGGGTGAACATCCTTGTCTTCTTCCTGATCTTAGGGGGGAAAGCTGTCAGTTTTCACCATTGAATGTGATGTTGGCTGTGGGTTTTTCATATATGGCCTTTATTACGTTGAAGTATGTTCCTTCTAAACTTACTTTGTTGAGGGATTTTGTCATGAATGGATATTGTACTTTGTTACATGCTTTTCTGTATCTATTGAAAGGATCATTTGGTTTTTATCCTTCCTTTTGTTGTGAAGTATCACATTGATTAATTTGCAAATATTGAACCACCCTTGCAACCAGGGAATAAATACCATTTGATCATGGTGAGTACTTTCTTTAATGTATTATCGGATTTGGTTAGCTAATGTTTTGTTGAAGACTCGTGCCTCTATGTTCATCAGAGATACTGGCCTACAATCCTCTTTTTTTTTTTTTTTTTTTTGTATTGTCTTTATCTGGTCTTGACATCAGGGTAATGCTGGTCTCTTAGAATGAATTTGGAAGGTTTTTTTTTTTTTTTTTTTTTTTTGAATAGTTTGATAATAATAGATATTAACTCATCTTTAAATATTAGGTAGAATTTGCCTGTGAAGCTATCTGGTCCTGGACTCTTGTTTGTTGGGAATTTTTTGATTACTGATTCAATTTTATTGCTCGTGATCAGTCTGTACTAATTTTCTATTCTTCCTGATTTGGTTTTGGGACGTTATATATTTCTAGGAATTTCTCCATTTACTCTAGCTTTTCTAATTTATTGACATATAATTTTTCATAATATTCTCTTATAATTGTATTTCTGTTGTGTCAGTCTTATTTCTCCTCTTTTTTTAAAATTTTTATTTTAAAGAGAGAGAGCACAGGTTGGGGAGAGGGGCAGAGGGAAGGAGAGAGAGAGTCTAAAGCAGGCTCCATGGTCATCATGGAGCTCAATGTGGGGCTCAATCCCACGACTCTGGGATCATGACCTGATCCAAAATAGTTGAGCTTGCAACTGATTGAGGCATCCAGGTACCCCTATTTCTCCTCTTCCATTTCTGATTTTTTTTTTTGAGTTTTCTCTCTCTCTCTCTCTCTCTCTCTCTCTCTCTCTCTCTCTGTATTCATGAATCTGACAAAAGGTTTATCAATACAGTTGATCTTTTCAAAGAACCAGCTCCTGGTTTCATTGATCTGTGCTATTGTTTTCTTTTTTTTTTTCTTTTAGTTTCTATTTCGTTTATTTCTGTCCTAATCTTTATTATTTCTTTCCCTCTGCCTGTTTGGGGTTTTGTTTGTTCTTTCTTTCCTCTTTTAGGTTTAACGTTAGGTTGTTTATTTGGTATGTTTCTTGCTGTCTGAGGCATGTATTGCTATAAACTTCCCTCTTAGAACAGTTTTTGCTGTATCCCCAATTTTGGGCTGTTCTGTTTTCGTTTTTATTTGTCTCCATATATTTTTTATTTCCTCTTTGGAAATCCTTTTTGGATTGACCCATTGTTTAGTAGCATGTTATTTAACCTCCATATGTTGGTGTTCTTTCCATATTTTTTTCTTGTGCTTGATGTACAAGCATAATTTTGTACATATTTTTTTCTTGTGCTTGAAATATAGTTTCATAGTGCTGTGGTTAGAAAAGCAGCATGATGTTATTTCTGTCCTTTTGACTATGTCAAGACTTCTTTTGTGGCCTTATAATTGTTTGGATTTCTGTGGTGTCAGTCTTATTTCTCCTTTTTTTTTTTTTTAAATTTTTATTTTAAAGAGAGAGCACAGGTTGGGGAGAGGGGCAGAGGGAGGGGGAGAGAGAAAATTTAAAGCAGGCTCCGTGGTCATCATGGAGCCCAATGTGGGGATCTCTTCTAGAGAATCTTCCATGTGCCTTTGAAAATAATGTGTATTCTGTTGTTTAGGATAGAATGTTCTGAATCTATCTGTTAGACCCCATTTCTTACTATTATACTATTACTATAGAATACTATCTTTATGTTTGTCATTAACTGCATTATATATTTGGTTCTTTCATGTTGAGCGCATAAATATTTATAATTGTTATATCTTCTGGCTGGATTGTCCCCTATGTGACTATGTGGTATCCTTCTTTGTTTCTTGTTACATTCTTTGTTTAAAAAATCTATTTTGTTCAACAGAAGTATTGCTACCCTGTCTTTGTTTTCACTTCCTTTTACATGATAAATGTTTCTCCATCCCCTCAAGTTAAGTCTGTAGTGTCTTCAGGTTTGAAATGAGTCTCTTGTAGGCAGCATATAAATGGATCTGGCATTTTTATCCACTCCATCACCCTATTTCTTTTGAGTGGAGCATTTAGTCCATTTACATTCAAAGTAATTATTTATGGGTATGTACTTATTGCCATTTTGTTACTTGTTTTACAGTAGGTTTTGTAGTTCTTCTGTGTTCCTTCTCTTGCTCTCTTACATTTTGCTAGCTTTCTTTAGTGATATACTTAGATTCCTTTCTGTTGATTTTTTTTTTTTTTTTTTTTTTGCATATCTGTTACTGGTTTTCAATTTGTGTTTACCATTAATTAGGTTTGTATGTAACATCTTTTGCATACCAAAACCCATGTTAAGTTGATGGTTGCTTAAGTTTTAACCCATTCTAAAAGCAATATGTTATTGGGGTGCCTGGGTGGCTCAGATGGTTAAGTGTCTGACTCTTGGTTTTGGCTCAGCTCATTATCTCATGGCTAGTGAGTTCGAACCACTCATTGGGCTCCATGCTGACAGTGCAGGGCCTGCCTGGAATTCTCTCTCTCTCCCCCTCTCTCTGCCCCTCCTCTGCTTTCTCTCTCTCAAGTAGACTTAAAGTTGTAAAGCAATATGTTGTTACCCCCGCCACACACACCCTTACATTTTAGGTATATGTTGTCATACTTTGCATCCTTTTATTTTGTGAATCCCTTGACTGATTTTTATAGATACACTCTATTTTATCATTTTCATGCTTTCTACTTTTCTTACTCCTGCTTATGATCTTTTCATTCCACTCATAGAATCTCCTTTAACATTTCTCATGAGGCAAGTGCAGTGGTGGTGAATTCCTTTCACTTTTTCTTGTTTGGAAACTCTTTATCTCTTTCCATTCTGAATGATAGCCTTACTGGATAGAGTATTCTTGGCTGCAGATATTATCCTTTTAGCACTTTGAATAGGTATGCCACTCTCTCTGGTCTGCAAAGTTTCTGGTAAAAAATCATCTTGTAGCCTAATAGGGTTTCACCTGTATGTAACTGTTTTCTCTTGCTGCTTTAAAAATTATCTTTATCACTACTTATTCCATTTTAATTACTGTGTTTCTTGGTGTGGACCCCTTTGGTTGATTTTCTTGGGGCCTCTCTGTACCTCCTGTATCTGGATTTCTGTTTCTTTACCCAAACTTGAGAAGTTGTCAGCTATTATTTCTTCAAATAAATTTTCTTCCCCCTTTCTCTCTCTTCTCTTTCTGGGATCCTGTAATAAGAATGTTATTATGCTTGACGGTATCACTGAGTTCCTTCAACCTATTCTCATTTATTATTATTATTTTTTCTCTCTCCTGTTCAGCTTGATTTTCCATTACTCTGTCTTACAGATCACTGATCCATTCTTTTTCCTCTAGTCTAATATTGATTCCCTCTAGTGTATATTTGATTATAGGTATTGAGTTCTTTATTTCTGATTGATGGTTTAATTATTTTCTGTTTCTTTGTTGAGGGTCTCACTGCGATCCTCTACTTTTTCCCCAAGTCCTCTGAGTATCTTTATGACCATAACTTTTAAATTCTCTATCAGGTATATCATGTATCTCCGTTTCATTTAGGTGTCTTTCCATGATTTCGTCCTGTTCTTTGATTTGGGGAATATTCCTCTATATCATCATTTTGTTTAAGTCTGTGGGTATTTTTTCTTTTCTTTTATTCATTTACTTCGAGTGAGAGATGGAGAGAGGGAATGAACAGAGGTGGGTCAGAGAGAGGAGAGAGAGAATCCCAAGCAGGCTCCATGCTGTCAGTTCAGAGCCCAACACGGGTCTCCGTTCCAGGAACTGTGAGATTGTGACCTGAGCCAAAATCGACAGTTGGTTACTTAACCAACTGAGCCACCCAGGTGCCTGTGGCTCAGCCTGTGGCTGAGTTGCATTTTCCTTTCAGTTCAGTTGTCTGCAATGGCTTTCATTGCCTATTGTGGGCAGGGTTTGATCCCTGTTTTGTTAATGAGATAGTCTGGGTCCATGTTGGACCTGAGTTGGGTCAGACCAGACTTTTGCCAGAGCTGCAGTTGCAGTGAACTGCAGGGCACTCTCCCTGTGTTGTCCCCTGAGATGCTTTTGTGGGTGGGTGGAAACTGGAATTAGACCAGATGTCTGCCCCCAGCCTGCCCACAGTCAAATTGATATGGGTAATTATCTTCTCCTCTACCTGGATCAGGATTCACTGTGGCATAGTAAGGACTCTGTTGGGGCTACTTGCACAATGCCATGCTTATAGCAGTATTTTGGGTGGGCTCCGGCAAAGGGCAGATTGAACAGGGCAGGTCCACAGGAGAGCACAGGGGAAAGGTACCTGGTGTTAGAAAGCTAGGTGGAGAGTGTTGATGTATCTATGCTGGGGGATAGGGAAATGGCACATGCCAGCTCTTTTGTTCTTTGAGTAGTCTCCTAAATATCCCTGCTCCTCTGGTACACATTGTGATATGAGTAAATAAATCTTCTTCCTGTATGCTCCAGGTGTTTCTCAATTGCTGCTTCTATGCTGTGTCTCAGTGAAGTTGTTTTCTTTCTATTTAAGGGTGGGCACTCAGTTTGCCAGAGCTGAGCCTTCTGATTTTAAAGTTCAAGGTCTTAAGCCTCACTGATTATAAAAACTTGCAAAGTTAACCCCTGTGGTTTTCGAAGCCAAAAGTTAAGGGGATTCATCTTCCCAGAATGGTCTCCTGTGCCTGGGGTGTCTGGTGTGCCTAGTATGTGTCTGTTTCTCTCCCTTCTCTGTGCTTGTGTTGGCTCTTCTTCCTGTGGCAGTCTTGTGGGGAAGTTTGGTTTCCAACCGTATCTCTTCCCTTTCTACATTCTTTGATGTGGCCTCTTCTCTATGGTTAGCTGTGGGGAGTCTGTTTTGCAGGGGTTTGGGTCATTTTCTGTGTTATTGACACTGATGTGGGTATTATCTAGGTGTATCTGCGGAATGAGATAAGCTTAAGGTGGTCCTATTATATATATATATATATATATATATATATATGTATGTATATATACATATATATATGTATATAATATTAGAATATTCTATTCTGCTCTCTTTCCCAGAAGTCCAGTCTCTTTGGTTTTTGATGAGAAATTTGCTCTTATTTTAGTACAAATTCCCTATAAGTAATGTATTATTTTCCTTTGGTTTATTTCAATATTTTATTGTTGTTGTGTTTAGTTTTCCCAAGATTAATTATGATGTGTTTTTGTGTGGATTTCTTTGACTTTATCCTGTTGGGGTTTGCTCAGTTTATTGAAAATATGGGTCTATGCCTTTCAACAAATCTGGGAAGTTTCAGCCATAATTCCTTTGAATCCTTCTTCAGTCCCACACTTTGTCCTCTCTTCCTCATCTTCCAGTGATACTCAGGTTGCATCTTTTGATATGGTTCCACTGATCCCTGAGGCTCTGTTTTGTGTGTGTGTGTGTGTGTGTGTGTGTGTGTGTGTGTGTCTGTCTATAATTCTATTCGCTATCATCTCCATTCTAATAATGAGCTAGTGGCTTGTAAGGCACCATCAAGTGGTATCCTAATGTCCCCTTACTATGCAGTGCCACTGAGTAAGTGGGGTGAAGGGAGCCTCAAGTGTAATGCAAAAAGTGAGCTCTTTCCCTGCCCTCTTATTGTTAGCATGGAAAATGGAGAAATGATCCTCCTTGCTGGTTCTATGGGAATAGCCTTATGTTGATGGTGGCACTCTCACTGGGTCCTAGCAAGAAATGAGTTTGCCTTATCCACCTTCAGTTCTTTGGTCAGGGAATGAAAACCATGGACTTGGGTTGTTTTCATTTGTTGGGTGAAATTTTATAAGAACCATGCTGCTATATTGTTGCTACAGTACTGGGATCCCTGAACAGTTTCCTATTACTACATTTCCAAGTTCTTCTTTGGTCATCTCTTGTCACTAAAAAAGTTTATAGTTGTATTTGGAGGAGAGAAGCAGGTAGAGACAACTATGCACCATATTCTACAGCAGATTATAAATCCTTTGTTTCTAATTGAAACCAGTGATTCGTAAACAATTTTGCCCCTGATGGCAGTTCGCAATGCTTAGAGACATTATTTATTGTCAAAATGGGGGTGAGTGCTATTGGTATCAAGTGAGCAAAATCTAGAGATGCTGCTAAACATCTTCTGATGCACAGGACCATCCCCCACAACAAAGAATTATCCAGTCCAAATGTCAACAGTGACAAGGTTAAGATATCTTGATTGAAATATTCTCCTTTAGCGGGACACCTGAGTGGCTCAGTCAGTTGAGTATGCAGCTCTTGATTTCACTCAGGTCATGATCCCAGAGTCATGAGATTCAGTCACATGTTGGGCTCTGCACTGAGTGTGGAACCTGCTCAAGATTCTCTCTCTCATTTGCCATTCTCCCTCACTTGTGAGCGTTCTGTCTCTCTCTCTCTCTCTCTCTCTTTCTCTCAAAAAAAAAAATGTACCAAAACATTCTCCTTTATTAAGATGAAACAAATTGACTACTTTTTGAATTTGTTTTAGGATTAGACAGTGGCATCACTTCTTTCCTTCTTCATCATAAACACTAGTTCTGATGCATATAAGGAGCCTTTCCAAATATATACTTGAGGCCTTAGAATTTTTAATTTTGAAAAATGTCCTTTTTTAAAAACTTGATAGGCCTATCAGTGAAAAAGACTTTATCACATGGCCTCAAGACTGTCTACATTACACTCAGTCAAGGAAATTTTTAAAAAGCTACTAACCTGTGTCCCTCCCATTACATTTCACACATTTATATGCACAAAGGTGATCTGGGACTCTGGGCTTTATTAACATTTATCTTTCCTTTTGTATGCTAAATATAATTTGGCATACTCTTTAACATTTATTAATCTAGTATCACTTGATGTTCTAATTTACTTCCTATGTCAGCATCTAATTTACTACTAATCTTTTCAAGAGTTAAGATCCTTGAAACCTTTGCTACTGACTTGGGAACTCCCAGAATCAAAGGAGTTGGTATGGCAGCTCATTACTGAACTGTGAGCTCTAGATCTATTGAGTTACTGCCAGAAAATATTTTCACTCAGTAGTCATAGACTTGATCCTTTCGTCAGTGAGATCTAAAGTAGACTACCTGAATATGGTTAGTGCTTCCTCATGATCTTCTTTCTTGGAACTGAGGAATCCTTGTCAATCTCACGACAGCTCTGCCCTGTAAAAGTGGTGTGCTGGGGTCCGTAAAGCAGGCAGGTATTGCTCCTGAATAAACAGCTCATCAAAAGTCTGAGAACAGAAGGTTTCAAATGTATCAAAGCAATTGGCACAGTTGTTCACTAGTTAATTAGGAACACAAAGGCACTTTCGTCAAGCTGCCCAGACCAGGGGGCCATCTGCGTGACAGCATTGCCTCTCTGATGATATGTACAAATAGAGCTTAGCTGGAGCTCTCAAGGGAAGTCTCATTGACCTTCTTGCTTTAAAATATATATAAAGCATATGGAAGAGATGAAAAAGTGAATATAATCATAGAATGAGCCCCATTTTTAGTGTTTAGTCTTCTGAAGAATTTTCTAGGGACTTCTGTCCTATTTATGTTAGTTTTGATAATTGCTTTATTTTACTGCTACATATTTTAGTAATATTGTAATTATTCCCAGTCTATGGAGGTCAGGGCACTTCTAATGCAATAATACATAATGTATTAGAATTGTTTTTAACTTTTCTGCCTTCTCCATTATGTGTGAGTTTGTGAAAGTAAGAACCATACCTATTTTAATTTTATGTTCCCTCTACCTAGTTCTGGAGTGTGGTAAAATAATGTGATGATACTGAAAAGTTTTATTTTTTTAAAAAAATAATGTTTTCTGTTTTACTCTGAATTCCTGGAAACCATATACCCATATTTAGCTTTGTAAACAAGTATATTAGTATCTGAAATTGCTTTATGTAATAATATTTCTGTTCCTTATCACTCTTAAACCTTCATGAGGAGAGAAGGCTATTGAAAGTTCTTCTCTACCATACTGATGTATAAAATATGAATATCACTTCTCTTTGTTAATTCTATTCTCTTATTATTTAAGTTGACATCACTATAAACACCATAAAAGTATGCCGGAAAGTTCTTGTCTGAGGCATTTGATTATGATTTTCTTGTTAACAGGTTGTTTATTGATAACCAATGGGTCTCATTCCTAGGACTCCTTGTGGCTCACCCATGTATTATCAAGAGACAAATAGAACCAATGTACATGCATCATCACCCATTTTTCTAGTAACTTCCTTTCTGGTTTCTTGCCATAAGTAGATGCTTCTTCTTTGTGTCACCAAAGTTCCTCATACATCAGTTATAGACCTATGTATCTGCATGCCTATTTGCCCAAATATACAGGGAATCTTGAAGATCAGAGCCATATCTTATTTTTCCCTGTATGCTTCAACTAAGTGTACCAAGCTGGGCACACAAAAGGGCATGACAAAATAACAGTCTAAGTGATACTTAGTGAATGCTTGGTGAATGAACAGTTCTAATTCATCAGATAGAGACTAAACATGAGGTGACCAAAATACATATATTTTTAGCTGCTATTTTTTGAAACTAAGGACACTTTTATTCTGTTCCTAGTAAGAACAAATCAGGCTTTCTACAAATAAAGTCTGATATTCAAAGAAACTAAATCAGTCTCTTTAATCATGACTATTACTATCTTTTGCCCTTTAATAATCATTTATTCCTTTCTAAATCACTTAGGTACATGGCTCACATCCTTCTTGGTCACAAGCATATTCGAACTATAGACTCCATAGATCTTGAATTCTTTGCTTTAATACTTTAAGGACACAAATTAAAATTTTGCTTTTTAAAAAATTTTTTACTTAAATACCAGTTAACATACAGTGTAATATCATTTTCAGGTGTACAGTATAGTCATTCCACTCTTCCATAAAACACCCCAGTGCTCTTCAGAACAAGTGCACTCCTTAATTCCCATCACCCATTTCACTCCTCCCCCAACCAGCTCCCCTCTGTTAACTATCAGTTTGTTCTTTTCTCAATTCTCTAGGTTTTTCTTTTAAAAGCATTTACTCCTTCATTGCATCTTTTCTCTTTTTTTCACTTTTTTATTGAAAAGGTCAACCACAACCTTGATATGTAAGAGGGATATATAATACTCACAGGAAGCCATTATACTCATGGTTACAGTTTATTACTGCAGAGAATACAGACCAAAGCCCACAAGGGGAAAAAACAGGTGGTCAAATTCCAGGAGGAAACCAGCATCAGCTTTCTTGTGTCTCCCCCCTGTGAGTAGAGTGACGTGTGGATGCACTTAATTCTCCCAGCAACAATGTCTGACAACTCTGGCAAGGATTTGCCAACCGGGGAAGCTCAACCAGGTCTGCTGTCCTGGGTTTTTATTGGGGGTTGGTCACATAGGTATATAGCACCTGTATTACTGACCTCAGCCTTCAGGCTCTCTCCCATTCTTCAACTCCAGTGAAAAAAAACATGCATTCACCATAAATCACATTGTTAGTTAAACTTACTTGATCAAAATGGTACAGCATGGCCCAAAGTTTTCAAGCATACAAAAACAGGCATTCATCATAAATCCTGCCAGGCCAAAGGCTTCAGGCATACAAAACTGTCCTAGCAGACAGAATATTCCAAGAGCTCAGAAGCTATGTGCTAAGAGTGGGCCAAGGGTCAATCCTAAAGAGAGACTTTTTTTGGAATAAGCAGGTTTTGAGCAACCAAGACATGCTGCATTAAACATTTCTGTCCAAACAGTCAGACTTCACAGAGTAAAGTACATAAAATATACTCATTTTAAGGTAAGAGCTCAATAAATTTTTACATATGGTACAGCATGCTTCCAGATAAAGATACAGATCTATGTCTTTAAACTATTTATATTCTTACATTTCAAGGACATTTCTTTTAGATTTCATTTTGTTCTTTTCTAACTAGTCTAGTAATCTTAGTTTTTTAGTGGGTGTGAATTTAGGATTTACCATCTAGTTGTTTTTATAAGTCTATAACCTTTCTATTTTCCCCCTAATTGTTCCAGTCATAAAGCTCTTACTTTACATTTATGGCTTTTGTTTACCTACATTGGTTCTCTATGTAACAGTTCTTCATAAATGAGTCAGTAATTATTCTTCTCTTGTTTTTGGGTGTAGGGCATCCAATTAGAGATTATAGTCCCCATTTGGCCAGATGTGGTTATGAGATCAAGGTCCAGTTAATGGGAAATTAGAGTGATGTGTGAGATGTCTTGACTATGTCTAATGTAAACGCATACATAAAATAATTTTCCCTGGATTTAGCCCCATTTTTTTTCTCATTCTAAAATATGAATTGAATAGTAACCTAGATTTTTCTAGTTAGATGAGGGCAGTGCTCTAGAGAATGGCAAAGCAAGAAATTTAGAAAGAACCTAAGTCCTGGAGTGAATGTTCCCTAGTGGGGTGTTGAAATTTCCAATGATAACTGTGGATTTTTCAATTTCTTTTTACTGCTATTTTGTATTTTGAGCTTCTGGTGTTTGGTTGGGACACATTTAGCATTGTGCATCATTATGCAAGGATTTTATCTTTTTATCAGTATACAGTGTCCATTGTGTCTAGTAATTTGCTTTGTAGTCTTCATTTAATATAGCCATTCACTCCTGCTTGTTTGCTTAATGTTTGCATGGTATAGCTTTTTCCATCCTTTTACTTAAATCTACTTTTGTCCTCTAATTTGGAGCAGGTTTCTTGTACGACATACAGTCAAATCATGTTTTTTTTCTACTCCACTGATGCTTGTCTTTTGATTGGTATATTTAGACCACTTATGATAATTATTGTTATGTTAGGACTTAAGTCTGACATTTTATTATTTGTTTGCTGTTTGTTTGTTCTATTCTTGTACCTAAATTTATTTTATATTGTCTTCCTATGGGTTACTAGAACATACTTTAGGATTCCATTATGACTTACTTGTGTTTTTTTAGTATATTTATAGTGGTCGTTCTTGGTATTATACTAAACAAAAAGACACAAATTTGGGGTACAGTTTAAATAATATGCGTTAATATCAACAGTAAAAAAAAATATTAGGTAGATGCTAGTGATTATTATAGTCCTTGATTGTTCATCGAGAAATCATTGTAATTTGACTTAAACCAATTTGCACACTCCTCTGTTCTTAGAAAAATAAAACAAAAGAGAGTTTAGTTGGAATTACAAAGCTTCTATTCTACATTAACTTTGGGATAGAGAGGGATTCCTAGTCAAAATGTGTATTCCACTTTTCTTTCTTAAGCCAAAGAGCTAATGGATCACCAGGGATTGTGCTACCCTCAGAGTAATGATGTAGTTGACTATTCAATGTTCAGCCAGGGATTGCATTTACCAGCTCCCACCTTTGCACATAGGTGAAGTCATGTGACTTATTCTGGTTGATAGAATGTAAGCTGAAGTTGTGTGTTACTGCCAGGGCAAGATGGTTAAATAACTTGAATGCTTTTGGCAAACATTTTTCTTCTTATCCTCTCCTCTTCCTGGCTGCAAGACAGATAACAGAAGGATAAACTTGAAAATGGGAACAGCCTGAATATCTAAGTCACTGCTTGGATGACAGCCACCCAAAAAGCCAGCAGACCAGGAACATTCACACTTGATTCTGAGTGAGTGAGAAATAAGCTTTTTTTTTTTTTTTTTTTTTTTTTAAGCCCCTGAGATTTTCAGATCATGTGTTGCAGAAATTAGCCTATTTTTCATATAAATATTTCTTTACAGAGCATCCCTCATTCCTGGTATTTGTCCCTCTCTCCCTTCTTATGCTGTTTATTTATTCCATACTACATTATTATTATGACAGGCTTTTAGTGAATTGGATTATTCTCAACTCTCCATTCATTGCTGCCATGTGATACTGCAGTTTAACAAAGTTTATATTTACTTCCTCCATTGATATTGGGCTTGTAATATACTTTTTTCCCTTTGATTAATTATATTTGAGCAAAAGTGAAGATGTGCTAGTCTGGAGCCAACGCCTTAAGAAACAACATGTATTTCTATTTATAATCTTGAATCCCTATGATCTCTTATCAAGGAGAACTGGCCCTGGATGCATAGACTGGTCTATGTTATTTATTCACTAGTCTAAGATAAATGAAAGAGACATGTAAGGTCAAACAGAACCCAGCTTAAAGCTTTGAGCCAAGCCCAGGTCATCTTCCTCTGAGAAAGAAATACTAATTATTTTGGGGAGTTACAGATTTTAGAATTGGGAAATTTTATTTAAAGCATCACTGTTTTGTCAATGCCTGATGAATACAATGTATACTTAAATTGAAGGGAATTGCCTTCAATTTACACTTGCCAATAATTGAGAAAAGGAAAGAAAACAACAACAAAACTAATTTGTTAAGAAGGAAATTAAGAAAGTCTTCTATTCCTGATTTGCTTAGAGTTTTTATCATGAAAGGGTGTTTGATTTGTTTAAATGCTTCTCTGTAGTTATTGAGATCATCATGTAATTTTTTCTCTCTTCATGCTCTTAATGTGATGTGTGACAGTAACTAATTTTCTTATGTTGGACACTCCTAGCATTCCTGGGATAAATCCCATTGGTCATGGAGTCTAATCTTTTTGATATGCTATTGAATTTGGTTTGCCAGTATTTTATTGAGAAGTTGTTTGTCCCTATACATAAGGGATATTGGTCTAAGTTTTCTTGTGGTATCTTTGTCTGGCTTTAGTTCAGGGTAATGCTGGCGTCCTAGAATGTGTTAGGAAATATATCTCCTCTTCTATTTTTTTGGAAGGGTTTAAGTAGGATTGGTGTTAATTTTTTAAATGTTTGGTAGAACTCAGCAGTGAAGCCATCTGGTCGTGAACTATTCTTTATTGGGAGGATTTTGATTACTGATCTGATTTTGTTACTTGGTATAGGTCTTGAGATTTTCTATTTCTTCTTGAGCCAGTTTTGAAGATTTGTGCATTTCTAGGAGTTTTTCCATTTCATCTAGATTATCTCATTTGGTGAACAGTTGTTCATATTATCATATAATCCATTTTATTTCTCCAAATTCAGTAGTAATTTTATTGCTGATTTTAGTTACTTGTGTCTTCTCTCCTTGTTTCCTACTCTGACTCAAGCCTTGTTAATTTTGTTGTTCTTTACAAAGAAACAAGTTTGTTTTTTGCTGCTTCTATTGTTTTTTCCATTCTCCATTTTGTTTATATCCACCCTAATCTTTATTATTTTCATACTTCTGCCTTTGGGTTTAGTTTGCTCTGCTTTTTCTAATTTCTTAAGGTACAAAGTTAGGTTTTTGATTTGAGATTTCTTCTTTTGTGATTTATAGCTATAAAGTTTTAAAATAAGAATTATATCAATATTTTATGTGTATCATCTGTTAGGTTGTAGAAAAATATGAACCTTCATACACTGTTGGTGGGAATGTGAAATAGTGAAGCATGGTGGAAAATTGTTTTGTGGTTCTTCAAGAGGTTAAATACAGCATTACCATATGACCCAGCAATTCATGCGCAACTATATACCAATGAAAAATGAAAATACATGTCCACAAGGAAACTTACACACAAATATTTATAGTAGCATTATGCATCATATCCAAAAGATAGAAACAATACAAATGTCCATCAGTGGATGAATGGATAAAGAAATTGTGGTGTACATACACACAGTGGAATGCAGCTATAAAAAGGAACAAAGCATGGATACATACTATAACTTGAATGAGCCTTGAAAGCATTATGGTTAAGTGTAAGAAGCAAAAAACAAAAGATACATTGCATGATTTCTGTAAATACAAATATAATATATTCAGTACAGGCAAATCTACGGATATAGAAAGTAGATTTGGGGTTACCACAGAATTGGGGGGTTGGGGAGTGATTACTTAATGGGTACTAGCTATTTTAATGAGGAGATAAAAAGTTTTGAAGCTAGAGAGAGCTGGTTGCTGTACAACATGATGGGTATTAC
Source organism: Panthera pardus (assembly GCF_024362965.1). NCBI lineage: Eukaryota > Metazoa > Chordata > Mammalia > Carnivora > Felidae > Panthera > Panthera pardus. The sequence continues at coordinate 60,085,237 of NW_026526654.1, forward strand.
TGAAATGTGTACTTTAAAATGGCTAATTGTATTTCAGGTGAATTTTACCTTAAAAAAATATTTTTAAGGCAATTAAGAAACAATGACTTCATTAACAGCTCCTTGAGGGAAGGACTTTCATATCTTCTGCCAAAAGATCTCAGCAAAGTGCTAGAAACAGCAGCCGAACATTAAGTCCTTATTGACTAAAAGGCCATAGTAAGCAACGTCATTGGGACAAGGGCAACTTAAAATTACAACTTGCTAAAGCAATAGCAAATTCATGATAGCCATTCTTTCAAGTTGCTTACTTCTGTGAACCACAATTGAATATTCAAATGTCAGTAGGGATTCTCTAAAGAACGCAGGCAACTTCTACTGCCTGCACTACAGCTGCCCTCCAGATCCCTGTCAGTGGCTGTGGCTGTTCACCTGCAGTGACAGGCATTTGAGAGGAGAGCTAACTAGAAATACTTGCTGCCACCTGGCACTGAATTCCCCCTAGGCTTTTCATGTTTTAGAAGTTTTCTGTAGGTCAGCAGATGTATCTGTGCTCCTATTCCCAAGAAAGCAGTACCCCATTTTCACAATGTCATTACCATGGCAGAAAAATCATAAAATTAGGATACACAAGTATTTATCCTGCTACCTAACGCAAAGCAAAATTATTCCCTACAGCATATTCTCAAATGCTTTGGTGCTGTCTAATTTTAAACCATTCAGCTTCTATATACATTTTTTTTCCTTTTTTAGTTCCTGGTATGGCACCCAGTGATTTAGAGTCTACAGCTCTGCTGTTGCAAGAATGTTTACTGGAGGGCATTATCGGAATCTGAATAAAACAAATGCTATAATTTCCATAGGAATAGGCTTCCAAAGAGGTGTGGGCACTCCAACTTTGGCAACCCTCTTTAAAAAGAGGAACTATGTATTACAGTAGGGGGGGAAAAGGAGAAAATAAATATTGTAAAGTGACTCTAATTGGGACTAGGTTTCTGTCCCCATGACAGTACAATGTTTCAAACTGTCTGGGAATCGTGTGCACACTTGAGGCATTGTCTATTCCTTCCTGCTGCTATTTAAGAGGCTATCATAGGACTCAACTATGTCATTCTCTTAGGATGATACTCGGTGTCTTTGCACACAGCTTAATTTCCCAAGGCCATTTTAGTTATCAAAATATTTCTCACTTGTTTAGGGAAGTGTTGGGAAAACACCAGTCAATGTTTATTTGTGGCTATTTGATAAAAATAAGAATCAGGAAGATTATATAAATGAAAGTCTGTTCAAAATCATTCCAGTGGTATAAAGGCTTTCTACTTACAGCACAAGGTTCTAGGGATACAAAATGTATAGCACAGGGTCTTTATCCTTATACTGCTCCTGGAGCACTCACCAAGAAAATGAAAAGTGCCATCTATAATACAAGGGGATTCTCAACAATTGAATAAAAGCCACTTGTGAGAAGAAATTTAACTCTACTCCTGTGATGAGCTAAGATCAGGGGGTTCCAAACCAAAGGAGAACTGAGAGACTAACTGTGCTAATGCCAGGGGAAGGCATTGCTGCTGTGGCTATTCCCCAGAAAGGGTGACAATTGGTCGATACGCAAATTAGCATTTACACCAATATGCTTCCCTGGGCCGTATTCTTGAAGAGATGTTGATTTTTTTTTTTTTTCTTACTGGTGTTCTATATTTTTTCTATGTGTGGTATGTAGAAATTCGAGGTCCACATATCACCAAGATCCTGGATGATTTTGTTTTATTTGTTAATTAAGAATATTTTTAGAGGGAAGAATCATACATGTTTAGAAAGAACTCTTATCACAAAATTACAGCATAATCTATTTTTGTTTAAAAAGAGGCTTACTAAGTTTAAGCACACTTTGTGTGGATGATGATGATCCAGTAAAGACATAGGACACCAGAGTCTGGTAGGGGTGCAGTGCCTGTCCCTAGGGTCCTTGATCAATCTTCTCTGCCAATAGCTTGGCTTCTGCCTTAGGGTACAGTTGATTGCTTTTGCCCAGCATACTTCTTCAATGTCTTCGGTAGCACCGTCTCTTTAGTATGACAATACTACATGACCTTTGATTAATCTTTGCTTATAGACCATGTCAGTTTCTCATGAAATATTTGCTAAAATCCAAGTTGATGATTTCCAAATTCTGGTTGCTATTGAATTCTAAGTACATGTAAACTTATCACAGAGTTTTATACGTTTAGAGTAGTTACCATCATCTCGTTTAGTGTTAAGATTTTTAATTTTGCTGGCAATCTCTAACAGTGGAGATTGCAGAACAAGTATGTCTAATCTGTTATATATACCTGAAGATCCTAGAAATGTACCTTGTGTTATTTAATTAAAATATAATTCTTGAGTTAAAATAACTAGCAGTCATAAATAGTGTAATGAACCACCCAAACTGGAAATAAGTTGATCAGACACATAGTACATTTAGAGATGCACATCCGACTACACTGATGAAGGTGAGGGAAGATCGAGAAAACAAAAGTACAGCAGAGAGTGCAGCATGCTGACTGACTTGGACTTTCACCAAAAATGCCAATAGAACGTAGGAAACTTGAAACACAGGGGTCAGGGTTAATTATTTCATTTGCAATGAATTATTTATTTTGCAATGGTCACAGATATTATTCAGTTTGGATTTATACACTGTAAGAGTTGAAAGCTGAGGAGCGTTCAGATAGGAGACACAAGTAAGATAGAAATGATGGGCATGTCAAAAGAGTCCTGGAAACTGTAGGAGCAAATCAGTTTGTCAATCAACAAATCAACTAAAATCATAATGCAATAAAGAGTTAGTTGCTCTAAGCATAATGGGCAATTTCATGTGTGAAAGAGAGGACCAAATGATTATTTACTAGCTGTTTGCAAATACATGATTATGGATGTGAGGACACTGCAAAGGAAAGGCAGAATAAGAAGGAACATATGAGAAATGGTTGGTGATCACATCCTCCAGGGAAAATAAGCAAAGTTAAATTATGGAGTAAGGGATTGTGGAGGAATAAGATCATTACAGCTTAAATCCAAGAAGCAATTTCCATTTTCAGCTCTTAAGATGTTACTCCCTATTCTTCTGATATTTCCATGTGGATCTATGGGAGATGGTGCTTGAGCAGATAATTGCTTGAAGTGGATTCCAGCTCTGTTTCCTTTTGTAGCCCTTCAGTGAGTTTATAGAGACTTAAATTGTAGAGTGGCTAGGTCATCAGAAAACCAGGTTTTGTGAGTGACTAAGACAAACAGATGCACACCCAGACGCAATTATGAGAATGGTTCACAAATGTGTCACTTCTTACAAGATAATTTCATCCTGGATAGAAGATTTACAATACCATTAGGTTCCCTTTCAACTGCAGACTTGCCACAAATATTTTGCATTTGCTGGTTCAGAAGGTACCCAGAGACAGCAGCAAATAGTAACTTTGATCTAGCTACTTGAGTAAGTGCCTGAAACACAGAAGATAGGATCATTAGTAGTTTTGCCTTTTACCTCTGAGCCTTATTTATTTGTGTTCTTGATCTCATCAATATTTTTGAATCTACCAAACCAAGTGAAAATAAGCTACAAAGATTCCAAAGAGCTAGAATGAAGAGAAAGGGAGCTAAGTCAAACTTGCCCCACATAGTGGGTATGGAAACAGAGGCATGTCCAGTGGGGCCAAAGTAATGGCAGAGGTGTTAACACCACACTTCATGGCTAACTGCCAAGGAAAAGAGAAGAAAGGGGGAATAAATAGTGGAGTGGTGGAAAGGAAGAGTCCAGAAATGGCCAGAAGTATATGTTCAGTATGGTGTGAGGTGAGCACTCTAAACACTAACCATGTGCTGTGGTGTTAGACACTGAAACTTCTGTTCACCTGGTGTTAATATACATTTTAAGGTTCCATGTGGCAACTAACTCTAATTGGATCCTTTCTTGTAGTGGGTTTAATAATAACCTTATTATTACAGTTGTTGTTGTTTCTGTCAAATTAAAGACTGTGTAGAATTACCAATATGAAAGTAAATAAATTGGGCTGTTTGGGTTGAAAAAGAATAGTTTATTTACTTTCATACCCAGTTTATCTTTCTCTGCTTAGACCTTTATTTTATTCTATTACCTGTAGAGGTATTTTACTCTATTACCTCTATAGAGGTAATAGGACCTCTATTACCTCTAGAATACTACCATTTTACATTTTGAGAGGTGAATTCATTGATTCCGTTCAGGGAAAAAATTAATCACATCCTTCACAAACACTGTATTCTTGGCAAATCTCTTTGATGGGGAATACCACTAATTCTTGATATGAACTTGTTTCCAAGACTGTTTCCATTCTTCCCTTCCCTCCCATCCCCAATATACACTGTTTCATAATATCCCCCAAATTCCTGTGGTCACAATCAACAAACTTAGGTATATTTTGAATAGGAAGCATCTTCCCAAGACTATTAGTTCTGGCTGAAGAAGCTGCTTCGTTTGAAGTTGCCTGCCTCCTGCCACTTCAAATAATAATCAACTATCAAAAGACGCCCTCCAGGAATGTCACAGAGATGAACAGCTAGATGTAAAGAAAGCTTTCAGTACCCTTGGAATAACTGATAGACTCGAATTTTCCTCATAGACTGACGACTCATTAGCATTACAGATGTGAATAAATCATGAATTCTACTTCTCTAGATGAAGGCTCTTCCTACGCCTGCAGAGTCCATAATCAAGGTAGTTTTCCAAATAATATAGGAAAGAGAAAAAAATATACTACTTTTGCTTCAATTAGCAAGATATTTAAAGTGTATGGTTGGAAGATTTTTTTCCCTTAAAATATCAACATAATAGCTTCCATCTTCCTTTCTGCTTAGTGTATAGAAAGAGGAACAATTTGCAAAAAAGGTATTGTTTTTCCTCAGTGGACTTGCAAAAGAGACATCAGACTAGCTTCTGGGTATGTTATAGAAATGCATAGGAACTATAAAAAATAATTGAAACTTGCAGAGTGAGTTTCAGAGTTTTATTCACTGCTGAATTTTGCAAACTTGGTCTTTGCTCTGTTTGAACTTACAGAACTAAACAATTTCCCCAGAATTTCTCAAGGTCACCTTTGTTTCCAAAAAGCATTTGAATCACAATCTAAGGGAAAATAATGACCTCTTAATAGTTTGTTTAGTCCAGTAGTTCTCAGCCTAGATGCACATTAGAATCACCGGGGGAGTCTTTACAGATAGTGCTGCCGAAGCCCTACCTGCAGAGAATCTGATTTAAGGAGGTCCAGGCTTCAGTTTATTTTTTTGTTTTTTGTTTTTTTGTTTTTTTGTTTTAAGACCCTGGTGATTCTAACGCACAGCTAGGATTAAGAACCATTGAGCTTGTCAATATCTGGAGTCAAATATTCAGTTTCTGATCATAAAATTCGACCTCGTGTACTTGTTGTCATAGTGGGACTAAACTCCTATCCAAATACACCTTCATTTAAAGCCTCAGAAAATCAACTTTGTGGCGATTAATGGATGTTTCATTTTGCCTGTCCCTACCGCCCCCAGCCCTTCTCTCTGAAGTCTACTTGGGGATTTATTACAAAAAATGCTGATCTTGGTAGGAAATGTACTAGCCATCAACTCTCACTATATGGGGAGGCATGGAATTAGTGTCACTGGCATAGACCTAATAATTTGTCTCTTAAAACTTAATATTCCTTCACCTGTAATGTAAGCTTACCTGTATGATAGCTCCCCTACTTAAGGCTCTAATGCTCTTCCCTACATCTAAGTATAATTGCTGAGTTTTGGTGAGCCCAAGTATCTCCTCCTCCTTTTCACCAAGGTTTCTTGGTAGTGCCTTGTTAATGAACAGATCACCTAAAACTGACTTCACAGAGTCCCATGTCTCTTGGTGTTGCCTGGGCACCAATTCCTGCTATCATGGTTTCTACCTGGTCTCCACCTGCTTGAAAGACACCTGAGCTAACCACCATGCCTTAGGGTCATTTAACTTGAATTTTTCAGATGTCCCTTAGCAAAGTAACGTTTTCCTCCCAGCCTATCATTTACTTTCCTGGTTTTCTTACTTCCTACACTGCTTTGCTTTTGCAGAGATTCCATCTTACCTTATACTTTCCTTTATCATGAAGCTAAAGTTCTATAATGTTAATTTTCAAGAATAGTAGTTATCCTTTCTTTCACCATATCTTATTTTCACTATTTACAAATCCATGTATTTATTTGCCTACTATTTACATGCTGTAGATTACAAGATGTACCATATGTGTTGGCAACCTGTAATTTTAGAATCTTAAGAAAAATGAAAGTTTCCAAACAAAAGAAAAAGCTTACCAAAGGTAATACCCTGGAGATCAGACAGGGTTTATTCATTATGTCTGAGCCTGGGGCATTCCAAATGCCTTCTAGCAATTTGTTTTTGCAAGTTCAATTAATTTTAAACATGAAAAAAGTTTTGCTTCCAAATTATACACTGGATCCAATTATTTAATATTTATATCATTGAGCTCTAAAAGAAAATTCAAGGAAGCAAAGAAAACATGAATTTTAGCATTTGGCCCTACTTTTATTTTGAGAAATACATTGTTTTGATACATTATAAACATGAATTGAATTTCACTTATTCTTACAACAACATTAAAAAAGGAAGTTAAAGATTTTCTATGGATTATTATAATTATTTTCTGTTCTTTTTCTAATAACACACAACAGCATTTCTTCTGCTGTAAATCATGTATAAAATTAGAAAAAAAACAAAATTACCAAGATCAGTGAATAGATTTCAGTAAGGATGATGCAGATACTTAGATTGTAATGATGGCCCACCATAATCTTTGCACATTTAATTTGGTAGCAATAGTTCTATCTTATGATGATCATTCCCCTTTTTCCCCTAGAGTTTAATATTCTCTTTCAAAATAAACACCTTATACATACGCATTCAAATGACAGATTGTTGTTGCATAAGATTATTTTAACTCTATCTAAACTGTAAATCCTTCATACCATGCCTAATACTATAGAATACTACAGTGTGAGAATGACTCAGCATGAGGCAAACAAAATTGCAAAAACTAACTTTGAATAGGGAGACATAAGAAGGTGTATGTTTTCATTAATTCCTATGCATAGGGAAACCTAGTTGATGCAAATCTAGGTGATGTATTGAACATACATGCAGGCCTTCACTGTCTCCTGAAACTCACTGAAATGATAATGAAGTGTTCAGAAATGGATAAGGCCAGAGAATAGCAGAGGAAATGACAACAGATGAGAAATGCCAACCAAAGTTTGGAAGATGGAAAGCAGATTTACAGTGTAACTCAGCAACCGTGGGAAAGCTGAAAACTTGACTGCAGGCTGGTGGGCATCAAGAAGCTGGCCTATAAGACTTGAGAATGCAGACTTGAAGAATAACACAATGAGTTTACAGTGAATATGAACTGTGGAGAGCTGTGTGGAGAGCTGATGGCCTGCCCCTAACTCTAAGTATACTTGGAGGTTTGCTCTCTGCAGAGGTTGCATGAGAAAGTCCCTAAACTCAAGTGCACCAGGGACAGACAAAGGTACCTTGCATCCTAATCACTTTGACCCCCCTCCTTTCCAGCATTTGACTCATAGAAAGCTGGCACCCAGGCTTATACACAAAGCTTAGGGCACTCAGATAGCAAAGAACTGAAACTACTGAAAACTGTTTACCAACAAAACAATTGGGTCTCTGCTTGATTATCTTCTGGTAGGTGGAATAATGGACTTTAAAGATATCTAGATCCTAATACCTGGATGATGTCAGTATGTTACCTTGCATGACAAGGGAGTTTGCAGATGTGATTAAGGATCATAAGTTAAGGATAAGGAAGTTATCCTGTATTATCCAGATGGCCCCAATTTGATCACATGGGTCCTTAAAAGCAGATAACCTCTCCTGGCAGTAGTCAGTAGGAGGTGTGAGTATGGAAGAAGGGTTCAAATGATGTGAAAAGAAGTGGACCCACCCACCATTGCTAGATTTGAAGATGGAGAAGGAGGTCTAGGAAGCAGGGAATGTGACTGGCTTCTGTCAAGAAGGTAGAAAAAGGAAGTAAATGGATTTTTCTTTAGAGCTTCCACAAGGCAACATGGCCCTGTGAACACCTTGATTTTAGCCCAGTGGGATTTGTGTCGGATTTCCAACCTACAGAACTGTAGAATAATCAATTTGTATTGTTTAAGCCACCAAGTTTGAGGTAATTTGTTAAAGATAGCAATTGGAAATGAGTACGTCCAGCTTCACAACCCGTCACTCAACAAGCCCTGCACATGCCCAGGGCTTTCAGTCTGTATTTAGATCCTCTCTTGGAAATATGAATGGAAGTCCTGCAATGCCAGCCATTTTAGAAAAGCCTCTAATAAGAAAGACAGAACAAAGTGAGCAAACCACTGAGGTAACAGAAATAAAACAGTAAGTAGAGCAAAACAAAGCGAACACACTGCGATTATGTCACTGAGGTAGAAGAAAATTTTGCCTCCATGCATCCAAGTTACAAAAACCAAATGGTTAGATGAAATTAAAAGTTACCTTCAGAAAGTAACAAAGTTTTAAAGGTTCCTTGTACATGTCTATGTTTTCTGAGGAAATCTTTCAGAGGGCAGAAGAAAAAGATCAAGAAATGGAAGATAGGAAAGAAAATTTGAAGCTAAACCAGGAGCTCCATTTTTCTCCTCACTATTATCTTACTCTGTGAGGGAAGCTCCAGAAATAGGATCAGAGAAAAAAAGAGGAAGAAATTACCAAGAAATATTAGAGGAAAAAAGAACATGACTTTCTAGACTGAAAAGGCTTATCAGGGGCCCAGCAAAATGAATGAGAAATGACCCACACCAGACATCATCAGGAAATTTCTAAATAATTGAGAATAAAAAGAGATTTTGAAGACATCCATGGGAAAGAAAAAAAAAACATTGCACACTTTAACTCAAACATATGGAATTAGGCTTCTCAACAGTAAAAAGCTAGATGATAAAGAAAGGCTATCTTCAGAATATGGAGGTCAAATGATTGTCAAACAAGCAGTCAGTATCACATTAAACTTTCAGTCATGTGTGAGGCTAAAATTAAAAGAAACCTTAGGTATACACATTTTCAAGAATTTTCCCATTCACACCAAGTTTCTAATTTCTCTAAAACAATTAAAATAACATATTAATATAGCATAGTATAACAACCTAGGATAGGATAAATGCCCCCCCCCCAGGGTGATATCCATGCAGCAGACCTAGAAAGCAGCTGGTCCAGACATGAGAAGGACCTAAAAGTCTCCAGAGAGGATATAGCCAAGAAAATAATATATCTCTCTGATAAATTATGTGATTTCTTTTTTTAAATATTGAACGGATATTTATACTTCCCTTGTAGGGTTTTCGGCTGAATCCTGATAGTGACAAAGAAAATGAAACAAGTGATAAGTAAGGCAATTTTCCCTCCAGAGTCAAAAGAAATGTGCTTGAAAAAGAATATAATCTTCGTGAACCTCATGACTTAGCACTGAATAATATTTACATTGTGTTAACAATACAAACAAAATTTTCTTTAAAAATTAATAAAATTACATAAAAAGGATAGGAAGTGGAGTGTGTGTAGATGTTTACATATGTATAGGTGTACACATGCTCAGTGAGTGATAGAAGGTGGGTTCTAGAACAAAACCCAGAACTTTCATAGAAAGAAATCATAGGTAATATATTTTTAAAAAATTAAAACACATCAGAAGAACACCAACTTTAGAAATGAAAATAACCAAAAAAGTTTAGTTATTAATTTTTCAGAAGGGTGTGGGAAGCAGGGATAAGGAAAGGTAATCTGGAGACTGATTCCCTCCCCCCAACCCTGTTAAAATATTTGAATCTTATTATGCCATAAAACAAATTTTAAATATAAGAAGTGTTCTCCATGAAAAGATGTGGTAAGGAGAATCATGGATAGTTATGCTATGATTTTCCATTGAAAAGTGTACTTCAATAGCAGGTAATTACAACTGAAATAAGAATTTAGCAACCAGAAACTGCTTTATAATCTGTACATAGGTTATGAAATAATCAAATAGACAATATTAAACCATTTTTTCTCACCTGCCAATGTAATTTACTAAAAGTCTTCTGATAATAAATTAACATTGACTTTCAGATTTAATGAGTTCATTACAATAGTCATTAATGTAATACTGAAATTCAGAGTGAAATACAAACTCAATTTAAGTAAGAGATCTAAATTGTACTATTAACCAATTATTGCTTCAGAAAGTCCAGTCATACAGACAGTGACTGTTGTCAGTCCCTCTGTTAAGATAAGTAGTTCACATCTCTAGTTTAATGTATTTCTCCATGTTTATTGATGTGACAGATATGGGGGCTTAATTGGGCTTTTTCTTATTTTAAAACCTTTATAGGCGGCATTATGGGGATTTTATTCGCATATTAAGGTATCCCACAACTTTTCTGTATACATAACTTCCTAATTTTGCATAAGTAAATAGAAGTGATGCTTCAAGCCTGTATTTCACCGGAAACAACATCCACAGGTACTTTTCTAAATAAGAACTTGCTGACTGCAAGTTGTTTGTCAACATAAACCGTGAGAAATTCCGGTGAGGACTCCCAATGAGGAGGCCTGGACATTTTGCATTCTGTCAATGGATTGCTGTGTATGAGTTTGGGGCATCTTGCGACTCAAGTTTCAGCTTCTTTAGAGAAGTCTATGAGCCACTACTTTTGAGGGAGTGTAAAGATAATTATTTATGTCTTGATCAAGCCAGTAATAGCACTTATACATCTATACAAGTACTGCCCCTGAACATTGATACATGATCTAAATCTACCTTCCTGGTTCACAGATTGCTTGGTTTATTTCCATTTGTGGATATCTAACTATATCTAGAAGGATTTGAGTAAAATGAGACTTAAGTAAATTATTCCTATTTTTTACAGTGAGTTTCACTTGAGGAAGTCCAGCTTACCCTTGCCCAGGGATCACAAAGATCTCCTTGGTGTTGTCTAATTCTGGTATAGATACTGCCAAAGTCGGCAGATATTTCACTTGTTTAAAATAAAAACAGTCACTCAGAAGCCTTCCCTTTCATAGCTGTATTTTATGTTTCAAACATGTAGATATTCTCAGACAGTGGGAAAACCATTTGATTCCCTAGAGGATGTTGTGGTCAATGAAATTATGGATTACATTATATTCAGAAACAACATGATTTAATAACTTGATTTGTGTATTCCAGAAACCTTAACTCTTTCCTTAGAGGTGTCAGAGGCAGGATTTGAATCCAAGTCAACATAATACCGAAACCTTCAAAGTAATTTATACCTTGAATACAGTTGGGGATGCTACTGGCTTCAGCGAGGGAGCTTTCTACACTTGAACCAGACCACAATTCTTCTTTTGTTTTCTTGGGGGGGAGATAGGAAAAATGAGCTGTCTCCACCATGAATGTTCTAGCCCAAGAGATATTTTACCCATGCTGTTTAAGGGGGAAAAACGTAGTGGAAGTCTTTTCATCTACCTATCTTTCATCTACCGAAAGTTTTGTTTGCCTGCTACTTTTAAATGTTTATTTTGGAGGTGCATCTGGGTGTCCGGTTAAGCACCTGGCTCTTGATTTCTGCTTGAGTCATGATCTCACAGTTGATGAGACTGATCTCTGAGTAGGGGTCTGCACTGAGAGTGTGGAGACTGCTTGGGATTCTATCTCTCCCTCTCTTTCTCTGCCCTTCCCCTGCTCACATGCTCACTTGCTCTCAAAATAAAAAAAAAAATTAAAAAATGTTTATTTTAGAAGCCATAGAAATCCTTGCTTTGAGTGTTTCAAAAAAGGGGAAAAATTAGTAATTGGATGTCCTCCTTATTGAAGCTCTCCGTCTCTGAGAAGATTACAGAGGAGGATAGGAAGTACCCTCTTTTGAAGCAGTTGCCTCATAGTGGTTATTAAACTTGATTTTGGCAAACCTCTTTGTCAACCCCATTTGTTTTGGAAAGATTCCAAAACGGGCATTTGAAAAAAAAAGAAAGAAAAAAAAAACTTTGACATTATTTCTACTTCATAATGTCCTGAAATTTCATCTCAGAGCTTTGAAAAAAACTAAGCAATTAATTAACAGGGAGATTTGTAAAAAGGAAAGAGCTCTCCCTGATTTTGGCAAGATCCCAAAACAACATAGACTAGTTGTGTTAAGAATTACAGCAGGGGTCTAGAAAAATTAACTTAGGTTAAGCCATTACAAGTTATTATAGCGTAAGTTATGTGGCCCAGTGCGGGCTTCTCGTTAAGGGTGACACATAGGCCTAAGTCAATTGTGCCCTGCACAGAGACGGTTGGCTGAGAGCCTGCAGGTGGGGGCAGAAATCCTTCCCTCACTAGGCTCACTCAGCTTTGCACTCTGAAATAGTCTGCATCCTCTGTGGGGTGTCGGGGTGGGGGGATTCATGCCTTCTTCTCTCTGGTCTGCCCCGATGCGATGCCTTTTGGCAAGGCACATAAAGATTCTGTATGTGCTATCGGTGGGTTGCACTTCATATTCAGAGGACCATGACAATAGAAAAGAATCGGAAGCAGAGGAGTAATAGCCAATCAGACTACAAATCTATCTGTGGAACTTGACTCCAACTTACTTTGTGAGGATGCAGCACCCATAAAAATTAGTGGTAGTGGCTGGGTAAGAGAAAGACTCTTGACAAAAAAGTGGCTAGGGTGGCAGTATATATACAGTGATGCTGTGCAAAAAGGGCTCATGACAGAGCTAGGCAACCTGTGGGAGTGGACACATTGCCCCCTGCCCTCTGGACTGGTTGCCCTTCATGCCTGAGTACTTGATCATTTCTCCTTCCTCGACCGCTATACCTGCTTTAAACTAGATAATTCCCATGAGTTACGATTACTAAGCTACTTGATATCTAAAATAAAATTTGTAATTTAATCAAGTATGCATTATGCAGATATATTTGTGCATGTATATGTATACTCATCAGTGTACATCATATAAACACGTCTATATGTGTACACATGGATGTGCATGCATGTGTGTGTGTGAGTGTGTATGTGTGTGTACACTTGGACTTCCTTTGGCCTAAGCAGTAAGACTGACTTCCGAGGAAACCATGCTGTAGTAATGTCTCCTGGGTATGTGGGTAAAAGTTGTCCCTGCATCTTAATTAACCAAATGGTGGTTTATGATTTAAAAAAAAAAAACCAAAACACTATAGAGCAAGACCCCCAAGATGTGGATGTATGTGTGCCCAAATGTTTTAATTAAAAGCTATTTCTAGACTGGTAGATAATTCCCTCAATCATACAGAAGAAATTTAGTGTCTAAAATAAAACACAGTGTTTCCTAATAAGATTCTTTAATTCTCTGTGGGAATTAACCACAGGTAATTTGAATCACACTAGACAAAAACAAAACAAAAAAACCCAAAACAAAACAAAAAACCCAGTTAACTCTTGAAGCAACCCTACACTGGTGGCTAAATCTGTGCAAAGCTGTAATGTGGCATCTCAACTGATCTTTTAAGGCTCATTCTGCAGCAGGTGAAATATTACAAGAACAACGAGTCCAACATCTATAAGATGTCAGGCTGTAGTATAGTACAATTTTATCAAAAGACATTGCTCAGGTCTTCTAATTTGAATTCTCTGAATGTGCTTCATATAAGATTTTGTGAAATGTCTATTCTAATGATTTACTAGTTTGTTTTAATTGGCAGGAAAGTATGTACTTATATTTATAAGCTGAAAAAATATTTTAAATATCTTGGTCAAATTTATTCTATAAAAATAAATGTGATTGCTTTAACAACCTTTGAGAAATTTTATGGATAAACCAAACACATGTCTAAATATAGAAAATCATACCCAATCATGCATAAGTGAAATCTGCTACAATCATTCATGAACGTTAAATGTCAGCAGTGATGGATATTTATACAGAAAAGGAAGAAAAGGTGGAACAGTGGCATTATGGATCAAAGTTTTTCAAAATAACATTGATATGTTTTGACAGAAGGGAGAAATAGTAAAATACTTTAAGAAAGATTAAAAAGTAAAAAATAGAAGGAATTTGTACCATGTTCTATAGGCAACAGCCTGGAGGTCAGCACAGTTATTTATTCATGAGTGAGAATTATTTGTCAATTATGTAGAGCATTGCCTTCCAACCAGGGTGCCAAGGGACCCATGGGTGGCCCTGGAGGGACCACTGTTTCCAGGAAGTCACCAGTCAGTTGTTTTAGTTAATCAAGTAAAACAGAAATGACTAATATTTGACAATCCAGTGGACACAGTTTCTATTCACAGTTATCCCTTGGGTTGAATTTTATTAGAAGGTGGATGTAATTTTACCCCTCTTAACGAATCAAAAATATTAATAAATAATAAATTGTGAATCATAAGTCACTACTATAGTTGGAGATTGTTTAAAGTTTTAGGAGTGAAGTGCAATTATGAAACTCATGATCTCAGAGTTCTAGGCATGGGTGTTTGATGACAAAGATAATATTATTCTGAACAATACTTAACTGAGCCCAGGTCACCAAAAATAAATATCAAGAAGTAAAGTTAAATATATAAAATACACTTGACTTTTTGTCCCTAGTTCTGGATAGAATTCTGACAGGGAAGAATATTTCATCTATGTAGTTACCCTTACTTAGCAAATGTAGTTTAGGTACCTATGAATAATATTTTTTATCCATAGTTCATAAAAATATTGTTTACTTTAAGCTAGATACTTTCAAAGAACTGTTCTAAAATAAAATCTACCCTCACAAATGCCCTATTGGTTTTGTATATAGCATAATATAATACTATATTTATACATCTGGTAAATAAATTCATATTTAACAAGTTTGAATTGTCCAAAATTTGTCAGCAAGCAAGTAGCAGATGTGGTATTGAAACTTTAACTTAAACCCAAATCCATGATCTACTAAAGAAATAGTTCCTGTACCATGACTTTATTTATTTATTTATTTATTTTTGGACAACTTTTTCAGTACATACCATTCTTTTGTTTTTAAGTATAATTAACATACAGTCTTATAGTAGTTTCAAATGATTCAACAGTTCTGTGCATCACTGATTGCTCATCATGACTAGTGTACTGTTAATCTCCCTTATGTATTTCACCCATCACCCCAGCAACTTCCCCTGTGGCAACCACCATGATTTAAAACAAACAAACAAACAAACAAACAAAAAAAACTGAAGAGAAGGGAAGCAGGTATGTATTAGAAACTTGTCTATATCTACTCAAAAAGGGAACATATACACTATAGGACGTCAGAACTAAACTAGATTAACCAATTGACAAGAACTAGAAAGGTATGATGCCTACCAAATAAAGATCATTAGGATATATTTTGGTATTACAAGGAGCTACAAATATTTTGGGAAAATTTTACATCAATAAATGCAACAGTAGAAAATCTCCTTTTAACCATACAAAATATGGATGGACAATTTGGTTCATTGTCATTCAACTTATTCGGGTTAGGGGACTTTGCTTCAATGTTGCCTTCTATGTGTCATTAATGTCCTATCTGAATAACTTGAGATCTTTTGATGAACAGTGCAGCTCAAGTGTCCTGTAAGATTCAATAATAGTCATCTCATGAGGCAAAATTCCCATATAGATGCCTGTGCATACGTTCACTTGCCATCACATAAGGTGGCCCTTCTGATTTTAAAAGTTGTTATTATTACTCTGCAGCTCATAGCTCTACGTATCTCTCACGTTAAGATAACACCAAAGACTTACAATTAATTTGTAAATGACTCAGATAAGTCTATCAACTTACACCTATTTCCGTTTTTGCTCTGTGAATAACCCCTTTGAGTCACATTTCCAGAGCTATCAAGGAAAATACAAACTCGTTTTCTGTGGTTATACAAGCCACTGAGAATATGTTGGTGTGGGAGGCAGACAGGCTGAGAACATGAATTGCTTAAAATCATTTCCACCAAGGTGGTCTCAGAAGTAAGGCAGCGTCTTGTTGCTAAGATAACAATGATAGAATCTCTGATCCGATTATGAGAATGTCGCAGTCACCTCCTGAAACAAGTCAGTTTTCCAGTGTTTTTCTTTTTTGTTATACATTATGACAGAGGTAGATACTGATGAGATCTCTAAGCTATAAGCCCATCAAGGATGCTATCAGTTTTCATGGATCTCCTAGAAGCTTTATAGTCTTTTATTACCCTGGCAAAAGAAAGTGTTTCATTACATACATTCTTTGGACCTGTCAGGGTAACTGACTACAGCTGTGACCAGGAACCCAGAAAATGTAGATGCTTAAAACTCACAGAGATTGCTAGGTGATCCATCAAAATCAAAGCAAAGATCATCCGAGTACAATTTAAGGCAAGTACTATTTCTCTGTTTGCCTAACATGCTCTAGTTCCTGAGACATGCCAGGGAGTTTCACCTCATTGGAATCTAGGAATTAAAGCAGAACTCCATATTCCTGACAATAAAATCCCACAGGAAACAAATCAATGAGAAAAGAGCATCAGTTTGTGAATAGAATGCTTCTTATTTGCACCTGTGACATGGAAAAGAAATTTTAGCATGGAGATATTGCCCTTAAAATGTTTAAGTAATTTTTCTCACAGCATATACTCTCTTAAGACAACTTTAGAACCAGCACCTTAGCTACCACTAAGTGATATACATGCCATTCCCTGAAGATGTAGTCTAGATTCTCTTGTGAAAAATTAATTCCCATGTTTACAATATCCAAAAACATGCAGATATCTAGAAGAGAATGGACTCATTATATGATGCTAACCCTTACACTTACACAGATTCTGAAAGAGATGCATGGCAGAGGAACCTCATATTGATTTACTAGTAACAAATTCTGGCTGTTATGGTTCTAGCTGAGTTGCTGGATCAAAGAGATAGAACATTATTGATCATAAATGGTAAGCTTCTTATCTGTAAATAAGTTATGCCATTCCTGTTTGCCTGTATTTATCAATGAGGGGAAAGCAATAAAACAGGAGCAAGGAAGCAGTCATTGTGGCAGTCTGTGACTAGGAACAAATAAGGAAGTGCGAACAGGAAAGTTGAGATTTTGGATGCCAAAGAAAGTCTGATGTATAAATCACGTGGATAAACTCTTAAAATTGATGTGACATTTTGAGTACGCTAACACAAATTATAGTGATAAAATGAGTACTTTCAGGCAATGAGATAGTTCTTTGTGAGGGGGGATGAATTTTCTCAGTTCACTTGGACTTGGAATAAGCTTAGTTTATTTCCAAGAAAAGGATCCTATGCAGCGCCTGGAGTTCTGAATATAATCATCCATAACTGGATCCTTTGTGTCTTCCATAATATGTGCCTATTCACATATTACTTGTCATTTATGGCTAACTTTGCTTCATCTCCTGGAAGAATTCTCTTCTCCCTTATCTCTCGACACTGATACCCTCTCCCTCATTTTCTGACTCCTAACATCTGCATCACAGAATTTAGCATCTCATTATATAACACAATGTATAATACCTTGTATTTGTCATTTATGTCTCTCCAGATTATCTAGCATCTCGGTGGCAGTGATTAATACAGTACTGTGAACATAGACGTTCAGTAAATACTTGCTCATGGAATTAATTGATATTACTATATTCTTCTAGGATTTTGATGTCTTTATGTTCTTCATTTTACACAAGAATAGTTTTTCTAATAAAACTCTTGTGACCTAGCCTTTTTTTAAATTCTGGACAGGTACTTATTAGCCTCAGAGAACAAGTCAATTTAGTCTCTTAAGTTTGAAGAGAGTTTACTGCCTATTAAATCTCCCTAAAAGTCCACAATCCACCAGACCACAAGAATATGTGCTATCCTTCTCCTGTGTGTCCCCTCCTGTCCCTAACCCTTGCTTGACAACGTTTCTGGATTATCACAGAGTGACCCCTGATGGACATGCTTATTTTTCTAACCATTTGAGGCTGTAGGACAATAGTGGTGTAGGAGTTTGAAATTGAGCTAATTCACCACATGTAATCCACAAAACCGGGGACAAAGTTTGGAGGGTTGGGGGGAAAAGGATAGGGAAGGCGAGGCTTTACTCTTTTGGATTTTAGAGGTTGTTTTTGCATGGATCTCCCCTGTAGCCCCAAAGCCATTTTCCTTTTTTTATTTTCAAAACCTTTTTATCTTTTTAATTTTTTTAATTTTCATTTTGGAGAGAGAGACCACGTGGGGGAGAGGAACAGAGGGAAAGAGAGAATTTTAAATTTATTTGAAAGAGAGAGAGAGCGAGCAGGAGCGGGGAGGAGCAGAGAGAGAGGGAGAGACATTCCCAAGCAGGCTCTGCACTGTCAGCACAGAGCCCAAGGTGGGGCTCGAACCAACCAACTGTGAGATCATGACCTGAGCAGAATTTGGAGGCTTAACCAACTAACCCACCTATATGCCCCCAACTCCATTTTCCTAATTCTTACATTAGATCTCCTATAGTTTCCCCTCTCTCTCTCTAGTTTTTGTTTTAGAACTCATGCAGGGTCAGCTTTCACCCTTCCCATTGTAGCTTCTCCATTGCTGTTCACATGATAATAAAGACCCAGTCCTATCTCTGTGTTTTGTAAAAACACATCAGGTTTCAGCCAGATGTCAAAGGTATTTACCTCTTTCTGGCTGTCCTTCTGAAAGCTCCAAAAGAGGAGGTGTGAGTTCTAGTGTCACGGTACATGGAAAGCACTGGGAAGTTTGGCTCAAGTTTACTTTTCACTGGACACGGCTATAGCTAGGTATCTTCTAAATTTCATGAGAAAGAATACCCATCATCACCATGAGTATTAACTCTCAAAGACCTCAAAGTCTACTTCATGTGAAGCATTTATCTTCTTCCTTTGATGTCAAATACCTTTGTTCTTGAGAAGTGAAAAGACATATTCACTGAGTCTCAAGCCTATTTTGATGACAAAAACAAAACAAAACAAAACAAAACAATATTGGTTGAAAATGTCATCAACTGTGTCTGAATTGTCTAAAGTAACTGTTGACACCATCATATTGATTTTTTCTTGACTCCCAATTTTTTTTTTTTTTTTTCCTGATAGCAGTGGCATGTTGCCTTCAGTACTAATACACAGCATTTGTTATGCCACTGTCCTGTTCACAACCTCTGGAACTTACTGTTTCTACCAGTAGATAAATCTTCTCATCTTGCTTTTCCACAATTGTCCATTACCTGGCCTCAATGGTATTTCTCAGAATACTTCTTTCTAACATTTTGGCCATGCATCTCCTTACTCTTCCATTGACACATCACGCTCATGCCTATTGGTGTGTTATTAATCATGTCTTACTTCTTCATGGAATATTATTTTTTGTCTCCACTTGTCTGGCTTGCCCATTCTACAAGGTCCATTTTATCTCACATCTTCCATAATGATTGCAGAGTTTAAGGAAAGAAAGCCAATTTTGCAAACAATACCGATTTCTATCTTTATGAAATAAAATATCACACATCTTGGCAATTTAATATGTGCTACATTTTTGCTTAAATGAATTTTTGCTTACATGTTTCCTATCATCCCTTTCTCCTTGAAAGCAGGATTACTTCTTTGCACTAAGGAAATGTTTTTGTCTTACTGATTTTGTATTACTCGTGTGTTTAGTGTAACAAATACTGAAAGTTCAATACTGGGTGTGTTCAGAATATTTTTAATACTATAAAGGATCTATGCCAATTTAACTACTTTTCTACAACATTTCCTTACTTCAAAAGAAAGGTTTACATACATATTCACTAGTGATATATTAAAATATATTAGAATAGTGCTGCTCAAAGTTTAGACTGTAGACGTGTGCATCCATGAGCTTAATGGTTCCTCAATGGTTCCCAATAAAGTAAGAACAGAAATGGAGAGAAAGCACTTACAAACTTTTATAGCAATTTTACAGAATAATATCATATCTGTTTAAATGAGTAATACTAAAAATAAAAATTGGACTTTGTGTTCTGCATGTCTTGTTTTAATTATTTAATTTTTGTAAGAAATAATTTTATATGTATGGTCAGAATTCTCCAGAGAAATAGAACCTATAGGATATATGTCTATGTATCTCTACATACCTCTGTCTCTAATATATACATTATATACATATAATATATAATATATACATACATATAAACATATATAATACATACACATATACATATATAATATATAATATATACATACATATAATATATACATATAACATATACATTATATATTATAATACTATGCTCATTATACAGAATTAGCTCATGAGATTATGAAGGTATACAAGTCTCACTATCAGGATGAGTCAGTACCTTGGGGATGCAGAAGAGCTGATGGCTTAGTTCCAGTTTGAAGGCCAGTAGGCTTGACTCAGGAAAAGCTGACATTCCAGTTTAAATCAGGAGGCAGGAAAAGCCAATGTCCCACCTCAAAATCAGTCAAGCAGGAGGAATTCCTTCTTACTGGAAAGAGGGTCCGGTTTTTTGTTGTACTTAGGGTGGTTGGATGAGACCCACCCAAATAAAGTGGGGGACAATCTGCTTTACTCAGTGTACCAATTTAAGTATTAATTTCATTAAGAAACCCTGTCATATAAGTACCCAGCATAATGTTTGACTGAGTATCTGGGTATTCCATGACCCAGTCAAATAAGGTAAAATTAACACAGCATTTTTAAAAAATATCTATCTGTGATAAATCAGAAATTTTAAAAAGTCAATCAGACAGATAAACTGGACCTTTAGCACACATACTTTGAACAGTACCCAAGTACTTATTTCCTCAGTCAGGCCAGCCCTGGGCTTAAGAGCTGATTTGCATAGAGTCCAAAGGTTTGCAACTGAAAAGCTTTCCGTGAAAAAAGATCTAAAGCACACCCAAGTCAGGTGATCTATTTACTGGAAGGTTATGAACATTACTAGAAACAGAGCTTTGGTAAGTCAGTACTAAAAACAAGAGATAGAAAAACATGGCCTTACTCTTAAGGGACTGGGAAAGTTATTTCAAGCCAAAGCTAAAAGTATCAAAATCCAAAAGGAAGTCAGAATCCTGAGATATTGGCTCGTACATATGCAGTCAAGGATTTGGCATAAATTCAGAAGACAAATGTTGCAGCCTGTATATCCCAGCATCCTCAGACTTCATTATTCTACCATTTGAAAGGAAAAATTGTTAGAGCAGTTTTTGCAATGGAACACGGCACAATTCAATATTGTAAAATTTAAAACTATATTAACTCAGGCAATTAAAGAGTTAATAAGAAAAATATAGAATGAGGCTTTCTATAATAAGACAATAGGAAACATATCTTTCATTATGGCATTAGATGCACATACTAAGTTGCATGTTAAATTAAGTGTCTACTCTTGCTTATATTTGAGTTCTAAAACATTGGATTTTCCCTGTCTTTTGAATCAAAACAAATTCGTCTCCCTTTTAAAAATACTTGAAATTAAGTGTTAATAATCTTTGATATCTATAAAATGTCTTTCCTACATATAGACAGAGTTTGAACATACTAACATTTATTAAGAGGCACACGTTTTCCAGGCACTATGCTAAGTATCTGAAGTATCAATTCATAATTTTAATTCATTCTTACAAGAACACTATGAGGTAAATGTTCTTAACTTCATTTATGGATATAGATATTAAAGTTCAGAAAGTTAAATATCTTCCCAAAAGTGGCTCAGATATTAAGTGCCAAAGTCAGGATTTGAATCCAGATCAAGACAACACCAGTGCTATGCTCATTGTATTGTGAGATAGCAGGAGTGAGGGCTAGAATGGAATGGGGACACACAAGAGCTGGGAACAACAGAGCAACAATGAGAAAGACAGACTACCTTCATATGCCCTTTCATAATATGTTCCTCCCAGTTGTTGACCCTATTCTGTGAAAATAAAGATAAGATAATAAGATTCTGAAAGCCATATCATCTCAAGACATTTCAAATTGGTTTATAGTGCACATATTCTGATAGGCCCGAGTAAAATGGTTGTCACCTGATGAGAATCAACTTGTCATGATTAGTCCCAGGGAGCTGGGAAACTTCAAAATGTTTTTCCTCAGCGTATGTGAGAGAACAAAGAGGCATTTCGTATTTTGAATTAGACATGCTGTTGTCCCAGTGATATATAATCTTATCAACAGGAATGAGGATGAGAGAAGGTGGCTGTCCTCTATGCCTGGCTGGTTTAACGTTGGACAGAGTTGGTGTTTTATCACCACTTTAAGAAGGGTGTCATGGTCTAGGTATATAAGAATTACTCAGGTAAACTTCAGTCCAGTTAAGGCCAGGAGGCTTGTGCATTACATAAATCAGTGAGTGAGTCCTTACCATTTCTTTAGCTTCTGCAATATGCTCCTTGGTAAGTTAAAAAAAAAAAAAAAATTAAAAGCCATATTCCTAGGCGAAATGAAAGGAGACAGTTGAGTGAGGATAGTGGCTCCAGTTCTCACCAATAAATTTTATCTTGAGTTATTTCATAATGCTTTTTCTCACCATGTGTATTTATTGACAGTTGCATACAGCCCTGGCGCTGGTTATCATCAAAGCATTGAATATATTAAGAAACCTATCTCAGACCGACAGAGTTTCTAAAGGTTGAAAGAGCTCTATTTAAGAAAAAAAAAACAACATTATTTTGAACTTAAGCTTGTGCTGTCAGAGCATTGATAACAAGTGGAAATATGCTTCACTTTTATTTGCATAAGGATAGTAGTCACTGTTATCCCAATAAAGAACTACTTATTAAATGTGAACTAGAGAGCCAAAGAGAACCAAAGGAACTAAGAAATAGAAGTTACTCTTCAACTTATGTTTGGTTAAAGAATAAATGATTTAGGGGCGCCTGGGTGGCGCAGTCGGTTAAGCGTCCGACCTCAGCCAGGTCACGATCTCGCGGTCCGTGACTTCGAGCCCCGCGTCAGGCTCTGGGCTGATGGCCTGGAGCCTGGAGCCTGTTTCCGGTTCTGTGTCTCCCTCTCTCTCTGCCCCACCCCCGTTCATGCTCTGTCTCTCTCTGTCCCAAAAAAAATTAAAAAAAAAAAAAAAAAAGAATAAATGATTTATTTGAGTAGAGAGGATCAGTGCTTTCTTAAAATTGTTATTTAAGGGGAATTAAGCTAACAGCTACTTTTGTTCATGTACAGCTACGTTGTTTTTCTGCTCCAGTATATTCACCATTCACATTTCTTCTTAGAACAGCATAACTAAGTAAACAATGAACAATAGTTAATAGAACATGGAAGTTAGTGCTACAAATGAGCTAACAATCCACGGCCCCATCTGTTAAACAGCACTTGAAGCACAAGATATTTAGCATTTATCACTTAGTAGCTGTAAATCTTTTCAAGGGATGCTATTTCCATCATTTATTTGGAGTAATTGTCTTATAATTCCAATAGTATTTAGTAGCAGGAATGTTTTCTGGAAATTCCATCTGAAGTTTCACTTTCATGTTAATCCACTTGTATTAGTTTGGTAGATCCATGTTAAATGAAGTGTCTACTCTTGCTTATAACAAAGTATCACTGGCTGGGTGGCTTCCACAACAGAAGTTTATTTACTAAACTCTGAAGCCTGGAGTTCTGAGATCAAGGTGTCAGCAGTTTCTCCTGAAGCCTAGCTCTCCCAGGCTTGTAGATGGCCCCTTCTCAATGTATTGTCAGATGGTTTCCTCTCTCTGCAGGGGCATCTGTGGTTCTTTCTGTACATCCTAATCTCCACTTCTGAAGAGGACACCAGTCAGACTGACTTAAGGTCACCTTAATAGCCTCATTTTAACTCAGTTGCTTTTTTAAAGGCCCTATCTTCAAATATAGTCACGTTAGAGTTTCAATATATGAATGGGGTTGGGAAGGCCTTGTTCAGTCCATACCACCACTATTTAACAACCTTTATGTGATTTGATCATTTGGATATACCCTTCTCTGTATTCTTTTCTATCAAGGAACTATGTATTGTTATTTTTTTAAGATGAATTTTTATCCTTTCTTTTTCCTATCTTCACTTTTCCCTGTTTTAAAGGACATGTAAAATGATTATTTCCATAAGATTGCATGGGTACAGGTGCTTCAAAGTAAAACTTAGAAATAATAAAAATGTGAGTGGTAAAATTTTTAATTAATTTGAGATAAGGTAGTGACTTTTGTTACCTTAGAGTGAGGAAGAATTCTGTGCCCCCCCACAAAAAAAAAAAACTCAAAGCAAAAATAGAAAAGATTAACATTTTGAGAGTTTCATTAAAACAAAATTAAGCATTTGTTCTCAGTGAAAAATTATTAAGGCCAAGATAACAGATTACAGTTATTCAAAAGATTGAAAAGTTGTTTTTGGGAGGCCTGAAAATGTTGAGGAGACATATATGTAGAATAAATAATGAATTTCTGTATATCAATTTTTTGGCACCAGTTTATTAGAAAAATAGAATATGCAGTTCCCTGGAGAGAAAACACAAAAGGCTAACAAGCATATTGCAGACATGCTCAAATTCATTTGTTAATTTAATAAACAAAGAACTGAAAATGAAAACATGATATGATATCACTTTACATTAATTAGAAAGCTGGGTTATTGCAAGTGTTGGTGAGGATGTAGAAATACAGGAATGTCCATGCACTGCTGGTGAGAGGCTGGCATATCTATTCTGGAGATCACATTGTTTATAATTCATATGAGTAAGTACAGCCTATAACCCACAAATGCCACTCCTAGGAGATTATCATAGAGATTTCTAATGGAAACATGCAAGAGTATTCACGACAGCATTCTTGTGACTGTAGGGAATTAGAGTTAATCATGGTGTCCATCACTGTCGGAATTGATAAATAAAGTGTAATTAATACACTCCACAGAACTCAAGTAGAAGTCAAAGGCAATGCAATATATCTACATATAAAAACAAGGAGAGAATTTAAAAGTTTAATCTTTATGGCAGGTGCCATTTTCCCTCACCCTCAGAATAAACACGGGGCCATGTGTAGGAGGTGGGGCTGCATAGACACTTGCTACCTAGTCTGCTAGCAGTGTGCCATGCCAGTGAGTTCTCCTAAGGATTCACCCACTCCAAGCCTCCTAGCCTCAGCCCTGGGCTCAGCAAATTTTGTTAAAGCCATGCACACTGTGTCCAGCTGCTGAGTGCACAGCCATCATCAGGCAGTGCACTCAGCCTTGTGTCCCCAGCCACCCCTGTGTGGTCGCCAGCTACCATAGTACTTTCGGGGATCTGGCATAGAATTAGTGACCCAGTGCAAATTTTGCTAACACCACCACCCTGCTTACAAGTTACCCAGTGGGCATGACCCCTCAGAGCTGGCCTGCCTGGGTCCCACTGACACCACAGAGAGCAAACACAGTCTACAACAGACAGAGAGTCCATACAGTCATCTGAAGGAAAAGTGACTGAGACACAAAACACATAGGATACTCTCCTGAAGCACTAGGTTCTGTTGCAGGGGACATGGCACTGCAGGACATTCTAGGACCTTCTCTTCATAAACTCACCACTTTCAAGACCAGAAAACATAGCTGACATCCTTAAAGCAATGCAGACAGGCAGACAAAATGAAGAGACAGAGAAATTTACTCTAAATGAAAGAATAGGACAAGGAATGTCCAGAGAGCTAAGCAAAACAGATATAAGTAACTTGCCTGGTAAAGAATTTAAAGCAATTATCATAATGATACTCATTGGACTTGAGAAAAGAGTGGATGACATGAGTGAGACCCTTAACCCAGAGATAAGGAATAACATAGCAGAGGTAAAGGGCTCAATAAATGAAATGAGAAACATGCTTGATGGAATGAACAGCAAGATGGAAGAAGCAGAGGAAAGAATTAGTGACCTAGAAGACAAAGTAATGGAAAGTAACCAAGTTGAACAAAAGAGAGAAAAAAATAATTACGTAAAACAAGAATAGACTTATGGAACACAGTGACTCTGCCAATTGCAACAACATTTGCATTGTAGGAGTCCCAGAAGAAGAAAAAAGAGAAAAGAGGGAAGAAAATTTATTTGAAGAAATAATAGCTGAAAACTTCCCTAATCTTGGGAAGGAAAGAGACATCCAGATCCTGGAGGCACTGTGAACTCCCATCGAAATCAACAAAAGCAGACCCACACCAAGACATACTATAATTACAGTTGCAAAATATAGTGATAAAGAAATTTAAAAGCAGCAGGACAAAAGAGAGTAATTTAGAAGAGAAAACCCATAAGGCTAACAAGAGATTTTACAAAAGAAATGTGCAAGCCAGAAGGGAGTGGCATGATATATTTAAATTCCTGAATGGGGAAAATCTGCAGCCAATAATCCTCTATTCAGCAAGATTATTATTCAGAAAAGGAGAGATAAAAACTTTCCCAGAAAAACAAAAACTAAAGGATTTTATGTCCACTAAACCAGCCCTCCAAGAATTATTAAAGGGGGCTCTTTGGGAAGGAGAGACTAAAAGTGATGGTATAAAAGTAAGAAATACAAAATTAGTAAAAATGAATATTTCTGAAAGGAACAAGTCAAAGTTTTTGAGAAAAACTTTTTTTTTTACTCAAAAAGTTACTCAGCACTATTGGGTATTTGCCCAAAGCATTTAAGAACACTAATTCAAAGGGATACATGCACTCCTATGTTTATCACAGCATTTACAATAGCCAAGATATGAAAGCCTCCCAGTGTCCATAGATGGATGAATAGGTAAAGAACAGGTAGTACATATATATATATATCTACAATGGAATATTACTCAGCCATAGTAAAGAATGAAATATTGCCATTTGTAACAACATGGATGGAGCTAGAGTGTGTAATGCTAGTGAAGTCAGAGAATACAAATATCATATGATTTCACTCATGTGGAATTAAGGAACAGAACAAATGAGGAAAAGGGAAAAAAGAGAAATAGAGAAAAATCAAGAAATAGACTCCTAATTGAGAACAAACTGATGGTTACCAGAGAAGAAGGAGATGGGAGTATGGGTTAAATAGGTGATGGGGATTGAAGAGTGTACTTGTCGTGACAAGCCTGGGGTGATGTATGGAAGTGTTGAATCACTATACTGTATGCCTGAAACTAATATAACACTGTATGTTAACTACTTGGAGTTAAAATAAAAACTTAAAAAAAAGTGTAATGCTTAATGGGAAAAAAATGTTTAGTGAGATCTATGGCACGATCAACTTATGTATATTAAAATATATGCACACAAAATAACAATACACATTTTATGACAACAAGGAACACTTGCCAGTGGATATGGGAATGGAAAGGCAATCATTATTAAAGGGAAAAGACAAATACAATGAAAATAATTCAGAACTGAGGATTATGATATAACCAATTCCATTATCTACACTATAATGTTAAAAAAAAAAAAAAAAAAGGAAAACAACTTCCAAGAAATATTTCTGGAGAGTTGAATTTATACTTGGAGGAAACTCCTATAAAATAATATATAAACATTTTCTGGAATGAACGCATTATCCCTAATGGAACTTTATATAAAATGGTAACCACAATAACCTTTTGGCAAAGAGATACTTTTGACAGATTAGTCTTTAGCTTCTAAATCACATTATTGAAGTTCTGTCCAGTTGCACACGCTAACCTAGTGCTTTTTATCAACACTCATATTTTGCTTCTTTTGTGACACTAGGTTCAGAGTTTTATCTTTTCTTCTATTTCCTTATTTAACAATAGAGATATTTTCCATTTCCTTTAGTCTTCATTTTACCTTTAAGTTTTGAGTTTAAGTCACTCAAAATCAATTCAGAATTATTGTGATATATATATATATATATATATACACACACACACACATACACGTTGGAGATGTAAAACAACCCAGCAAAGAGAACTTGTTACTTAAGCAATCAGGTTAGTTCCTCATACACCCTTTTCTTCCAGCAACTAAAATCAACATAAATAAATAGATTTCAAATGCACCCAACTTCTCAAGATAAATAAATAAATAAATAAATGCCCATTAGGGACATTAGGGAAAATTTTGCAAGTGAAACTATTTAGTCCACATGTTTCTAACTTTTCTTCTTTCAGTTCTATGTTACATTTATCAGTGGAGTATTTATCCTTAAACACAAATGTGAGTCTTCACACATTCGTGCACCTTTGAAGCCTCTTCATTGCTCAGGGAGTAAAGCCCAGAGTATATCCTTTGTTACTCCTTCGTGTAATTTATCCAATCTTTGTCTCTAGTCCCAACCCCAAAACAGGTCTCAAATTAAGAATTATTAAAAAAGAAAAAACTAATCACATCTTCCCTAATGATATTTACCCTATTATAATTGTGTTTCTTCTCTGATAATTGAATCCCTACAGATGTTTTAAACTGTATGTGCTACCTCTTCTTAGAGGCATTTTCTCAGTGGAAATGCCTTATTCTTATTCTGTGTGGGTATTAGTATTTACGTATAATGCCTCTCTGAACTAAGGTACATTTGCCTTATTTCTGCTGTTATGCATATGAATATAATTGTCTCCACTTCTTGATGACAGTCAACTCTAAAGAAGTAGAAATTATGCTTTTATTTTTTTTTTATTTTTATTTTTATTTATTTTTTTTTTATTTTTTATTTTTTATTTTTATTTTTTTTTTTTTAGAGAGACAGAGCATGAACGGGGGAGGGGCAGAGAGAGAGGGAGACACAGAATCGGAAGCAAGCTCCAGGCTCCGAGCCATCAGCCCAGAGCCTGACGCGGGGCTCGAACTCACGGACCGCGAGATCGTGACCTGGCTGAAGTCGGACGCTTAACCGACTGCGCCACCCAGGCGCCCCGAAATTATGCTTTTATAATTTGAGTAAGCCCTCTTCCCATATCTAGCTCTTAATCTGCTTTCTTGCAGATCATAAATATTCAGTAAGTACTATTTGAATGGAAATGACAAAAGTTTAAATAATTTTATAATATTTTCATAGTAAATAGATTCTAAATTCCTACTGGTCATAATCATTAATTGAGTCATGTATCATAATTGAATTAACCAAACCCACCAATGTCTTTCGTGGTAAAGATAGCTAAGAACTTCTGGGACAATTATGAAGATATTGACCATAATAGCCATGGTCTGGGGCAAGGAAGGGACCATGTATGTATGTGTATCATCTTCACCAGAAGCAACAGCAACAACCATAGAGATGTCAGTACATCACCACCAACCACTCCTCAGCTGGCATCAGTCATAGAATGTAGTATAGATAATATTTAGCAAGAACTTGCCATAGATCAGGCACTCATATGAAATAATTGGATCATATTAAATAATTGAATCCTCTTAAACCTCCATGAGTAAGTACTATTTTTATCTCCCTGTTGTACAGGACAAAATCAAGATGCAGAAAGTTTAATTACCCAGTGTCATATAGCTAATAAGTGGCAAAGCTGAGCTGTGAACCTAGGCAATATTATCCTACTTTCTGTGCTCTTAAACTCTACACATACCGGTCTTTGTGATGTAATACTTCTTACAAGTTTGATGCCTAAGATAAAGAACCAGGACAATCACATTCTAGTGCACACCAGTGAGACTGTTTCTTTCACTAAGAATATGTGTTTTCCTGCAACCAGGCGCCCCTTGAAAAAAGGAAAAAAGGGAGAAGAAATGGTGACCTTTTTGAAGTAAGAGAGACAGCCCTGACCTGAAGATTTAACTTTAAAATTCTGACTATGGGATTCAAAAGAGACTGAGAAGGCAAAGAAGAAAGTCTGAAAAATGGAAAGACTGATTTGGCAAATTTGAAGTCCTTCAGCTCCTATGCTGTACCCTATAGATGGGAATGGGGATTAACCAAGAGAGTGACATCAGTTATAGAAAACAAGTAACATTAATACTTTTGTTAGAATGGTAGAATATGAATCCTATCCCTCTCCCCTTAATGAACATACCTATTATATGAAGTAGCCTACGAGAACAGTAAAATCACACATGCATTTTATCTGGGTATGATTCTTACTCCACAAATTTCACTGAACAGAAAATATCAAATTTCTTTTTTAATTTGAATCAAATCTACTTGACTCCAAGCCTTAAGCTTCCTATGATTCCAGTGGAAGGGAAGCTTGGAGTCAAGTTGATTTCATGATCCATTACCCATGCAGACAGTCCTTAATCCTTCCTTTAAACTGTCTTTTCACTTTTTCACTTCTTTTATCCCCAAGCCCTCCTGAATAAAAAGGGCAGTTTCCCCTCTTTCTTCTCTTCTTAGGATGCTTTTACACACACACACACACACACACACACACACACACACACACACACTTTTTTTTTTTTTGGCCAGAGATGATAGCTTGGTCACTTACTGGCCAGGTTAGTCTATTGCTAGTATTTCAAAGTGATGAAAAACTTTAAATTAATTGCCTAGATAAAAATATGGATACTCCTGAAAAATTAACAGATCTGGCAAAACTAGATCTGCAGTTCCTCCTGAGAACACTAGCTGGGGCAGTGTACTACTGCTCCCTTTAGATGAGGCTTGCAGGCTTCAGGTTTCCTCATCAGGACAACTAACATCTCCCAGGGCATTAACGTGCTGGTCCTTGCCAGTTATCACATTTACACTGTTGTCTTCCTAGTATAAGAGAAATATCTCCCTACAGCTATATCACTGTTGACCATGAAGGCCTTAAGTTTCCCCCTGGTTTAACTAAATTTCATGTAGGCTTCTTCCTGGTAATAGGTCTCTGACATCTTTTTTGGAGCTTACTTATTTAGAAAACTTGGTCCTCTGAATTTTTTCTCTGCCCCTCTGAGATGTAAGTCTTCTCCCAAGTTCTTGCCCATTTTTGTAACCTTGGAAGGTCTTTCTCAAAGACCTGGGGGCTATTCCTTTGAAATGTAATAATCAAAAGAATTAGTACCCCTGTATCCCAATCTCTCTGGCATGGTAGGAACCCAACACAGATGGCCTAACCACATAGACCAGCCTTCCCCAATGTTCCCCTTTATTTTTCATTAGCTTGCCCCAGCATTTAAGAATCCTCCTACTTTCTGTTTCAGCAAAGTTGACTTCAGTGTCTTTTTCCTGTGGCAACAGTCTTCACCTCTATTGTTATAATCTTGAAAAAAGTTTTCCTTTCCTGTTTAATTCTGGTGCAATTTTTCATTGACACTATCAAAATAGAAGAAAAGTGGACCAAAACTCTAAATATTTTTTTTTTAGAAAATGGAAAAATGTATTCCTTAGTGTAAAAACTTTCCTTCATAGATAAATATGCAATTAAATTGAGCCTACGTGGGAAAAATTAAACCCAGTCCAACTTTGTTCACTTAGGTGCCAGCCTGGCTCTGTTGGTATTTGAGATTGTGACCCCTGGTTTGGACTTTTAAAAAAGTCGGGAAGAGAGGTTATTTTCAAGCACCTTCTGCTTTAGGCCCTGAGAAGCCCCTGAGGCAAAGAAATACAAGGACCTAGTCAGAATGGATGGAAAAATGTAGAGCACAAAACACTGTGAACTCATTCCTTCTGATTTTTCCTTAGCAGAGAAACCAAAACACAAATGAATTTTCCAATAAATTATCCTACCCCACAGTGTTAGTGAAGCACAGTGTTTTCTGCTCATCTTCCCTGTGTTTGTGTCTGTTTGTGAATAATTTACCAAGAGGGATTCATTAGTAGTTTTCTTTCTGTTTTGTAGTTTTTAATAAACACAGGGCACTGTGATTTTTATTTTGATCTGTTGGATTTAAATTACAATATGAATGCTTTAGCACGTGAAAATCAATTTGAAATACATTTAAATGTAGTGAGATTCTTGGATGAAAGGGACTAGACAAACACTGACTCTTTCCAAGACCAGTAGGTGCTTGAATATCTTCTGTGATTTTTAAAATGCCTCCTGTCCTCATTGTTAATCTCGCTGGAATTCTGCATGCTATTCTCCCCTAATCTGTTTTGTAGTGTCATCTTAATTTACATTTGCTATTGCTAAAGGTGTTCTCTAGGAAGGAATGATAAATCACACGTATATTCTTTAATTTATCATTCTCATTATTCAACACGAGTTTACTCACTCAATTTCCGACATACGGAATTTGTTCTAAGGCTTCTAATTCAAAACTGGCCAAATAGGCCACCGCATAATAACTTTATCATTTCTATGAAACACATATGAGTTATCACAGGCACATGTGTGGTCCTTGTTTCTCCAAAAGGAAAAGTCTTATTTGGTCTGTGTTAACCTTATTTATAGAAGAGCTTCTTGGGAGGTGATGACACAACAGATAATTTCTTCTTCATCATTGAGGGATTTTTTTGAAACCTAAGCATCCTTGCACACACTGCGATTCTTAAAGATGCATGCTTAAATGGCAGTGCACCTTGGTTCTGGGAGACTTGCAAAGATCAGGCAAGCCGCACCTTATCTAACTTCATCTTCTCATTATTAATAGGTGCTTGAGCATTGTAACTCATTCATTAGGCACATAAACTTGAATTCAGGTAGATATAAAATGTGCTGCATAGAAGAATTCAGCTTTAAATTGAGATCCCTTTACTTTTTATTGTACAGAATTTAAAACCAAGAAGTAAATTCACCTCACTAGAGCCACGTTGTCTGAAAAGACCATATTTGCTCTAATCAACTGAAGATAAGTGCATTTGCCAATGTAAATGTTGATATCTGCTGCTTTTTCTTTAATGCTTAATCTTGAGTAGCATACTAGACATAATTCTGTATTGTTGCATAGGGTGTATTATGGGGAGTTTAGTATATCTAAGTTTCCTTTATTGTTTACCTTAAACTCTAATTAAAGACAACTAATAAAATTGTTTTCAGCACTTTTAAGCTTTAAGTACAGTGGATAATAAATAATCTTTTCTAAATTCCTTTAATTTAGTCATTCAACATTTCTACCTATTGTATGACTATTTAAATATATAAAGCATTAATTAATTTTATATTATTTAAAGTATAAAACCATTTCAAGAAGGACTATTCATAGATAGTCCATCTATAAATACTACAAAATATTACATAAAACATTATTTTAATAGGGCATGAATATTAATGTCTGCTAAACTATTTTTTTAAAGTTTATTTACTTTTGAGAGGCAGAGAGACAGGAGGAGAGGGGGCAGACAGAGAGGGACACACAGAATCTGAAGCAAGTTCGGGGCTCTGATTTGTCAGCACAGAGCCCAACACGGGACTTGAACTCATCAACCATGAGATCATGACCTGAGCTGAAGTTGGATGCTTAACTGACTAAGCCATCCAGGCACCCCTGGTAAGCTATCTATTTTGATGTTCTTTGGAACAAAGTTATTTGTATCAAAATTCAAATGAAAACAAGGAAGACTTCTTAGTCCTCAAGAATTCAAGGCTTCTCAAATAAATATAAAGAAAGAGATATAAAGATTGAGAAGGTATAGGAGAAGAGGATTTTTTTTCTGATAACTTTTAATTCAGTGGTCTCCAACTATGAGAAGGGCATGTTACCAAATCCCATGTTCAGCTGCCCATTGGTCAAAAGGCCAATACTCAAGAGATGGCTGTTGGTTGGCAAGGAATATGAGCTTTATTCAGGAGGCCAGCCAGCTGGGGAGAAGGCAGACTCTTGTCCAAAAGCCAACTCTGTGTTTCTGCCTAGCCAAGAGGGTTTTAAAGGGACAGAGTGTCATTGATCAGTGAGGGGGTGCAGTAGCCTGAAACGTTTCCTGATTCCATGAGATTTAGTGGTGCTTATTTTCAGAGGTGCTTGATGTTTGTACAAGAGGTCTGATTCCTGTTCAGTGATGTATGAGGGCTTTCTGTTCTCCTCCTAGAAAGGAATGTAAGATTTATAGATACACAATGAGGGTCAGGAAGTCAATCACATGAACTTAAGAACACATATGAAAGATCACCATGTTAGTTACAAAGATCAAGGTGGCCTTAATTCCCCACTGTTAATTTTATTCCATATTTATGGTATTGAGGGAGAAGACTCACCTTCTGTAGCTTCTTCAGGTTGATAAAGGGTATATTCAGGACCTTGGGATGGAATACGTTAATGTGGATTTGAAGCATTAATTTATGACTGCTGATGTGGCTTGCTTGAAGTTTTTTATATACACAATGTAGTGAGCTTAAGTCTTAGGTATACACATAGTACCGCTAACATCAGGGTGAGTCCTAATTTTAGAATGCCTTGTAATGTGGACTTAAATCCTGATGGTATCTAGGAGAAGAGGTTTGTGAACCAATCATATCCTCCCTGGAACAGAGCAGGTAGAAATATAGGGTTTGCTGTAACTAAGTGGCTTGCTGTCTGATTTTATCAATACCGGTTTCTACCTCTGAGGAGGTATTGATATATGTGCAGCAAGACAAATTAACAACAACACAAACTCCCTCTTGCTCAGTTAGGAGCCATACGGTTATCCAGGACAACTTTAGCAAGAGATTCTACTGATTTCTGTGAGTTAGCCAAATATTTGGCAGTTGTATTATCCCCAGTGGTGGAGAGTTTGAGACAGACTGCAAAGCACATGTTATTGGGCAGCAGCCCTCCCACCACAGCAACATATAATGAAAGAAACATTCATCCCATCAGGGATATTGCCTGGAAGATCACAAGTCGGTCTGGGAAATAATTTTAGGGAGGTGGCTCAATGTTTGGTTTTGTTAGCAGGATGAAGGGAGAAGGGGATCACCAGGGTGGCCAGACGACACCATTTGGGGTTAAAAAACTTTGTAATATGGTCTGTGGCCATGACTAATTTGCAAATAAAGACAAACCCAAATAGAGCACAAAGACAAAATGTGGAGACCTCCTCAGGTCTTAGAATCAGCTCAGTAATAGAGCAGCTAATTCCATCCAATTCCTGCCCACCTGAACTTGGCTATGGATATTGTCCATAGCCAGAAAGAAAACAGACTATCATTTACACGTAGGGAGTTGCTCCCTTTTGGGAGGTGGTTTCACATGATATCTAATTGAGGAATATATGCCTGCTCTGTCCTTTGAAGATTAACTCTTTTAGTTCAGTAATTGGAGGGACCATAACACACTGGGTGCCTCATGATCATTTTGGAAGAATCTAACTATTCTAAGCCTATACATTAGTATTTGGGCCTTTGTAATTGGAAATCAGTTGCCTTCAGGTGTTATAAATAGGGTGGGCCAAGAGGTCTCCATGGTCCAGCATCCACTGAGCTTTTGGATGACCTATCCAGCAATCAGTAGAACATGTACTATAGCCAAATTCGGAGTTACCTGTACGAGTGCATTGTCTTTCCAACCTAGGGAGAGAGAAGACGTCATTAATATGGGCCACAGAATGAACATAGTTGTCATAGGTTTCCTTTCCTAAAGAGGTCTTTTAAATCTTGAATAGGATGGCTTTCCCAGCAGGGACTTTCAGTGGCTTCTTTGTCATCTGTAGCTAGAACCCTCCTCATTCTGGTATAGTGTATCTGTGGCTGATACCTGAAAATTTTAGAGAGGTATGATGGTTAGTCAAACATCATAACACCCCATCCATTTCTCAGCCAAATTTTGATCAGGCTCTTGATTTTTACAGGTCTTTTATAATAGTACTCTGTCTCCAGGCATAAAAGGATGAAGTGGCTCATCTGAAGCATACATAGACCTGGAGAGGACAAACTTGTGCAAACAGTTAATACCTGACTCAAATGTTGTACATACTGTTTAATCTTACTTTCATTTTCTAAGTCTAAGGGTGCTGTCCCTAGAGCCTAGGTTTAAAAGGGTCTCTCAAATACAATCTCAAAGGGCTTAATTTTAGCCCACTTTTGGGGGCAATCCTAATGCAGAGAAGGGAAATCAGTACAATCTTATCCCATTTCAGGTTAGTTTCTTGACAGCTTTTAGTCAAAGTCTTTTTCAATGTATGATTCATCTTTCCCCCATTTTTCCTGTTGATTGAGGTCTCCATGAAGGATGCAATTTCTGGATGATCTGTAAAGCAGCATTTACTTTATATACCACCTCACATAGAAATTATCACTCTGAATAGTGCTGGATAAACCAAATCTAGGAATAATTTCCTTTAGCAAGAGTCTTACAATATCTGGACTTTTTTCTGTTTAGGTGGGAAACACTTAAAACCATCCCAAAAAGATACCTACATATACTAGTAAATATTTACAGTTCCAAGTAGTCCTAGGAATGTGGGTAAAGCCTATCTGCTAATCCTCAAAAGGACATTCCAATTTATATTGTATCCCTTGACCTGGTAAGTGTCTCTCATTGTTTGGATTATTCTTTGCATGTACAGTACATCTCTGGGTGCCTGTGTGGGCCATTTTCTATAGATAAGTCTCCTTCAAATGAGGCCTAATAAAATCCATTAAAGCATCCTTCCCATAGTGTGATCCTTCATGCAGATGCTTTAGGACTAGATTCACTATCAGGGCATAGGTAATACTATCTATTCAGGTAATAGTATTATCCAATGGGAGTTATTTTCCAGGAAGCAGTGGGGTCTGTTTGAGTAAAGCCCCATTTTTGTGTGCGTTCTCTCTTCATCTTATTTCCTGTACTGGGGTTTAAAGGCAGAGAGATCCACTCAAGGATCTCTCGAGTGTGAGTTTTTGGCCACTATTTTGGCTGTTGCATCTGCTAACCAGTTACCTCTTGCTATTTGAGAATCCCCCTTCTGGTACCCTGGGTAATGCATAATCACTATATCAGCAGGAAGATAGATAGCTTCTAATAATCACAGGATTTCTTGGGAATATTTAATGTCATTGTTGGGGAAGATCAATAAACCCCTCTCTTTCCAAATTATCTGGTGTGCATGAGTTATCACAAAAGCATATTTTGAGTTGGTATAAATATTTACCTTTTCCACTTGTGATAACTCCAGGGCCCATGTTAGAACAATCAGTTCTGTCTTTTGTGAGGAGGTAGTTGGGGGAAAAGCATGTGCTTTTATTATCTGAACCAGTGTGACCACTACATATCCAGATCATTGCTTGCCATTGTCCATGACACTATTACCATCTGTAAATAACCCATAATCTGGTGCCGGCAGTGGTTGATGGAGGAGGTCTGACTGGCTAGAATATACTGCATCAATGATCTTAACACATTCATTCTTACTTGAGGTGGTGTTCAAGTTATCAGGTGGCAAAGTTGCTGGATTCAATGCTGTTGTTGCTATAAAGTCACATTTGGATTGTCTAACGATATAGCTTGCTATCCACTCATTCTTGTAGCTATTAGCCAATATCCTGTTTCTGTTCTAAAAGGGTTAATATTTGGTAAGGCGCATACACCATTATCTCTTGCCCAAGCGTTAACATTTCTGCCTCCTGTAGTATGTCACAAATAGCTGCAACAGCCCTCCAATAGGGGAGCTATCCTTTGGCTGTGGGTTCTAATCACTCAGAGAAATAGGCCACTGGCTGTGGACTATCCTCAAGAATGTGTATGAGGACCCCTAATCTGTGACCTTGCTTTCATGTATGTATAGCTTAAAGGGCTTTCTAGGGTTTGGTAATCCTAGAACTGGGGCGTTTGCCAATTTTTCCTTTATTGTCTCAAATGCCAATTGATATTCCATAGTCCAGTTCAAGGGTCTGAATCCAATTCTCTTAGAGCTTCACATAAAGCTTGACTATCAAACCATAATTTGAAATTCAGATCTGACAGAAACCAGTGATTCCCCCAAACTCATAGAGTTGTCACTGATTTCTGGGGGTTTGTAGAGCTAAAACTGTTTCTTCCCCCCACCCCCCACCCCATCAGTGAGGATACATTGTCCCTGACACAGCTGAAAGCCAAGATAAACAATCTCTTATTTACAAATTTGGGCCTTGTATGCATTTTATATTTGCAGTCTGCCAAATGATTTAAAACCAGAATAGTATTGTCTAGACAAACTTCATAAGTGGGGGTATCAACTAACAAATGATATACATGTAATAAAATCCCATCAGCTAATTTTATCATCCTCAAATCCTTTGCTAAGATTTCACCAAAAATAGTGGGGCAGGGGTGATTTTTAAATCCTTATGGTAACACCATCCAATAGTTTCAGGAGGTGGTTCTGATTTCTAAGGGTCCTAGCATTCAAAAGCAAACAACAGTTGGGCCTTCTCTGTCGGAATTCAGAAATAGGCTTCCTTTAGATCTAGTACAATCAACCATTCATAATCACCAACTATTACAGTTAGTGTGTATGGATTGGACAAAGTCAGGTATATCTTGTATGGCTTAATTAATGGCCCATAAATCTTGTACAAAATGGTACTCATGAGTATTTTTTTTTTTTTGGAAGAATGGTTGTATTTATCATATGGCCTTCAAGCTCAAATTAAGCCATATTTCAAGAACTTCTGCAAGTTGGCCTGTATATCTTCTAGAACTTCCTTTTTTTAAAGGGTACTGCCTTTTCCTAGGGATGGTAAATCTCCTCTTTCAAGTCTGTTCATACAGGTGTCACATCTTTTGCCCTCCCTACCACTCTATCTGCCCAAATCACTTTACTTGTTTATTGATTTCAGGAGGGAATGGGTCTGCTTCTGGTGTCTTAACCTGAGTTAGAACAGCTTGTAATGGGAGCACTTTACCCGGAGGTACCTTTATTTGTAGGTGCTTGTTTCTTTGGAGAGAGTTACCTGAGCGTTTAGTTTACAAATCAAGAATTGCCCAGTAAGATCAGACATTCTGGCATATAAGGAAAATGATGTCTCAAAGAAAAATCACCAAACTTGCATTCTAGTCATTGTAGGAAAGGTCTTTGTTGTTCTTGACCTGAGACCCTCAACTACAGAGACTGCCTTCTGGGTGTTTTGTATCAATTTAGTATTCAAGATGCTGTACATGGCCCCTGTGTCCACTAAGAAGTCCATCAGCTGATTCCTCAGTGGAAATTGTACCCAGGGCTCCTGTGGGGAAATGGTAACTGAATCAGCGAGATGGTAGGGAGCCTCTTAATTTGTCATCTTCCTCTCCTTCCATCACCATTTATTTATACCTTGTCCCTCCTCCCTGCCTTTATTTTCCTTTCAATTTCAGGCAATCCCCTTTCTGTGCCCTCCCTTTTTGCAGTAGTGGCACTGATTCTGACCAATAGCTCCTTTCTTACTTCCTAGAGGTCACTTACTTTTCTTTTTCCCATCCCTGCCTTCCACTCTTTCCATTGACTGTGGCCTGGTGAGCCCTTTTACTTCTCATGCAATAAATACTTCATAGGCTACATCAACTAGCTGTGATGGTTCCATTCCTACTACCTTTTTCTCCTTTTGGAGCTTTCTCCTTATATCAGGCATGCTGTGCCCTATGAATGTCATGTTTACCATGTGGATATTTTCTGGGGCCTCTGATGATATATCTGTACGTTTCTGATAAATTAGGTAAATCTTTTCTAACCAAGCCAGACTTTCTGTTGCATCTCTCAATTCTTGAATCTTACTGAAACTGCACTGCTTGGGAGACCTTTACTTAAACCTGCCAAGATGTACTGCTGATAATGCTCAGGTCCAGGCAAACCCCCTTGGTTTGGGTCCCAATTGGGCTCAACCAATGCGAAGGCAGGTGCGGGGTCTCGGCTGGATCCTCATGATGGGGGTGCTGGGCTTCCTCATTTCATTGACTAATACTAGCCATCTTTCATCTTTCATCCGAAGTTAATATGGTATTCACTGAAGCTTGGATATCTGCCCAAGCTGACCTGATGAGCTGCAAAAGTGCTCAAAAAGAGTTCTACCATTTTTTTTGGGGGGGGGGGTCTCACTATAAGGGGGGATTGGCATTTTTATAACTCATGAAGTCTGAAGTTGTAAAAGGAATATATGTCCAATAACATCTGAGAGGCTGTCCTTGAGCACCAATGCCCTCGACTGGGTATTGCCTTAAGGATATTGCCCACTACCCATAGTGGGGTACTTCCTGTCCAAATTGGGTGCCCTGCCAGGTCTTAAAGGAAGAGACTGTTCCAGGATTCCTTTGTTCCACCCCTTAGAATGGTGAGGAGGAGAAGGTGGAGGTAAGAGCTCCTGCAGAGGGGGCAGTGGGGTTAGATTTGCCACATATTCTTCCTATCCCTTCTATTTTTCATTTCTATATTCCTATATTCTATACAGCATCATCAGGAAAAAAATTTGGTTTTTTCCCTTGTCTCTGCACCATTAATTCACTTTTTTTCCTGGGCAGCATCTTTACTATGTAAAGACAAGCAGCCTGAACATAGGGTATCTAATTATCCTTTCTTGCTCTTTGACAAAATATCCCTAGTTGTAAAATGGTGTAATGGTTTAAAGATCCATTTAGGGGCCATCTCTCATCTGCTTCTAGAAAGTACATTGGTCAGGCAGTATTAGAATAGAAAATCAGCTTTTGCTTAGTCGTAGATTCCTGACTATACTCCTTCCTTTTATTCAAAATTTGGCTCAATGTCGGCGGGATAGAGATAGAACCCCCATTACACCAAAGATGATACACACACACACACACACACACACACACACACACACACACACACACACACCAAAGACATAGCTGCCCCAAATCACAAAGGAATTGACCAATTGACCATTATTCAAATTCTTAGTTTCTCCCAACTGTTGTGCCACTTCCAGAATGGGAAAGCACAGACAATGAAAACAAAAGTTCCTAGCTCTTCACAAAAGAGAAACCATGTTGATGTGCACTTTCAACAAACCTACCCAGTCCAAAAGCTTGTTAGCTTGCCCCAGATGCTCTTTCCCTTTCCATTCAAGTCAAAGAGCAAGTGTTAGGAATCAACACGGAATTTCCCCAAGACAAAAGAAGCCTCTGCAGTTGCAGGGACAGATTCTTCAGATTCTCTCCCTGAAACCAACTAAACCTGAGCAGCTAACCCCCTCCAGTAATCCAAGTTACTAGCTCAGGAAATGAACAAGTAAGCCCTGGAGTGCTGCCCTAGACAACTGCGCTGCTTTGGAGTTCCCAGGGGGAACTGGATGCCACAGGAGCATTGGCTCCTAGTTGGCTTCCCAAAAGTTGTTACCAAATCCCAAGTTCGGCTGCCCATTGCTCAAAAGGCCATTTGTCAGGGGATGACTGTTGATTGGAAAGGAGTATGAGCTTTATTCAGCAGCCTGGGCCACCTGGGGAGAAGGCAGATTCTTGTCCAAAAGCCAACTCTGTGCTTTCTGCCTAGCCAAGAGGTTTTTAAAGGGACAGGGGGTCATTGATCAGTGAGGGGGTGCAGTGGCCTGAACCATTTCCTGAATCAATGTAGATTTAGTGGTGCCTATTTACAGCTTTAAGTACTTGAAAGGTTTGTGCAAGAGGTCTGATTCCTGTTCTGTGATATGCAAGGGTTCTCTATTCTCCTCCTAGAAAGGAATGTAAGATTTATGGGTACACAATGAGTGTTAGGAAATCAATCACATGAACTTCAGAACACCTATTAAAGATGACCATGATAGTTTTGAAGATCAAAGCAGCCTCAGGCAATTCAAAACATTTATTAAAAAACTATTGCTAATTTTTACCATATGCTCATAACTAAATACAATTTGGTAATGTAATTTTATATTGATTAAACAAATGAATTTTGATGTATAAGACATTTGATAACCATGTATTATTCATATTATATTTGTTCCTCATTTTCTTTTCTGTTGCCCCAGTTACTCTTCCAAAAATGGCACTAAGGCATGAGCAGGGACTAAAAACAATTAACAACAACAACAATCACTTTCATACTTTCATTTTCACATTGATTTCAAATAATCACAGATGGCAAGTTATCAAAAAACAAATCTAATCAAATAAAATCTTAAACCCATCAAGACTAAAATAACAAATGACTAAAAGATAACAGGAAATATATATATTTTACTAAGATGCAGGGATTTTTGTGTTTGTTTTATTTTGTCTTTTGAGAAAGAGAGAGAGACCACACATGCTAGTGGAGGAAAGGGGGAGAGGGAGAGAGAAAGAGAGAGAGAATCTTAAGCAGACTCCATGCCTAGTGTGGAGTGGATCCAAGGCTTGATCTCATGACCCTGAGATCATGACCTGAGCCAAAATCAAGAGTCAGGCACTCAACTAAGTCACCCAGACAACCCTAAGGTGGAATGGTGTTTTCATGTCAGAATGATCAAATAAAATCAAGTGTGCAAGCAGAAATACAACTAAGTAGAAAACATGTCATTGTAGGATAAAGACTGGTTGTTACAGTAAAGCTTTCATAATTTCAGTTTTTTAATATCCCCTTCTGAAAATACTACAATTTTGTACAGTCACAGGAATAAAGCTGCACCTTTGTTTATAATTAATGTAACTGTCCTGCTTCTTCCTGCTTCATACATTTACCCATATTCAAAGCATTCTGAAAGCTTGGGAGCTTTTAATTCTTTCTTTGCATTGATTTCTAGTTTGAGTTTAATCAAAGAGATAATCCTTTAAGTATGAGACCTTTTGAGGTAAAGAAATGCTCTTCTTGTAACTCTTGAATATT
The DNA here is from genome assembly GCF_024362965.1 of Panthera pardus. Classification (NCBI taxonomy): domain Eukaryota; kingdom Metazoa; phylum Chordata; class Mammalia; order Carnivora; family Felidae; genus Panthera; species Panthera pardus. Next base: position 60,127,678 of record NW_026526654.1, read on the forward strand.
TATGCAAACTAGCTTTTTAAAGCACTAGTCAAAGCACCAGACACATTGAGAAATATTTGGATGTAGGATGTTAAGCCATGAACAATATGGTTCAACATTTTGATCTTAGTTCTCTTGTGATGTCATTATTTCTTAGTTTAAGATTTTAATTATATTCACACTGTAATTTTTTCCAAATACTCTTAGATACACAAAAATCTAATGAGATATACTTGAATATATGGTAGTTTTAAATACGTATGTGTCAAAATATTTGGTTATGTTAACTATATTAATGAAATCTCCTGAATTAAACCTAAGAAGTAGGTTTCAGACTCTCTGTGCACAGAGATGAGAATTTGTTACAATTTTCTGTTGGTAAGTCAATTATAATTACATGTTAAGTTGGACAAGTACATCATCACCCTCAATAATAACCACGTGTTAGGTTCTATATCAGTAAATATTTTCCAAATTGAATTTCTCATCCTTATGTAATTCTCCCTGCTCAACAGTCAGTTTGAGACTTTTTGGTATTCCTTTCCTTTTTATTCCTGTTTAAAACGTACAAAGACCTCACTTATATAATTGCTTTTACTATGCATTAAGATATATTCAACTTATGTATTGGGAAAATAAATTAGTTTTTATACATTTTGAAGTAATTATGTCAGTGCAAGTTATAAGAAACAAATTATAGGCACAACAAAGAAATAATTATTTAAAAATATCATCAGAGAACAAATTCTGGCTCCATGATAAGACCCAGATAATTGGGTTCAATTTATTGTCTTCACCCTTGGTATTTGAAGCCATAAGATGTTCATTCTTAAAAAAAAACACAAAGTTCAAATGATTTTAAAAGGTCCACATTTGAATGAAGTTTAAGATTGTTAGACTGATATCTCTGCTGTCTGTGTGCATTGATGGCAAAACCACAGCCAACATTCTAAGTGAAAAGCAGCAACATGTCCTTAGTTTATATTCTCCATCGTGTTCCAAATGGCCAGTAAAATACATTTTACCTCTAGAGATGTCCCCAAATCTTCCTTATTACTTATTATTTAAAACACTAATAAACATTTTTCAGTTTTGGTTTGTTTTTCTTAATTTTCATAAGTTCTAAAATAAACAACTGCTATGCTACCTTGTTAGGAAGTGTTTTTACACCTGACTTGGAGAAAGTCATTTGTCCCAGGTACTCTGACATTCTGATTCCTGGGGCAAACTTTAATAGACATTTCAAGCAAGGTTTGATTATAAAAGAATCTACAAGCCATTAGTTGTAGCTATAATAAACCTGTGGCAATCAATCCCAATGCCTGGGTCAACCAAATGAGGTAGAAGGAGCGAATTGCCTGAAACTATGGGTTATTGGAAATCTCACTGATAGGAAACATCCAGAAAATGAATGCTCATCTTCTCAGTATTTACTAGGAGGAGAATCTCTCCCCTAATTTATTTTGCTCTGGCTTTGTAGAAGTGAATAAGCTGATATTCTCTGATATGTATTAAATTGCTTCAGAGGAAGTGACTAAAAAATGTCAGCCAGTGTGTGATTTCTAAAAGTTAGGCTACTAAAATTATTTAACTGATGTGGTTTGTAGCATTCTAAATTAAAAACCTGTTTTGGTCCTATTCTATTTTGCATCTTTTGCATATATATTAATATATATATGTTAATATATATGACATATATTAATATGTATATGTATATTATATATGTATATAATATATATTAATATATTTATTCTATTTTGTATCTTTTGGATGTATATATTAAATTTTTCTTTAAATGTTTATTTTTGAGAGAGAGAGTATGTGCGCAAGCAGGGGAGGGGCAGAGACACAGACTCTGATGCTCCAGGTTCTGAGCTGTCAGCACAGAGCCCAACAGGTGGCTCGAACTCATGAACTGTGAGATCATGATGTGAGCTGAGGTCGTATGCTTACCGATTGAGCCACCCAGGTGCCCCATCTTTTGCCAATATTTTAAATTCATTAAGCCCAATCTTTAAGATCTTTTATTTTTTTTCATGCAGTGGAATAGACTTTGCTTGCTGCTGTTTATCCCAGTGAAACCAATCCCCACAGCATGTCCGCCTTTGGAGTAAGAGCCACCTGTCAGGGCAGGACAAGCTAGTTCACAGCCGTGATCACTGTGTCCTGCCTCCCCAGAACTGAAGGCAGAGGCCTCTCTCTCACCGGTCCCCATCCCAGCCACTCTCTGGAAGACATATATTTCATAATTCTCATAATGCAAAAGATAAAACCTATTTTTGTCTTAGTTTTATATTTACAATTATATAATTTGATAGATACACGTTTGTGCAATTTTCAACAATATACAACCAAATGTACATATATATAATTAGTAAATTAGTTCACTTTTCAATAGACATGAACACTTTTGAGTCCCTTTATGATGTCTGACACTTTGGATAATTAATCACAAGATTGACAGTTCTGCATTTCCATGTGTCACTTGTTAGCTGTCAAAATTATCAAGGCAGTTACTATGAATCGCCTTCATAAGAGCAGTTGGCATGGCATTCAGAGAGACCACTCTGTAATAATGATAATAACGATAATAACTATTCCACTGGTGTCCTGGCTGGAGAACAGATGGCATATCAAAAAAGGGCGTTTGAGGAGAGTTTAATAAAAGGACTCTTTGCAAAGGTGTGAGGGGTTTGAAGGAAGTCAACAAGTAATGATGTGACACTCTGGAGATAATCACAGCAGGAAAGGCACTATTACCCTAGGTCTGAATGGGTTAGGTGAAGGAGGATTTATTTAGCAGAACCCAGCAGGAGTGGAAACCATGGGGTGGGAGAGGGACATCTACAGGGACATCCTGGTCCTCCTTTGGTACAGAAAGGTGGTCCCCACCAACCTCATAGGAAGAGACCTGAGGAATGAAATCGTATGTCAATTTTTTCTCTCACTTTCCCTTCTCCTGTGGATAACTTTCATTGTCTGAATCCAAAATATACCAGAAAACAAGAGTAATTCAACAGTGTCAATAGAGTATCAATGAAGTGCAAGGTAGAGAAGCAAGGTTGGATCTGCAAGGAACAAGATAAGAATACTCAGTAAATATTTAGTTAGCACCTGCATGCTTTATTTTATTTAAATATTATAACAGCTCTTCATCATGTTACTAGTTGAAAATTTGAATCTCAGCTTTCTGAGAACACATAGCTAATCATTGGTAAAGCTGGGGTTAAGGCTCCTATTTATCTAATTCTAACTTATGCTGTTTTTATTATGCTGTGCCCTTCATAAACTACCATGCACCTTACAAAATCCCAAATACTTCCTTTATAAACAAGTACATTTATAGCCTAAAGACCTTAGCAATGATGATTTCACCTTAAGAACACATGAAACTTGCAACCACTGACCATAGCAGGTCCCTATCCCCACTCCCTTTACACACCCCATGCTTGTAATTTACAAAAAATGTCAAGTTTTAACCCCTACTTAAAAAAAATCTCAGGGGTGCCTGGATGGTGCAGCCAGTTAAACGTGTGACTCTTGGGTTTGATTCAGGTCATGATCTCAAGGTTTGTGAGTTTGAGCCCTGCGACAGGCTCTGTGCTGACAGCGTGGAGCGTGCTTGGGATTCTCTCTCCCTTTCTCTCTGCCCCTCCCCCATTCATGTGCACGCGCGTGCGCTCTCTCTCTCTCTCTCTCAAAAATAAACTTTAAAAATATATATATAAAAACTCTCAGCTAAGAGCTACACTGTATATTTCAAGATCTGAGTTTACTTTGCTTGTCCTGCTTCATTGCTTAAAAAAAAAAAATCTGTAGTATTACCTGCATTGGTCCTGTTTTCTTAGCCTCTGGGTCTTAATTTTCTGTTACTCCCTTTTCATACATCACCTTGGCATTTAACACCAGGTGCAGTTTAACCCATGAGACACAACTGTGTCTTTGAGACCAAAGCAAGAGCACCCCTTTTCACTGCTGAAATTTCTGTATTAGGAAAAAAGCAAAGAAAAAGAATTTAAAACAATATATAAAGGACAAGCCATGAAGCTAACTCAATTAAATGAGAGAATTAGCATTCCAATATTATCTACTTATTTGTTCCATAGAAAGAATATGGAACTGAAGTCAAGAAAACTATCCTCAAACTAAATATGCTGCTAATTACTACTTCCTTTTATTTCATGTTTCTCGCTGCCTTTGATCAGGGCTTTATTCAAAACTAGCTGTTCAAAATGATTGACATTTATGGAATAAACAAATTTAAGTTTATTCAGTGGCTACTTTTCTTCTGTGGTGGGTTTCTTTTCTGTAGGCTTCTTCCCAGTGGCTGGTTTCTTGGTAGCTGTAGCCTTTTCCCCACCAAAGGTTTCTTCTGCTTTTTAACACCAACGGCCTTATTCACCAAACAGGAATTACTACTTGCTATGGACTGTGCAATCATGTGACCTCAATAGACCTTGATTTCCACTGATGCTGAATTGTTGAAGGAATGTTCTAGATCCTCAGAGGGATCTATTAGTATAAAAGAGGGTTAGAGATGTAAAAGTCAATAAAATTATAAGGAAGAGTTCTTAAGAATTGTTGATCATATTCATTATTGCCCATTTTCCTTTTGGACTATTTATTTTTCTGTTGGCATAATACTTGTTTTACTTTTTTCAAAAGACATTTACCTGTGGAGTAATGGGTGTTAGAGAGAGAGAGAGAAAGATGTAGAGAGATGAGAGAGAAATTATGGGGAGGTGGTGAGGGAAAGAGGGGAGGGAGAGGAGAGTTATTTCTAGGTTCCAGCACATAACACAAATTTATGACCTAATTTATTTATTATTGAAAATGTATTATTAAATTGAATGAGCAGAGCACATACATTGCTATTGCTGGAGGCAACCATAAGTCATATTCTGACAGGTTACATGTATTTAATGCAACTATTTATTTTTTATACATGAGAAATGAATAATTTCTTTAGTAATTGCCAAATTATACACTTCCTGAAATGCATGGAATCTTCTTAGGGAAATACATTTACCAAAATGTCATGTGAATTTATGCATATTTCAAGGCAGATTCAGAGAAAATATGTATAACAGCTTCCTAACTTCCTTTCCAAAGGGTGACATGAAAGGATAGCTTCCATTTTATTATATTACTTTTGTACAGGTTTAAAATTGCTTAATGTTTTGCATATTTCAATAAAACATAGGGGCGCCTGGGTGGCGCAGTCGGTTAAGCGTCCGACTTCAGCCAGGTCACGATCTCGCGGTCCGTGAGTTCGAGCCCCGCGTCGGGCTCTGGGCTGATGGCTCGGAGCCTGGAGCCTGTTTCCGATTCTGTGTCTCCCTCTCTCTCTGCCCCTCCCCCGTTCATGCTCTGTCTCTCTCTGTCCCAAAAATAAATAAAAAAAAAAAAAGTTGAAAAAAAAAAAATTAAAAAAAACAAACAAACAAAAAAAAAACATACCCAAAATAAAATAGAGGCTAAATATATAGTCATACAGCTATTATGCAGTAATAAGGTAAAAATTTTTGAAGATTTTTGTTTTCTCTTTTTTTCCCCATTATTTTGGGGGTGGGGTAGGATAAATCTATTCATTTGGTTTCACAATTGCCTAAAGATATTTGATAAAGAAAAGTGATCTTTGTAGCATTTTAACTGTGCCCTATGGGACTCATCAATTGACACTCGACCAGAAAAATTAGCATAACCCTTTTACCAAAAGTCAGTAATCTGAAACTAAAAGTGAAAAATTAATTTACTTTCTGGAATGCCTATGCTTCTATGGGTGTGAAGTAATTTATAGCTAAGTTTGACGACCTGGTATTTTTCAGTGTCATAATATGAATTAGGGGGATAGGGTAGTGTATAATAGAACAGATCCTGAGAAAAAAATTCTAGTGAATAACTCTATTTTATCTCTGGTAAATTTTAGTCCCATAATACAAAGCCTCAACATCCACTACCTCAGGGAATAAATTACTATTTAGTCTTTGGCTTTTAGGCAAGAGAGGAGACTATTCTTCAGGATAATATATTAGACATAAGACTGAAATATTCTCAGAAATGTATTCTTTCAAAATTTATGTTTTCAAAGAAGTATTCAAAGTTCTGGGCTTATTTTTTTCTTTCCCAGAGTCATTTGGAATACTTGGTTGAGCTTCACTGAACCTCAGTCTCTCACTCATTTTAATGCCTATCCATACACTGAGTGTATCTCATGCAGGGGCTCTGACAATGGATTCAAATGCATTTAAATACATAGCATGTCCTTCCTATCTCACGTTCCATCCTTGTCATAAAATCTTATAGTCCATTGTTAATTTTTTTTTTATTTTTATAGACTTCTAGGCATTATAACTCCTTTTCTTAACTGTCTCTAAAACTTCCAGAAAGAATAATTAAAACAAATTGACAAGAGTTCACTTAGGTGGAATGTCAGTGAGTCACAAAGAAATAATTGAATTTCTCTCCACACTTTGTGTGTTTACCTGGTAACCGTGGTACTATGCACAAATGAAAATCTCAAAAACATCCATTAGTGTTTTGTAAGTGTAAGATAGTTCTATTTCAGGACTGATAGAGTGGTTCTACATCCAAGTCAGAGCAAACTTTTTCTAGCAATTTTACAGTGCCAATGATGCAAAAAGGAATCTGTCCTTATGCAGTCCTCCCAGAGCTGGCTTTCTTAACTAGATATTAATTTGTTAATTTTAGTAAGTATAATTGAGCACCTACTGTGTACACCTAGGTGCTCAAAGGGGGAAGCAAAGAGAATCTGCCTTTGGAGACATTTATATAAACAAGAAATTATACCTCCATAAACATGAGAAAAATAAGGTATATTTTACTGCCATGAGAGGGAAATGGTAACACATTGTGGACAGTCATGGGTTGAAAATATTTCATCTAGACAGGCAAACAGGAGGAAGGGATAGGTTATGGGGTGGGGGATAAGGGCATTTCAGGCAGAAGTCATAGAGTGTAAGCAAAGGCAGAAAAGGTAAAAAGCACATATAAGGGAAAAGTGAAGGAAAATAAGGTGGGGGATGGCTTTAAATTTTGATTTAGCTGGACTATCAGTAGCTCTGAATATGATGTTAAATAAGATATGGCTTGAGTCTAGATACCTGTGAAAAGCTATTTTCCTTCCTTCACAACTCTGGATGGCATGTTCCTTTGTTTTGCATCACCAGAGGGGAAAATCAAGCACAATTTAATTTAGCAAGTCTTTATTAGGAATTTACAATGGGCAGCACTCCATTTGGGTTATAGAACACATAAGCAGAAGGAATAAGACTAACACAGTGATGTGACAACCAGCAGGCTAAAAGTGAAAGAGAATCCACTCAGGATGCATACCCTAATCATAGCTGCTGGAGTTTTCACCCTCCTAGTCTAAATCATTGGTACTTAACATCAGAAAACAAATATAGTTATATCAACATATTATTTTAGTTTTGTGCAAGCATGTATACTGTGTTTGTTTAGCAAACACAATTACTGTAAACTTTTATCTCCGCTAGTGTGTTTATCTCCACTAGTGTGTTTGATGCCTTCCTATAGCTGTGAATTAAAAGAAACTTAAGTATCATTAAGGAAAAGTAACTTCGCCAGGTTGGCTCTGTCAGCATTTGCTGTTTGAGTGCTGATAGGAAAGTTACCCAGACAAATGCTCCTTAAACTCATGTATTTCAAACTTTGGTGTGCAACAGATTCGTGCAAGGTACTTGCTGAAAATACAGCTTCTTTGTTCCCTGCCCTGGATTTTCATTCAGCATTCCTTAACAGAAGAATCCAGAGGTTCTAGAATCCAGAGATTTTGCCGGAGGTGATCTGCAGATCATAATTTGAGAGATACAGCTTCATAAACTCTGTGTATGCAGACAGTCTCCCACCACTGTGCAAGCAATGAACTATCCATCCAGGAAAAAAAAAGAGTAAAATTATTTGTCTACATGATTGAAAGTAAAAATAACTCTAGTGACTTCTATCTAGAATTCCTCTTTCACTCTTATATATTCTTTCTAAGAGAGCAGATAGGTTTCATCTAATCTGCTGGTAAAGATGGATAAGAAGTTCCTGCAGTCCTGGCTTGTAAATGATTGTGGGGCTGATCAGGTTTTTCTGGAGGAAAAACATGTTACGGTCAATTCGCCTTGCCTGCAGTGAATGGCAGAACTGTATCATGTAGGGTGAAATCCCTGTGTGTCTTCACTTTTCTAACATGTGCTTTGTGTTCCTTTGTGTTTAGCCATTTTTCTTTCTTGTCTTCTGAGACTTGGCAATTGTTTCTTCTTCTTTTTTTTTTTTTTTCTTGTTGATCTTCTCTAAGTCTTTGTTCTTTCCTCTTTGCCTAGAAATATTTGCTCTTAATGCAGTAACCTAACCATTTCTCAGCCTGACTATTCAACTTCTCTCTGATGGGGGCCCTGCGTATGTATGCAGAGTATCTCCCAGCTTGTCCAATACCCGCTCCCCTACCCCTGCTCACAGCAGGGCTCTCGCCTCACTGCCGTCCAATTTTCGTAGCCATCCCTGTCCCTTCTCTGTTTTTGCACACTCTTCCCCAGTCTTAAAGGCCCTTTACCTTTCTCTCTCCTCTCCCTGGAATAATTCTAATTCTGTCTCAAGGCCCAGATCAAGTAGTAGTTACTGGTTTGTTTCCGTCCGGCTGAGTGGAAAAACTGTTTAAATTTGAAACAACATAGTGATGCAGATTTTTACCTCTGCTGTGCCAGCATGATGGCAAAAAAGCTATATATAATTGGAAAATAAAGTCAAATAAATGACATCTTTGGTGATAAAAGATTGAAATATATAAAACCATTATTGCTACTTAGTTGAAAATGGTTCAGATCAATGCTGGAATACAATTTAGTTAAGCAACTAGAAGCTCATCTTATAAACAGTTCTTAATCTGAAACAGTATTTTGTGCAGATCATATATAATTATGTATTACATATGTGTGTTCATCTGTAGATATATATATATTATAAATATATATACACTACAATAGGGAGTATTGGATGAAAACTGAGATTTTAATAGCAGCAATTTCATTACTACTCTTGAAAAATATTATATCTTTCAAGAGGGGAAGGAAGGAAGGGAAGGAAGAAAGAACAATGTCTTGAAAATTAATTTAGTTTATGCCTAGGCTTCTGTGATAAAATTAGGTACCTGCTTTACTTAGACATTTAGCTTGATATCTATAAAATCTGTTTTCTCTTTATCCCTTTCTAGCACTTGATAATAACAAAAATAAAGGGCTTATAAAAGTATAGAAGATAAGGGCTTACAAATGTATACAGTAAAAACAATTATAGCATATGGACACAAAGGAAGTTCTTTATCCTCTGCCCACCTTCAATGCCAAGGATCCATTTAGTGAAGATTCAGACTTTGAAAAAAAAAAAATGACTTGCATGTAAAATATGATCAGTCTCCTTTCACCCAAGATTCACTTTGGAACTTCTGATTCATCATGACACTTTTACAGAGTTCTTTCTTTTAATTGTGTATGTTCACACTTGGGTTTTTAGGTATCTCTGAACTTATCACTTAAAAGGCCTTTATAATAGTCTTTCAAAATTAATGAATCAAATGCTGTGAGCACACGGATTTCTGAAGAACATTTAAAAAAGGCCAGGCTTTAAAAGTCAAGGATGATAAGGAAGAGGATCAACTAAGTGCTACAGCCAATAATCCAACTCCCTCCTTAATGCTTCTGAATTTAAAATTAGAAGTGTTTCACTACACCTGAATTACTTGAATTACTTCGGTCCAGATAAGTAATTCCAATAGATCAACCTTGGAGATAATCCTCTAACTTTAAATTTAGACTCACTGAAATGTCTGCTCTCCTCAAAATATCATTTTATAGGTTGAAGATGTTGTCCCTAAGAAGATCTAAGGAGCTTTAAGATGAGAAACAGATGAGATCTGTCACATCGCATGCATAATGTGTTTGACTCACTTCTCAAAAAGTTTCACATTTTATGTGGTTATACAGTTAAAATGTAATTCACAGGACTCTTCATTATACTTGTATCATTCTAAAGAGGAGTGGTAGAAATAAGAGTTATCATAGTGTTATGACGGTGAAGGAAACTAATTAGCTTAGGTCAGAGGATAAAAAGCAGAATGGTAAGCATTTACCATACATGAAAAGAAAGGAAGAGATAGATTTCATGAAGCAATAGATCAAAGGAATAAAACCCAGTCTGAGTTAAGTTCATTGCTAACACAATTCCACTTAATGCAGTAAAGCAAATGAAAAATCAATTAACTAGAAAGGATTTCACTTTATCTCCAACATACTCACCATTTCCACTCTCCAGTGACTTATCAAATTTGCATAAGTAAAAGTCATAATTAATGTAGACATAGAATACACAACCATAGTTTTCCTCAGGGATCATGCAATGTCAAAAACTGTTAGAGATGTTAGTTAACACTTCAAGACATCCCTGTAGTACCCATGGGTAAAATGCAAAGGGTGCAAAGCAATGTAAATAAATACGTGGGAGAGCAAATCAGACAAAGATGGGTAAAATTGATATGTAGGACAATCTCCTACAATATATGTTTAACAAGGTACTTCGAAGGCTAGGTGTATAATCTTTAAAGATTATATCTGAGAAACAAAATTCTATTGTCAACATGGTTAAAAGTAGGAAATCATTACATGATCTTACACAGTTTTAAAAATAAATAACAGAGTCTGGTACAATATGGACGATACATTAAGTTGATTACTTCAGTTTCTACATCAGTAATGTAAAAAAAACCAGCAAATGTTCTTTAATGCTCCTCATAGTTTTGCTCTTTCTCTTGGACACTCAGAATTCTCAGAAAGCTCTGAAGGCACATCACATATTCATACTCACTCCTCACAACTGTGGTGTCAAATGTAGCCTCAGTTTACCTTCATTAAGGTAACATCCATGTTTTACTTCTTACAACAATGCTCTGCCTTCAAAACGGGATGCCTCTCTGTCCCATTTGGCAATCAAAGTCCCTTTTTTCTGGGTTAGTTCAAGTGCATTTATCTGAAAAATTTGTCCACACTAATAATCAATCATGGGCTAATGGGTCATCTTTGAAAACAGATCTCCACTATAACATCAGGTATATCTAGGCATTATTTTAATTTGTGGATTAGTGAATTGATTTCATACACTGTATTAGAACATATATGTTAAAGAAGCTGTTTAATGTATTTTCTTTTTTTCTTTTTTTTAATGTTTATTTATTTTTGAGACAGAGAGAGACAGAGCATGAACGGGGGAGGGTCAGAGAGAGAGGGAGACACAGAACCTGAAACAGGCTCCAGGCTCTGAGCGGTCAGCACAGAGCCCGACACGGGGCTCGAACTCATGGACCGCGAGATCATGACCTGAGCCGAAGACAGACGCTCAACCGAGTGAGCCACCCAGGCTCCCCAAAACTGTTTAATATATTTTCAAAGGGCATTTCAGATGACAGCAAAAATAGAGCATAACAAAACAGAATGGATACAAACATCCTGCCTCAAGTTATGAAGTGTAAAAGTGTTCAGGGGCAAATCACCTTGGAAAATTCATAGAACCCAAGAAACTTTGAGGTGATGATAAATCTGATAAGTTTTCAGAAGACCTCTACATAGATATGAAGTAATTTCCAAGGAATTCACTTTTGCAACTAATCATTCCATCCCTATAACTCACAAATCCTTAACTAAAATAATCTGAACTTTAAAAATTTACGTTTGCATCTGTGGGATTCATGACAGTCAGTATCTACTAATGGATTCAGAAATGAGAAACCTGAATATGAAGATTTTAAAAAAATCATTATTTTTGGGGGCGCCTGGGTGGCTCGGTCGGTGAAGCGTCCGACTTCGGCTCAGGTCATGATCTCATGGTCCGTGAGTTCAAGCCCCGCATCAGGCTCTGGGCTGACGGCTCAGAGCCTGGAGCCTGCTTCGGATTCTGTGTCTCCCTCTCTGTCTGACCCTCCCCCCGTTCATGCTCTGTCTCTCTCTGTCTCTCTCTGTCTCAAAAATAAATAAACGTTAAAAAAAAATACTTTAAAAAAAATCATTATTTTTAAATGCCCACATAAATAAAAGTGTTATATTAGTTTCAGGTGATTCAGTAATTCTATAATTACTCAGTGCTCACTAATATGAATGTACTTTTTTAAAAAATAAGTGTATTCTTTAAACCCCATCACCTATTTCACCTGTCCCCTCAGCCACCTCCCTTCTGATAACCATCAGTTTGTTCTCTCTTGATTTTCTGTGTGTGTCTTTGTTTCCTTTGCTCCTTTGTTTTGTTTCTTAAATTCTACATATGAGTGAAGTCATATGGTATTGGTCTTTCTCTGACTGAATATTTCACTTAACATTATACTCTTTAGATCCATCCATGCTGTTCCAAATGGCAAGATTCCATTCTGTTTTATGGCTGAATAATATTCCATTGTATATATAGACCACTATATTGGGCTACTTCCATAGTTTGACTATTGTAAATAATGCTTAAATAAACATTATTTATTTTCCCCAATGGCCACACCAGTTTGCATTCCCACCAACAATTCAAGAGGGGTCACTTTTTTTCCAATCCCTGCCAACACTTGTTTCTTATGTTTTTGATTTTAGCCATTCTGACAGGTGTGGGGTAATATCACATTGTGCTTTTGATTTGCATTTTCCTGAAGATGATTGATGTTGAGCATATTTTCATGTATGTGTTGGCCTTCTATATGTCTTCTTGGAAGAAATGTCTGTCCATGTCACCTGTCCATTTTTAAATTGGATTATTTGTTTTTTGGTGTTGAGTTGTAGAAGTACTTCATATATTTTGGATACTAACCCTTTATCAGCTATGTCATTGGCAAATATCTTCTCCCATTCCTTAGGGTATCTTTTAGTTTTGTTGACAGTTTCCTTCACTGTTATGAAGCTTTGTATTTTGATGTAATCCCTATAGCTTGTTTTTGCTTTTATTTCCTTTGCCTCAGGGAACATATCTAGAAAAATGTTGCTATGGCTGATGCCAGAGAAATTACTGCCTGTGCTCTTTTCTAGCATTTTTATGGTTTCAGGTCCTGTATTTAGGTCTTTAATCCATTTTGAGTTTATTTTTGTGTATGGTCTAGGAAAGGAGTCCAATTTCATTTTTTGGCATGTGGCTGTCTACTTTTTCCATTTTTCCCAGCACCAATTTGTTGAAGAGAACTGTCTTTTTCCCATTGTATATTTATACCTCCTTAGCTGAATATTAATTGACCATATAATGAAGGCTTTATTTCTAGGTTTTCTGTTCTATTGATGTATGTGTCTATTTTTATGCCTGTATCATAGCGTTTTGATTACTACCACTTTGTAATATAGCTTGAAGTCTGGAATTGTGATATCTCCAGTTTTGTTTTTTCTCAAGATTTCTTTGGCTATTTAGGGTCTTTTATGGCTCCATGAAAATTTTATGATTGTTTGTTCTAGTTCTGTGAGAAATGTTGTTGGTATTTTGATAGGGATTGCATTAAATCTGTAGATTGCTTTAGGTCGCATAGACGTTTTAACATTTGTTCTTCCAATCCATGAACATGGAATTTCTTTCCATTTGTTTGTGTCATCTTCAGTTTCTTTACTCAATGTTTTATTGTTTTCAGAGTACAAGTCTTTCATTTCTTTGGTTAAGTTTATTCCTAGGTATTTTATTATTTTTGGTACAATTTTAAATAGGAATGTTTTCTTAATTTCACTGTATAGAACTACAACAGAGTTCTGTCCATTGAAGTTGTTTCAACTTCACTGAATTAATTTATCAGTTTTAGTAGTTCTTTGGTAGAGTTAACAGGGTTTTCAGTATATAGCTCCATGTCTTCTGCAAGTAGTGAGAGTTTTACTTCTTCCTTGCCAATTTGGATGCCTTTTATTTCTTTATGTTGTCTAACAGCCGTGGCTAGGACATCTAGTACTATGTTGAATGTAAGCATTGAGAGTGGACAACCTTGTCTTATTCCTGACCTTAGGGGAAAAGTTCTCAGTTTTTCTCCATTGAGTATGATTTTTATGTGGTTTTTCATATAAGGCCTTTAATATTTTGAGGTATGTTCCCTCTAGACCTACTTTTTAAAGGCTTCTTCTGTATCTATTAGAATGATCATATAGCTTTTATTCTTACTCTTGTTCCTGTGATGTATTGTGTTGTTTGATTTATGAACATTGAACCACCCTTGCATTCTGGAAATAAATCACAATTGGTGGGATCCTATGATGAATGATTTTTTAAATGTATTGCTGAATTTGGTTTGCTATTATTTTTTGAGGATTTTTGCATCTATGTTAATCAGAGATATTTGCCTGTTCTCTCTCTCTCTTTTTTTTTTTTTTTTGGTAATGTCTTTGCCTGATTTTGGAATCAGGGTGATATTGGCCTCATAGAATGAATATGGAAGTTTTCCTTCCTCTTCTATTTTTGGAATAGTTTTTAGAAGAATATATATATATATATATATATATATATAATTTTATTTAACATACAGTGCAGTATTGGTTTCAGAAGTAGAATTCAATGATTCATAACTTACATACAACACCCAGTGCTCATCACAACAAGCGCCTTCCTTAATACTCATTGCCCATCTAGCCCATCTCCCATTCATCTTCCTCCATCAACTCTGTTTGTTTTCTATTGTTAAGAGTCCCTTGTGGTTTGTTTTCCTTTATTCTCCCTCACCTCTTTTCATATGTTCATTTGTTTTATTACTTATATTCCCCATATGAGTGAAATCATTTGGTATTTGTCTTTCTGTTTGACTTATGTTATCTACCATAATACTTTCTGGCTCCACCTATGTCATTGCAAATGCCAAGATTTCATTCCTTTTGATGGCCGAGTAATATTCCATTGTGTATATATGCCACATCTTTTTTATGCATTCATCTGTTGATGGAGATTTGGGCTTTCTCCATAGTTTGGCTATTGTTGATAATGCTGCTATATATGCCCGGGTGCATGTACCCCTATAACTCTGCATTTGTGTGTCCTTTGGGTAAATAGCTAACAGTGTAATTACTAGACTATAGGGTTGTTCTATTTTTAGTTTTTTTGAGGAACCTCCATACTGTTCTCCAGAATGGCTGCACCAGTTTGTATTCCCACCAGCAGTGCAAGAAGGTTCCCCTTTCTCCACGTCCTTGCCAACACCTGTTTTCTTGTGTTGTTAATTTTAGCCATTCTGACAGGTGTGAGGTGGTATCTCATCGTGGTTTTGATTTGTATTTCCTTAATGATGAGTGATGTTGAGCATATTTTAATGTGTCTGTTGGCCATGTACATGTCTTCTTTGGAAAAGTGTCTATTCATTTCTTCATCGGATTATTTGTTTTTTGGGTGTTAAGTTTGGTAAGTTCTTGACAGATTTTGGATAGCAACCCTTTATCCAATATGTCATTTGCAAATATCTTCTCCCATAGGAGTTGTTTTGTTGATTGTTTCCTTCACTGTGCAAAAGCTTTTTATATTGATGTTTGCTTTTGCTTTGCTTGCCTTCGGTTACATATCTAGTAAGAAGCTGCTCCAAATGAAGTCAAAGAGGTTGCTGCCTGTGTTCTCCTCTAGGATTTTGAAGGTTCCCTGTCTCACATTTAGGTCTTTCACCCATTTTGAATTTATTTATGTGTAAGAAAGTGGTTCAGTTTCATTCTTGTGCGTGTTACTGTCCAACTCCATTTGTTGAAGACACAGTCTTTTTCCCATTGGATATACTTCCCTGCTTTGTCGAAGATTAGTTGACCATATAGTTTTGCTTCCTTTAGTATTACTATAGGGTAGTATAGTGGTAGTATCCCTTTGCTTTTGTTTACCTGGAGTGTCTTAATTTCTCATTTATTTATTTTTTTATTTCATACTCAAGTTTTATGGTCTTTTTCTTTATAAAGGAGAGACAGCATGCTTCATATTCACTGTAACAATCTGAATACAACGTTGATAGGCTTATAACTTATTTTATGGTTATTGATCTATTCAAATTTTCTATTTCTTCTTGATTGGGTTTTGGGAGGCTGTATATTTGAAGGAATTTATCCATTTCTTCCAGGTTGTCCAATTTGTTGCCGTAATTTTTAAATGTTTGCTTATTTTGAGACAGACGGAGAGGAGGGATAGGCAGAGAGAGCAAGGGAGAGAATCATAAGTGGTCTCCACACTGTCACTGCAGAGCCCCATGCCGGGCCTGAACCCATGAACCATGAGATCATGACCTGAGGCAAAATCAAGAGTTGGACACTTAACCAACTGAGCCACCCAGGCACCCTAGCATAATTATTTAAATAATATTCTTACACATCTGCTTGTATTTATATGGTGTTGGCTATTATTTCTCCTGTTTCATGAGTGATTGTGTTTATTGGGGTCCTGGCTCCTGCTCTTCCTCATCCTCTACCCTTCCCCTTCTTTTTGTCTTTCTTCTGAGTCTGGCTAGAGGTAATCAATTTTTTTGACCTTTTCAAAGAACTAGCTCCTGTTTGCATTGATCCTTTCTACTGCCTTTTTTTTTAAGTTTCTATTTCATTTATTTCTACTCTAATCTATATTCCTTCTTTCTGCTCATTTTGGGTTTTGTTTTCGTTTTTCTAGCTCCCTGAGGTATCCAGTTAGGTTGTTAGAGATTTTGTTGTTTCTTGAGGTAGACCTGCTTTGCTACAAACCTCCCTCTCAGAACTACTTGTACTGCATCCCATAGATTTTGCACCATTATGTTTTCATTTTCATTTGTTCTCATGTGATTGTTTATTCCTTCTTCAATTTCTTGGTTGACTCCCATTCATTGTTTAGTAGCATGTGATTTAACATTCATGTATTTGTGCTCTTTCCAGATTTTTTTCTTGTGCTTTATATCTAGTTTCATAGCATTGCGGTCAGAAAAGATGCATAGTGTAACTTCAATCCTTTGACTTTGTTGAGACTTGTTTTGTGACCTAATATGTGATCTATTCTGGAGAATGTTCCATGTGCACTTAAAAAGGATGTGTATTCTGCTGTTTTAGGATGGAATATTATGAATAGATATGTGTTAGAGCCATCTGTTCCAGTGTGTTATTCAAATCCACTATTTCCTTGTGGATTCTATGTAGATGATCTGTCCATCGATGTAAGTGGGGGTGTTAATTTCCTTTACTATTACTGTATTACTATTGACTAGTTCATTTACATTTGTTATTAACTACTTTATATATTTGGGTGATTCCATGTTAGGTGCATAAATATTTGTAATTGGTATGCTTTCTTGTTGGATTATCCCCTCTATGATTATATAGTTCCTCTTTGTCGCTTGTTGCAGTCTTTGTGTTCAAGTGTATTTTGCCCTATATAAATATTACTACCTGAGCTTTCTTTTGACAACCATTTGCATGACAAATGCTTCTCTATCCCCTTACTTTCAATCTGCAGGTGTCTTTTGGACTGAAATGAGTCTCTTCTAGGGTCTTGTTTTTATACACTCATTTGGGAGATATTCCGCTGGATTCTCATTTTGTCTAACTGTGTCTGTTTCTGTGTGTTAGGAAAGTCAGCTACATCTCTTGATCTTGAAGGTAAAGGCCTTGTGGAGAAGAGGTCCTGTAGTGCCCTACAGTGAAGTGTCTCCTCTTCCCCAGGGCCTGGCACTTGAGGGAGCATCTCCTATGTGTGCTGAGTGTACTCTTTTCCCTTCAGTCCAGTTGTCTGGAGAAGCTCACTATGCCTGTTGTAGGCCCTGTTTGGTCCCTGGCTATATGGGGCAGGTTTTAACAAGGGGTGTGCTAGTCTGCTTGTGCTAGTCCACCACTGCTGCTGGAACTGAAGCCCTGCAAAGTGTACAGGTCAGGAAACAAGGTGTTGGTGGGGGTTTGTGCTGGTCTTCTCAGGAAGAGGTCCTCAGTGCCAGGACTGAAGCAATTGCAATTGGCAGAGGCAGATCTTTGGAAGTTTAGGGCTTCACTTAAGAAAATTTGGTAGGGAGTGTTAGCCCTGTGCTGGTTCCTGCAGGTGGCTATGTGTTTACATTGGGGGGTGGGGGAGGGAAATGTCATCTAGCTCCTTTGTTCCTGCAGCAGTCTCATGGTGATCCCTGCCTCTAACTGCCAGCTCTGAGATGAGTAAACAATCTCCCTCCCTTCTGCCCCAGTCATTTTTCAAACTGCTGCTTCCTCACTGTGTCTCCTCTGGCTGTTTGTCCTGCTGTCTTTTTAGGGGCAGGAACTTGGCTTCCTCAAGACTCTCGCAGAGCCTAGCCCACTTAATTTTTGAATTGCAAGTTTTAAGTCTTCCTGATTGTAAGAACTCACAAAATTCAGCCCTTCTTGCTTTTAAAGCCAAATATGATGGGGATTTGTCTTCCCCATTTGGGCTCCCCAGTATGATAATCTATTTCTGTGCCCTTCTCTGTGCCACTCGCTCCCTTTTCACCCTGGATGGCCATGGTCCATTTTGCTCCCAAACTGCATCTCCCCCTTCTTATCTTTTTGGTGTAGTTTCTTCTCTATCTTTAGTTGTGGAGTTTGTTTTGCCAGTCTTTGGATCATTTCTTTTGGGTTTTGCCAATGTGAGTGTTATCTAGGTATACCAGAAGGTCCAGGGGGGCTTAGGGTCCTCCTATCCTGCCATCTTCTCATGGTGCCCTGAAGATTTTTTAATAAGAAAAACTATCACCAGAACTATGATATCCACAATTAATACTCTGAACCAAGGCATGAAGCAAAACAAAGCACCACCTAGTAATCTGTAATCCAGGATTCACAGAGGTGGATATGGGACATATTTGCCAGGGATGAATAAAATGCATTATGGAAATTTCAAAGTAATGAAAAGCATAACAAAAAAGAATGTTAACAAAGTGATCTATTTCCACTATTGCCCAAAATTATAAAAATAGTTGAAAATTTTATAAGTTGGTGAATATTTTACTCAGTACATGTTTTAAAATTAATGTAATATATTTGTAGGCTACCTTTTGCAAGAAGTTTTCTAAAGGCATATTGAAAAGAAGCTATTAGAAAAACATTCTAAGCAAATACATATGAAATAAGAATTCTTTGAGGAATTATAAAGAGGTAATAAGGAAATATAAAATTACACAAAAATTTCAGAACATTAGTCTGAAGGTAAAGGCCACACTTCTATGTCTAAAGTAAGGCTTTTAAGTTTGCTCTTACTGCAACTTTGTTATGGGTAACCACTTTTTTTTCATTGAATCTATAAGGATTTTAGGAACAATATTTTAAAAATAATATAATTATCAAAATAATTTGATAACTATATATTTATATTAAAAATTAAAAATGTAATGCATTTTAAGATAAGTGGTACTCTGCATAAATAAAAAATGTTTTTAATTTTAGCTAATTCTTTCCTCTGTTTTTGTTTGTAAATAACATATTTTCACCATTGAATAAAATGTAATCTTTGATTTAGAAAAATCCTATGAAAACAGATAACTCTGCTGAGCTTTGTTGGCATAGCATTTGCTTATTAGAAAATAGCCAGACCCCTTTAATGCTTCATAATAGCAGTAATCTCCTCTGCAATGGTGGCCATTAAATTTATGAAACTGTATACCATAAATATCACTAACTGGGAAAGACTGCATCTTGAAACTCTTAATGTTTAAATCAATAGTAGTAATATAAATGTTTTTATGATTGAAAAATTTAATTCAAACTATAGTGCCTGTACGATTCATAATAAAAAATAACTATAGAGTCAACTTAGAAGTATCACATGGTGAACATTTCAAAAGTATGCCTAGTGTTCAAATTAAAATTGTAATTATCATTTTCAGAGGCAGGCAGGAAGGATGAGAGAATATTAGCCATTGCTTTCTTCACTTGTCATTAATAAGCATTATGCTTTTCATAATTTGAATAGACCCAAGGAGAGTACAATAAAATATATTTTATTTCATTTTGAAGTAAAAGTAAAACCATCTCATTAAGAAAATAATGTTATAATGACTAGAGAACAACTGTGCCTACATAACTTTATTGGGAGCAAAGGCCATCCTTAATAGACACAAAGTAAGTACATTACTGAAGCAATGGATTTTCTGCCATACGTTTTAAATTAAATCCAGTGTTGTCACTAAAAAGATACTACTTCAAGTCATTCACTAACTATAAGTATCAAAAGTTCTTGGAATAAAGAATCAGAGACAGAAGGAAGGATGTTCATGATTGTACAAGCATTCCCATAGTATGAGGGATGTTCACTTCTGCCTGTGAAGGGACTCAAGTATTTTTGGGAAAACAACTTTTTGTTTTTGTTTTTAGACAAAACCTCTTGTCTTTATAAGGCATCCTGATGTTTATTATAATGTCATTAAGTATTAGGGTAGTTCCTAAGAAATTGCCCCATTATTTATGTGCAAAATTTATAGAAGAGTCTTCAACCTGATCAAAATTTTCCTGTCAATGAGGATAAAGATGAATCCAATTTACTTTTAGGCATTTAATTTTCACCTGACTCAACATAAATATTTTCCCCTCTGCTTCACTGAGGTATAATTGACAAATAAATTGTAAGATATGTCAAATGTACAAGGTGATGAATTGATATATGTATACATTGTGAAAGGATTTCCCCCAATGAGTTAATTAACAGATCCATCACTTCATATGCTTATATCTATCTATCATCAGTGGGAACACTTAACTTTAACTCACAGCAATTTTCTTTTTGTTAGCAAATCTTCTGATGCTTTATTATTTTTTTATTTTAATTCCACTGTGGTTAACATACGGTGCTATATTAGTTTCAAGTGTACAATATAGTGATTCAACACTTCCACATATCACTCGGTGCAATTATCAAGATAATTGTACTCTTTTTTAAAAAACAAATTTTTTAATGTTTTTATTTATTTTTGAGACAGAGACAGAGCATGAGCAGGGGAGGGGCAGAGAGAGAGGGAGACACAGAATCTGAAACAGGCTCCAGGCTCTGAGCTGTCAGCACAGAGTCCGACGCGGGGCTCGAACTCACAGACTGTGAGATCATGACCTAAGCTGAAGTCAGACACTTAACCTACTGAGCCACCCAGGTGCCCCAAGATAATTGTACTCTTAATCCCCATCACCTATTTCAACCCATCCTCAACTCCACTTCTTCTCAGGTAAACATCTTTTTGTTCTCTATACTTAGGAGTCTGTTTTCTGTGGGTGGTTTTTGTTTTTTTCCTTTGTTTTGTTTTGTTTCTTAAATTCCACACGTGAGTGAGATCATATAGTATTTGTTTTCTTTGATTGATTTGTTTTACTTAACATTATACTCTCTGCATCCATTCATGTTGTTACAAATGACAAGATTTCATTCTTTTAAAAAAATAAATATTTATTCAATTTTGAGAGAGAATGAGCAGGGGAAGGGCACAGAGGGACTGAGGCTGCAAAGTGAGCTCTTTGCTGACAGCAGTGAGCCTGATGCAGGGCATAAACTCATGCACCGTGATATATCGTGACCTGAGCTGAAGTCAGACACTCGACTGACTGAGCCACCCAGGTGTCCCAGATTTCATTCTTTTTAAAGGTTGAATAATATTTCATTACACACACACACATGCACACACATCCCCTAAGTCTTCTTTACCCATTCATCCATTGAGGGACACTTGGGCTGCTTCCATAGTTTGGCTATTGTAAATAATGTTTCAATCAACATTTGGGTACATACATATATCCCTTTAGTGTTTTTTGCATTTTTTGAGCAAATACCCAGTAATGCAGTTATTGGATAATAGGGTAGTTCTATTTTTAATTTTTTGAGGAAACCCCATACTGTCATCCACAGTAGCTTTACCCCTTTGCATTTCCACCAATTGTGCAAAAGGGTTCCTTTTTTCCCCACAACCTCACCAACACTTGTTTGAGTTTTTGATTTTAGTCATCCTGACAGGTGTGAGGTGATGGTTCACTATAATTTTAATTTGCATTTTCCTGAGGATGAGTGATGTTGGGCATCTTTTCACGTGTGTGTCGGTCATCTGTATGTCTTCTGTGCATTTTTTAAATTGGACTATTTGGAGGTTTATTTGGTGTTGAGTTGTGTAAGTACTTCATAGGTTTTAGATACTAACCCTTTATCAGATACGTCATTTGCAAATATCTTTCCCCATTCATTAGGGTGCCTCTTGGTTTTGTTGACTGTTTCCTTCACTGTTAAGAAGCTTTGTATTTTGATGTAGTCCCAATAGTTTGTTTTTGCTTTAATTTCCCTTGCCTCAGGGAACATATCTAGAAAAATGTTGCTATGGCTGATGCCAGAGAAATTACTGCCTGTGTTCTTTTCTAGCATTTTTATGGTTTCAGGTCCCATATTTAGGTCTTTAATCCATTTTGAGTTTATTTTTGTGTATGGTCTAGGAAAGGGGTCCAGTTTCATTCTTTTGCATGTGGCTGTCTACTTTTTCCATTTTTCCCAGCACCATTTGTTGAAGAGACTTTTTCCCATTGTATATTTATTCCTCCTTTGTTGAATATTAATTGGCCATATAATGTTGGCTTTATTTCTAGATTTTCTGTTCTACTCTATTGAGGTATGTGTCTATTTTTGTGCCTGTACCATACTGATTTATTTATTTATTTATTTATTTATTCCTGCCATACTATACTGTTTTAATTACTACCACTTTGCAATGTAACTTGAAGTCTGGAATTGTGATACTTCCAGTTTTTTCTTTTTCAAGAGTACTTTGGCTATTTAGGGTCTTTTGTGGTTCCATCCAAATTTTAGGATTGTTTGTTCTAGTTCTGTGAGAAATGCTGTTGGTATTTTGATAGGGATTACATTAAATCTGTAGATTGCTTTGGGTATGATGGACATTGTAATAACATTTATTCTGGGGTGTCTGGGTGGTTCAGTCAGTTGGGTGTCCAACTTCGGCTCAGGTCATGATCTTGTGGTTCGTGGGTTTGAGCCCTGAATTGGGCTCTGTGCTGACAGCTCAGAGCGTGGAGCTTGCTTTGGGTTCTGTGTCTCCTCTCTCTGTTCCTCCCCTGCTCGCTGTCTCTCTCACTCTGAAAAATAAAGATTAAAAAATTTAATAACATTTATTCTTCTAATCAATGAGCGTGGAATGTCTTTCCATTTGTGTCATCTTCAGTTTCTTTAATCAATATTTTATACTTTTCAGAGTACAAGTCTTTCACCACTTGGTCTAAATTTATTCCTAGGTACTTTATTATTTTGGGGGCAATTATAAATGGGATTGTGTTCTTAATTTCACTTAAAAGTAATTTTTTAATTTATTCTAGAGACAATAAGATACAGAGTACAAGCAGGGGAGGAGCAGAGAGAGAGGGAGACACAGAATCTGAAGCAGGTTCCAGGCTCTAAGCTGTTAGCACAGAGCCTGATGAGGGGTTCAAACTCACAAACTGCGAGATCATGACCTGAGCCCAAGTAGGACACTTAACTCACTGAGCCACCCAGGTGCCCCTTAATTTGACTTCTTGACGTTTCATTTTCATGTATAGGTATGCAATGGATATCTGTGTATCGACTTTGTATCTTGTGACTTTACAAAGTTTGTTTATTAGTTCTAATAGTATTTTGGAGTCTTTAGGGTTTTCTATATATAGTATCATGTCATCTGCAAATAGTGAAAAATTTACTTCTTCCTTACAGATTTGGATGTATTTCTTTTTGTGGTCTGATTGTTGTGGCGAAGATTTCTAGTACTATGCTGAATACAAGTGTTGTGAGTGGACGTTTACTTGACCTTATAGGAAAAGCTCTCATTTTTTTCCCCACTGAGTATTATTTTTTTCTGTGGGTTTTTCATATAAGACCTTTATTATTTTGCGGTATGTTGCCTCTAAACCTACTTTGTTGAAGGATATTATCATGAATGGATGTTGTACTTTTTCCATTTTTTTAATGCATCTATTGAAATGTTCATATGGTTTTTATCCTTTCTCTTGTTGATGTGATGTATCATGTGGATTGATAGGTGAATACTAAACCACCCTCCCATCTCAGGAATGAATCTCTCTTGACCATGGTGAATGATTTTTTAATATATTGTTGGGGATTTTTGCATTTATTTTTATCAGAGATCTTGGCATGTTCTCTTTTTTTTGTAGTGTCTTTATCTGGTTTTGGAAATCAGGGTGATATTGGCCTCATAAAATGAAGTTGGAAGTTTTCCTTCCTGTTCTATTTTTTGGAATAGTTTTGGGAAGAACAGCTATTAACTCTTCTTTCAATGTTCGGTAAAATTTGACTGTGAAGCTGCCTGGTCCTGAACTTTTGTTAGAATTTTTTAAATTACTGATTTACTTTCATTGCTGGTACTCATTCTGTTTAAATTTTTATTTCTTCCTTATTGAGTTATGAGAGGTTATATGTTTCTTAGAATTTCCATTTCCTTGTGGTTGTCCAATTTGTTGGTATATAATTTTTCATAATATTCTATTATAATTGTTTTTATTTCTGTGGCATTGGTTTTTATTTCCACTCTTTCATTTGTGGTGTTGCATATTTCTCTCAATCTCTCTCTCTCTCTCTCTCTCTCTCTCTCTCTCTCTCTCTCTGATGAGTCTGGCTAGAGCCTTATCAATTTTGTTGGTCTTTTCAAATAACCAGCTCCTGGTTTCATTGATCTTTTATTTTTTCCTTAGTTTCTATTTCATTTAACTACTCTATTATTTCCTTATTTCTGTTGTTTTTGCATTTTGTTTGTTCTCCTTTCTTAACTCCTTTAGGTATAAGGTTAAGTTGTTTGAGATTTTTGTTGCTTTTTGAGGTAGACCTGCTTTGCTAGAAACCTCCCTCTCAGAACTGCTTTTGCTGCATCCCAAAGATTTTGCACCATTGTGTTTTCATTTTCATTTGCTTTCATTTAATTTTTATTTCTTCTTTGATTTCTTGGTTGACCCAGTCACTGTTTAGTAGCAAGACATTTAATCTCCATGTATTTGTGGTCTTTCCAGATTTTTTTCTTATGGTTCATATTTAGTTTTATAGCCTGGTGTTCAGAAAAGATGCAAGGTATTATTTCAATCCTTTGAATTTGAGACTTGTTTTGTGGCCTAATATGTTATCTGTTCTGGAGAATGTTCCATGTACACTTGAATGTGTTTTGCTGTTTTAGGATGAGATGTACAGGTGTTAGATCCATCTGGTCCAGTATATCATTCAAAGCCACTATTACTGGTGTGCCTAGGTGGCTCAATTGGTTAAGCATCAGACTCTTGATTTTAGCTTGAGTCATGAGAGTAAGCCCTGTGTTGGGCTCTATGCTGTGTTAGAGTTTGCTTGAGATTCATTTTCTCTCTCTCTCTCTCTTTCTCTCTCTCTCTCCCTCTGCCTCTTTCCTCTGCTCAAGCTCTCTCTCTCTAAAATAAAAAAAAAAAACACCTCTATTACGTGTTAATTTTCAGTTTGAAAGATCTGTCCTTTGATGTAAATGGGGTGTTAACACCCCGTACTATTATTTTGTTACTATTTGTTAGTTCACTTATGTTTTTATTAACTGTTTTATGCATTTAGGTGCTCATGTGTTGGATTCATAAATATGTGTTATTGGTATACTTTGTGGTTGGATTGTCCCTTTTCTTATTGTATATTGTCCTTCTTTGTCTCCCTTACAGTCTTTGTTTTATAGTATATTTTGTATTTTTAGATCTGATATTAGTCTCTTATAGGGTGTATATAGATGGCTCTTGTTTTCTTATACATTCCATCACCTTTGTCTTTTGATTGGAGGATTTAGTCCATTTAAATTTAGATTAATTTTTGATAGGTATCTATTAGCATTTAGTTTCTTGTTGTTTTTGTAATGCCTCCTTAATCTTTTCTCCTCTTGCCCTCTTCTCTCATCATTTTATGGCTCTCTTTAGAAATATACTTGGATTCCTTTCTCTTAATTTTTGGCATATCTATACTGGTTTTGATTTGTGGATACCACAAATGATGGGTATATCGTCTTCTGCATATAATAATGTATACTAATTTGATGGCTACTTAAGTTTGAATTCATTATAAAAGCATTAAATTTTTATTACCCTCCACCTAACATTTTAGGTATATGTTGTCATACCTTAATTTCTTTTATTTTGGAGTCCCTTGAATGATTTTTATGGATACACTTAATTTTAGTGCTTTTGTCTATCCTACTTTTCTTACTCCTACTTAGGATCTTTCTTTTCCACTCATAGAGTCTCCACGAACATTTACTGTAGAGCTAGCTTAATGATCATGAATTCCTTTAACTTTTGTGGGGAAAACTCTTATCTATCCTTCTACTGTGAATGATAGTCTTGCTGGATAGAATATTCTTTGCTGCAGGTTTTTTCCTTTCAGCAGTTTAAATATATCATGCCACTCTATTCTGGCCTGTAAGCTTTCTGCTGGGGAAAACAAAAGCTTATAGCCTTATGGGGTTTCCTTTGTATGTAGCTGTTTTCTTTCGCCACTTTTAAAATTCTTTCTTTACCACTACCTTTTGCCATTTTCACTAGTATGTTTCTTGGTATGTGTTGATTTTGTGGGGGATTCTTAGTGCCTCCTGGATCTGGTTTTGTTTCCATTCCCAAATTAGGAAGTGTTCAACTCTACTTTTTTCAAACAAGTTTTCTTCTCCTCTTCTGGGATCCCTATAATGTGAATGTGATTATGCTTGATAATGTGCTTGATGGCACCGATTTCCCTTAATCTAGTCCCATGTATTGTTAATATTTTTTCTTTGTCCTGTTCATCTTGATTGCTTTCTGTTATTCTCTATTCCTTGTCACTGCTTGGTTCTGCTACTTCTTCTAGTCTATTTTTTATTCCTCTAGTGTATTTTTAACTTCAGTTACTGAATTCTTCATCTCTGATTGGTTTTTGTTTTAATATTTTCTATCTCTTTGTTTAGAGTCTTACTGAAATCCCCCACTCTTTTCTCAAGTCTAGTAACTCTCTTTATGATCACTGCTTGAAATTTTCTATCAGACACATTAATTACCTCTGTTTTCATTTAGGTCTCTTTTGTGATTTATCCCTGTTCTTCCATTTGGGACATATTCCTCTGTCTCTTCATTTTATCTAAGTCTCTATTTCTATGTGTTGGGAAAGTCAGCTACATCTTTTGCTCTTGCAAGTAGGGGCTTTATGAAGAAGAGGTCTTGTGGTGCCCTGTAGTGTAATGTCCCCTGTTTACCAGGACCTGGTACTTCAGGGATGTCTGCTATGTGTGTTGCATGCACCCTACTGTTTGGCTGAGCCACATTTGTCTTCAGTCCAGTCATCTGCAAATGGCTGTCTTTGCTTATTGTGGGCAGGGTTAGGTCCACAGAGGAGTGTGGGGTGGGGCATGCTTTTAGCCACCTATTGAGAGTGGGCATGATGTGCTTATTCCCATAAGTATCCATGTATCCAGACTGAGGAACAGGGGACGGAAATGGCATCTGCCAGCCCTTTTGTTCTTGGAGAAATCTCCCAAAGATTCCTGCCTGTCCAGCACAGGCTGAGATTAATACACACATCTCCTTCCCATATACCTCAGATTTTTTAAAAGCGCTGCTTCTATGCTGTATCTTAGCAGGCCTGTTTGTTGTGATGTGTCTCTAAAGGTTGGGATTCCATTTCTTCTTTCCCTCCAGGCTCTCCCAGTGCTGAGCCCCCCTGATTTTCAAAGTTCCAGGTGGTCTTAGTGATTGTAATAATTTGGAAAGTTAAATCCCTCTGGGTTACAAATCCAAATGTTAGGGGAATTCATCTCCCAGTGTGGGTGTCCTGTGACTGGTGTGGGGTCTGCTTCTCATTCATTCTCCATGCCTGCAATGGCCCTCCCTCCTGCAGACAGTCTCACAGGTCTGACCTGGTTCATGACTATGTTTCTATCCATCCTATCATTTTCAGTGTGGCCACTTCCCTACCTTTAGCAGTGGAGACTCTGTTCTGTCAGACTTTGGCTCATTTTCTGCATTACTTACATTGATGTGGTGTTTTCTAGTTGTATTCACGGGACGGTTTGAGTTACGGTTGCTCCTACTCCAACAAATTTCCTAGAATCTAGTAAGTCTTATTAAAAAAAAAAAAAAAAAAATATATATATATATATATATATATATAGCACAACATCAGCTATAAATTATCAGAATATTGTTTGTCTATACTTACTTTCAGCTAATGATTACAGGTAGTACTTCATCTACTATTGGGGCAAAGTGTCTAAGGAAGCACATCAATATCTTTAGATGGTTATTTCGTTACTACTAGAGTTTTAGAGTAGTAGTAGTCCTACTGTTACTCTTAGAAACACTAGATTTGGTTGTATCAAACAATTGGGGTGTCAGAAAAATAAAGTAGGAATTACACTTAAGGGTCAGACCATCAAAGTTGAATGTGTAGATCACGTGAATTTCCTTTAGAAATCCTGAGAGAACATGGGCTAAAAAGTAATTAAATAAAAGTTAGTTTATCTCAATTCATTTAAAATGAAGACAAAGTTACCTTAATTTGGGAAGTTAATGTAAACACTAATTGTTGTAAAAAAAATTGTACCAGGTACTTATATAGAATAAATAATATATTTTTAATGGGATTTTAAACAGTAGTTCATTGAAATTTTGTAAAAAAAAAAAATGGTAGCTTAAGTTTAAACAAGCAAGATGTTTTAAAACACCACAAAATCTCAGTCTATAAATAGGGAATAGCTTTCAACAACAAATGGGTCATCCACTGTAACAAAAATACAGGATAACAGTTAAATTTGGATTTTATATTTCAGGATATACTTACAGCAACGACAACCAAAAAAATATCAGGGGTGCCTGGGTGACTCAGTCAGTTAAGCAAATGACTTGATTTTGGCTTAGGTCATGATCTCACAGCCCATGTTGGGCTCTGTGCTGACAGTGTGGAGCTTGCTTGGAATTCTCTCTCTCCTTCCTCCACTTGCGCTCTCTCTCAAAATAAATAATAAATAAGAAACATTAAAAAAAATCAATGATTAGCTAGATGTTCTTTACATTTTATGGCAACACAAAAATCCTGTAAGAAGGCCTTTTCTCACTTTAAAACAAAAAACAGATAAATGACTTTGTGCAGCATTGCAAATAATGTTAAAAACAGCAAGAATCACACAGAACAACCACATTTCTCAGCAACCAGGATGAATTAACCTTTGTGTTTTAAGTTTTTCTCACATATTCTACTAAAGAACCCAAATGAAAGAGAAATTTCAATAACTAAATCTGTGGGATACATTGCTTTAAGTCACATATCTCGAATTACAAAATTCTTTGAAGTTTTGTTTCTTACGATAAAGACATTGTAATTCATACATATATGAGTTTATGTTAGTATAAAAATAATGCTCTAAATTATTTATAACTGAATAAAACCAGTGGCCTAGCCAGAGTGTCATTTTTATCCTAAAGATTTTCCTTTGCCCTGGCACACTTGCAAGGGCATCTATGTCCCAGTTAGTGAATTGCTGGTATCATCCTGTAAGCAAAACACATGGAATTCTGGAAGTCTGCCTCAAGTAGACCCACTGTTTACTCAGTTTTGCAAGCCAACAGTCTGGAAGAAATTTTTGCCTGTTTTTCTATGCTTTTCATATCCTTAGTCTTACTCATGGTATATACCATGTCATTTATCACCCTTACATTCCCAGCTACTCATCATTTCTTGCCTAAATACCTTCAAAAGCATCTCAGTGGTGACTCTGCCTTCACGCCCCTTCTTGTTCCATTCCAACCTCCGTACTGCAACCAGAAATATTTCTGTACACAGAAGATGTATTACTTCATTACTGTATTTATTCCCTGCTTAAAACACTTCAGTGACTTTCCTTTATTTTCAAGTACATACTCCTTAGTTGAACTACAAGTTCTGTCAGTCAGAATGTAGTTCCTTCAGCCTTTTCCTCTTTTAGATTACATTTACTTGTCTTTCAACCCATTTCCTTTGTATGAACCCTTCCTTGATTTCATGAAAATGACCTTTTTGAATTTTCTATGGCCTTAACTGAACCATGCAAGTGTCTTGGAGGTATTCTTATTTACTCGGTATTGAAATTATTCCTAAAATATTGGTCACTCCTATTTGACCCAAAGACTTACAGAGCATAATTTGTCTTTTAACTCAATATATACTTAGTATATGGTATATTGAGTATATATACTCAGTATATGGTGCCTAGAACACTGCAATCACTCAATAAATGCTTATGGGTTGACTATATGAGAGAACAACCTGTGTTCTAGTTCTAGATCAAATAGTAACTGGTTATCATCTTGGGGAAAATATTCAACATACTTGAATCTCTGTTTCTGAGCCATAAGATAAGTGATGGAGCCAAGGGTGGTCAGTAAAATCTCTTTTACTCTGGTATTCTCAACTATATTTAAGTTTAGTA
This sequence comes from Panthera pardus, assembly GCF_024362965.1. NCBI lineage: Eukaryota > Metazoa > Chordata > Mammalia > Carnivora > Felidae > Panthera > Panthera pardus. The sequence continues at coordinate 60,158,030 of NW_026526654.1, forward strand.
CTCCTATTTTTCTAACACATTGAATTTTTCTGAAATATAAATTTAATCAAGTGATATATTTATTGTACATTTGCTACCCCTGTGGCAGTTCCAAAAGTACAATGGGAAGACATGAATGACATATCGCTGTTCAGGTAGCATAATGATCAGAGACAAGGATCATTTATCATGCTTCAACTAGGCCTTAAATTATGATAAAAATGCACTGAGACTTACTTCTGCTGATTTCATTAAAATGTAGTCCTATCCTCCTGTGGCAGGCATTTCAGCTTAGACTCCCCACTGGCAACTATAATATTAAAGGACAACAAAATGAGTCATGAATGATGAAAATAGAGTTAAAAATAATTAGAATACCTGAAGGTGAAATATGTTGAATATTTTGTTTGTTTTTAAGTAAACAAAAGCAGGTTTAGTCATCTATTTGTTTGTTTTGGTTAAGTAGTTATTATACATTTATATTATTTAAACATTTACTATAACCAGGGATTATGACCTTAATAGTTCATGTCACAGAATGGATATAACCATAAAACAAACTACGTCAAGGCAGGAGTGTCTGGGTGGCTCAGTCAGTTGACCGTCTGACTTGGGCACAGGTCATGATCTCATGGTCTGTGAGTTCAAGCCCCACGTCAGTCTCTGTGCTGACAGCTCAGAGCCTGGAACCTGCTTCAGATTCTGTGTTTCCCTCTCTCTGCCCCTCCCCTGCTCACACTCTGTGTCTCTCTCCCAAAAACAAACAAATTTGATGGGGGGGAGGGGGGCGGAACCTATGCCAGGGCAGCACGATTAGGGTTTACATGGCATCTTACACTTAGCCAGGAACATTGAAGACAGAATGGAACGTATGTTTTTTACTCAAATTTTCCACATCTATGAAGGTGTGACGTATATTGTACTAAATACCAGATACACTACACAAATAGGATTCCATCTCAGACATTAGCAGTTGATAATCTAGAGTAATCCACAGACCACTGAAAAGAACAGGCATTATGGATGTTTTGTAGTGGGTTCCATGAGAAGTAACTTTTTCTTTTTTGATTTATGAAAAATATTTTAAGGTAACTTCTACTGTTTTCATGAAAACATTTGATTGGAGTCTTTTCAAGTTTGCCAAGAACCAGCAAACATGAAAAGAATTTCAAGTGCTTTTTGAACCTTTATCAGGTTTTGGTTCCTTTTGAGAATTTAATGAAAGATCATGAACTCCAAAGAAAAATGTAAATTGCATCAATAAACATATTCTTGCATGCAATTTGCACTCTGTACCAGAGATATAAATAAGCCCAATGACCCACTTTAACAGAGTGAGCAGTACTATAATGGAGGTGGGTCTCTACAAGGTTACATTTCTCCATGAAATGGAATAAAAAACAATTATGACTGATGTTGAATCCATACAGGTAGGATGGGTGAGTGTGTAAATTGACTTTGGGTTAAACTAATTCATGGCAATTAATGGAAAGATATAATAGAGTAGTTGTTTTTAAGGATGTTAAAAAACACAAAAATTATTTTTGCTGATTTACAAAGAGGCAATTATTTTTGTGAGCTGTATGCTGATCACTATAACTCTTAGGCCACTTTATAAAAGAGACTAAAATAGAGAAATAGCTTCACCTGCAATCCCAATTATAAGGGAGTCACATTCCCATAGCAACTCTCACCACTTAACTAGGCTTTGACACAATTTAGATGATATGATGCTGTTCCTTAAATATTTAATGGATATCAAGGCTGGTTAATAATTCTGAAAAATCACTACATGCTGGACTTGATTTATTTGCTTTCACTGAGAATGTCCTGTAGAGATCTTACTTAGCAAATCAGTTCCAGACTCAAGACCTAGATAACACATAACTTTCCTAGATAACATGGGAATTTTCCCATAGCTTCAAACAGATAACATTGCTCACTTCTCTATGTTCCCAGAGACTCAAGTCACACAATCACAGTATAATTCATTCTACTTGAGTTCTGTAGTCAATATCTTCTGCTAGATTATGACTCCATTAGGACAGGAATGGAGTCTCATTCATCTCTGTTACTTCAGCCACAATGCTTGTCAAGGAGGTAACATTCACATTGGTTTGCTGAATCAAAACACATTCCTTAATTTAATAGCTTTCCTCTCCAAATGTAAGCACATTATCAGTAGCTGTTAAGGATATGTACCCTTTCTTATTAAATTCTGAGAAGCTTTATCAGCAAAGGGGCCATGGTTATCTTCACCATTGAAAACCCAACACTAGTCTTGGTGCCTGGTACATTGCAGGTGATCAATAAGTAACTTCTGAATGAATATTGAACAAATTAATTCAAAGGAGCACGAAAAATACCTCAGGAATATATTACTCAAAGCAAACATTATTTAAAATGGTGTAAATAAGATTAAGGTTTTTCTTTCAATCCACAGAGCTCTACAGTCATTTATTTATCCTGTAGGCAGGGTCTGGGGAGGCAAAAAGTCCACCCTATAGTCCTTGACATCACAGTCATTATAGAGCAATAAGGGAGGAAGCAAAGTTCTTTTGGTGAAGAGAACCAGAAGCTTCTTAAGAACTAGAAGTGGAAAGTGCAGAGGGTTCCAGAAAGAAGTGGATATCTGAAACCACTACTTACTGCTACCCAGAGACCCAGGGCTCTTTGAAGTACAGTGTATTCTAGTATTTCTCAGCTTGAAAATTAAGTGAAATATAATTAACATCCTCTACCCCCAGCCATCTTTCACTCTCTCCTGTCAGTCCTTACCAAAGTGTCAGCAGGGACTTTTCTAATTGTCCTGACCCCTGCACTTTGTACTCTCCTTCCCTGCTTCCATGGCATTTATTGCCATTTGAAAAGCTATATATTGTGCTCACTTGTTCAGTGTCTGTCTCTTTTTCCAGTACAGCAAAAGATCGTGGAAGGCAGGTCTACTGTCTAGACTGGACTGACTGGTCAACTGAATGAATAAAGGCAGAGACTATGCTGCAATTATTTTTCACACCCTTTTCAATCCACAAAGCAGCCTTCTAGATGTTTTAAACATGCAAACCTTTCCAGGTCACTCAGTTATTTCAACCTGCTCGTCCTTCTACTGCTTGAAAGATGAGGTATAAACTTCAAAACTTGGACTAATAAAACGTCTGTAAAATGTGGCTTCAGGTTCCCCTTCTAAGCTTTAGTGTGGGCTCTCCACTCTGCTCTCTAGCACCAACAACATGCTTTTTTCAGTTCCTGGAAAATAAAAAATCTTTCCTTTTCAAGAACACTTCTCCCCACCTTCCTCTCTTCAGAGAGTTAATTCAGGCTTCAGATCTCCACTTAGGCACTTGGAAAAATGTGCTCAGATTTAGAGCACGTGTGGACATATATATTGTCCAAATTTTCTCCAAAGAGATATTATAATTCTAAAAACAATGTTTCTCCAAGGACTTCTAATGTCTTGTTAGATTTATTCCTTCCTGCTTTGTATTTCCTGGAAGTGTTGTAAATCATATATTTTTTCAAAATTACATTTTCTAATTATGTGTGTTCCTTGTGTTGGTGGAAATTTACTCAATTACCATGTATTTATTTTTGTTTATCATCACTGTATTAGTTCTCTTTTTATTTCATTTTTTTCATCATGTTAAGTGTACTCTTTAATTCCCATTCCCTATTTCCCCAATCCTCCTACCTACCTCCCCTCTGAAAAACATCAGTTTGTTCTGTATAGTTAAGAGGGTCTTCTTGGCTTGTGTCTTCCTTTTTTTCCCCCCTTTGCTCATTTGTTTTATTTCTTAAAGTTCCACATATGAGTGAGATCATATGGTATTTGTCTTTGACATTTCACTTAGCATTATACACTCTAGCTCTATCCACATTGTTGCAAATGGCAAGATTTCATTCTTTTTTATGGCTGAATAATATTCTATTGTAAAAGCAAATATACATGTGTGTATATATATGTATATACATATATATGTATGTATATATGTGTGTGTGTGTGTACCTCACATCTTCCTTACACATTCATACTATGGCTATTGTAATTAATGTTGCAATAAACATAGGGGTGCATGTATCCCTTTGAATTGGTGTTTTTGTATTTTTAGGCTAAACAACCAGTGTTGTGACTTCTGGATCACAGGGTAGTTCTATTTTTAATTTTTTGAGGAACCTCCACACTGTTTTGCACAGTTGCTGTATCAGTTTGTACCACCAACAGTGCAAGAATGTTCCTTTTCTACACATGCCAATACTTGTTCCTTATGTTTTTGATTTTAGCCTTTCTGAAAGGTGTGAAGTTGATATCTCATTGTAGTTCTGATTTGCATTTCCCTGAGGATGAATGATGCTGAGCATCTTTTCATATGTGTGTTGGCCATCTGTATGTCTTTGGAGAAATGTTTCTCACGTCTTCTGACCATTTTTTCATTGGAGTATTTGTTTTTTTGGGTATTGAATTGTGTCAGTTCTTTATAATTTGGATACTAACTCTGTATAAGATATGTCATTTGCAAATGCCTTCTCTGATGGCATAGGTTGCCTTTTAGCTTTGGTGATTGTTTCCTTTGCTGTGCAGAAAATTTTTATTTTGATGTAGTCCCAATAGTTTGTTTTTGGCTTTTATTTCCCTTCCCTCACAGAATATGTATAGAAAAATGTTTCTCAGGCCTATGTCAGACAGATTACTGTCTGTGCTCTTTTCAAGGATTTTTAGGGTTTAAGGTCCCATATTTACCTCTTTAATCCATTTTGAGTTTATTTTTGTGTATGGTCTGGGAAAGGGGTCCAATTTCATTCTTTTGCATGTGGCTGTCTACTTTTTCCATTTTTCCAGCACCATTTGTTGAAGAGACTGTCTTTTTCCCATTCTGTACTCATTTCTCCTTTGTTGAATGTTAATTGGCCATATAATGATGGCTTTATTTCTAGGTTTTTTGTTTTATTGAGGCATGCGTCTATGTGTCAGGTACCATACTGTTTTAATTACTACCACTTTGTAATATAGCTTGAAGTCTGGAATTGTGACACCTCCAGTCTTGTGTGTGTTTTTTTTTTTTTTTTCTTTTTCAAAATTGCTTTGGCAATTTAGGGTCTTTTGTGGTTCCTTGTAAATTTTAGGATTGTTTGTTCTAGTTCTGTGAGAAATGCTGTTGGTATTTTGATAGGGATTGCATTAAATCTGTAGATTGTTTTGGGTATGATGGACATTTTAATAACATTCTTCCAACTAATGAGCATGGAATGTCTTTCCATTTGTTTGTGTCATCTTGAATTTCTTTCATCAGGGTTTTATAGTTTTTAGAGTACAGGTCTTTCACTTCTTTGGTTACATTTATTTTTAGGTATTTTACTATTTTTGGTACAATTATAAATGGGATTCATCTATTAATTTCACCTTGTGATGCTTCAGAATTAATGTGTACGAATACAGCAGATTTCTGTACAGTGGTTTTGTATACTGTGACTTCACTGAATTAATTATTCAGTTCTAGTAGTTTTTTGGTGGAGTCTTCAGGGTTTTCTACATATACTATCATGTCATCTTCAGATACTGAGAGTTTTATTTTTTCCTTACCAATTTGGATGCCTTTGGCCTATAGTTCTCTTTTTTTTTTTTTTTTTTTTTCCCTGGTGTCTTTGTCTGGCTTTGGTCAGGATAATGCTGCTTTCATAGAATGAATGTGGAAGCTTTTCTTTCTTTCTTTCTTTCTTTCTTTCTTGTAATTTTTGGAAGAGTTTTGAGAACGATAGATGTTAACTCTTTTTTAACTGTATCTTGGAATTCAAGTGTTAACATTTCCTTATGTTCTCTAATTGTTGTGACTAGGACTTCCAGTACCCTGTTAATAAAAGTGGCTTGAGAACAGACATGATACTGGCTGTGATTTTTTCATATATGGCCTTTATTAGGTCGAGGTATGTTCTCTCTAGACCTACATGGCAGAGGGTTTTTATCATGGATGGGTGTTGTACTAAGTCAAATGCTTTTTCTGCATCTACTGAAATGATTATATGGCTTTTATCTTTTCTCTTATTGATGTGATGTATCATGTTGATTGTTTGTTAGTATTGAACCACAATTGCATCCTGGGAATACATCCCACTTGATTGTGGTGTATGATTTTATTTTTTTTTTTACTTTTTACTATTTTTTTTAATGTTTCAGGTTTTTATTTAAATTCTAGTTAGCTAACATACAGTGTAATATTAGTTTAAGGAGTAGAATTTAGAGATTATTTACTTAATATAAAATCCAGAGCTCATCTCAAGAGCCCTCCCTCCTTAATACCCATCACTGATTTAGCCCATTCCCCTGCCTACCTCCCCTCCTGGGAGTATACTTAATTATTTTTTAAGTACTTAAAATATTATGCAAAAAATCTAATATACTTTAATTGTGGTGGATTTTTGCATCTATATTCCTAAGAGACTTGGCCTATAGTTCTCTTTTTTTGTAGTGTCTTTCTCTGGCTTTGGTCAGGATAATGCTGCTTTCATAGAATGAATTTGGAAGCTTTTCTTTCTTTCTTTCTGTTTGGAATTTTTGGAAGAGTTTTGAGAATGACAGATATTAACTCTTTTTTAAATGTTTCTTGGAATTCACCTGTTAAGCTGTCTGGTCCTGGACTTTTATGTTGCGGTGGGGGATTTTTTTTTTATTATTATTGATTTAATTTCACTGCTGGTAATAAGTCTATTCAAATTCTCTATTTCTGGTTTAGTTTTGGTAAGTTGAATGCTTCTAGTAATTTATTTCTTTTCAGTTGTCCAATTTGTTGGCAGGCAAATTTTCACAATATTTTGTTGCAAATGTTTGTATTTCATTGGTGTTGGCTCTTATTTTTCCTCTTTCATTTGTGATTTTTGTTTGAGTTCTTCCTTTCTCTCTCTCTCTCTCTTTTATTAATATGGCTAGAAGTTTATCAATTTTTTTTTATCTTTTCAAAGAACCAGCTCCAGGTTTCATTGATCTGTTGTATTGTTTTTGTTCTTTAGTTTCTATATCAATTATTTCTGTTCTAATATTTGTTATTTCCTTTCTTTTGAGTTGTTTTTTTTGTTTGTTTTTTCCTAGATCCTTTTGGTATAAGGCTAGGTTGTATGAGATATTTCTTGCTTCTTGAGGTAGGCCTGTTTTGCTATAACTTTCCATTTTTGCCGTATCCCAAAGACTTTGGATCATTGTGTTCTCATTTTCATGTGTTTCCATGTAATTTTTTATTTCTCTTTTGACCTTGGTTGACCTCTTCATTGTTTAGTAGCATATTATTTCGCCTCCATTTGTTTGAGATCTTTCCAGATTTTTTCTTGTGGTTGATTTCTAATTTCATTGTGTTGTGGTCAGAAAAGATGCCTAATATGATTCTGAATGAATTTATTTAGACTTGTTATGTGAGATAGTATGTGTGATATATTCTGGAGAACATCCCATGTGAAAAGAATATGTGTTCTGCTGTTTTAGGATGGGGTGTTCTGAATATATATTTGTTAGAGGTATCTGGTCCAGTGTGTCATTCAAAGCCACTATTTGTTGATGTTCTGCCCATTGATGTAAGTGGAGTGTTAATGATCCCTACTTATATAGTATCACTACTGATTATTTCCTTTATGTTTATTCACCCAACATGGGAGCACCCAAATAAATAAAACAATTAATAAATATTCATAATTGTTACATCCTGTGGTAACCATAAATCAAAAATCAGTAATAGCGGGGCGCCTGGGTGGCTCAGTCGGTTGGGCATCCGACTTCGGCTCAGGTCATGATCTCGCGGTCCGTGAGTTCGAGCCCCGCGTCGGGCTCTGTGCTGACAGCTCAGAGCCTGGAGCCTGTTTCAGATTCTGTGTCTCCCTCTCTCTCTGCCCCTCCCCCGTTCATGCTCTGTCTCTCCCTGTCTCAAAAATAAATAAACGTTAAAAAAAAATTAAAAAAAAAAAATCAGTAATAGATATGGAAAAAATAAAGAGAAAGGAATCCAAGTATATCACTAAAGAAAGCCAACAAACCATGAAAGAGAGCAAGAGGATCAGTGAAAATTTATAGAAACAACAGCAAGACAAATAACAAAATGGCAATAAATACATATCTATCAATAATTACTTTGAATTTAAATGTACTAAATGCTCAAAAACCACAGGGTGGTGTCACAGGGGTCACAAAGTGTATAAAACAAAACCAAAAGCAAGATCCATATGCTGCCTACAAGAGAAAGACTCATTTCAGATGGAAAGACACCAGAAGATTGAAAGTGAGGGGACAGAGAAACATTTATCATGTAAATTAATGTCAAAAGAAAGCTGGGGTAGCAATACTTATAATGGACAAACAGAGTTTAAAACAAAGACTGTAACAGGAGACAAAAAAGGACACCATATAATAATAAAGGGTACTGTCCCATCATTGTATTAGTTTTCTATTGATACTATACCAAATCGCCACAAATTTAGTAGCTTAAAACAGCCAATTTTATTATTTACAGTCCTTGAGGTCTGAAGTCCTGGAGAGGTCCTCCTGGACTAAAATCAAGGTCTGAGCAGGGCTACATTCCTTTCTGAGCATTCTGCATTTGATTGTCATTTCCAGTTTCCAGAAGCCAGTTGCATTCCTTGGCACATGATAGTGATAGAGGGTTAAGTCGTCTTTATACTGCCATTTTGGTTTCTGTACAACCTGTTTGGGTGTCTGCACTTAAGGGCTCATGCAATTACATTGGGCCTACGTGGATAATAAGGTTTCTAAAATCTGTTATTCTACATCTAGCTTGAAAGCTACATATTATATTCTTGTTCTTTTGACAATTACACTTAAAATTTTACTATCACTACTTAATTTTATGTAGTCAAATTTAATCAATAAAAGGATGCTCTCTTTTTCCAATGTTAACTCAATACAATATTTCTACCTTTTATTTCAAACATTTTCTATTATAATTACTACCATATTTTTAGCCAATGCTTAAATTTATCCAAGTCACTACTTTCATCACTACTTCTTGCATTTCACTCCACTCTTCAAAGTTTAAATTTCTTTTCCCTAAAGCATATGTTATTCTATCTTCTACATTGAGGGTCTGTTAAAGATTCAAATCTGGTCTAAATATATTTAACCTACACTATTAATGTTTTAAAAGGTTCAGCTGACTTCCATTTTCTTGCACTACATTATCATCTGGATTTTATTATTGCCGTGACTAGCTAGATGTCCGTGTAGTGCCGTGGTTATTGGTTATTGTATGTAAGCTTTCCTTTGTTTTTCATTGCTTTGAGGAATTTATCTTTGTATATGTTGTCTTGCTTAATTGCCTGTTATTTGGCCTCTATAGTGCTCAATTTGTGTCCTAATTTTGAGGTTTTAAGACTTTTTATAATTCTGGAAAATACCCTGCCAGTTTCTCTTTTAATATTGCCTCTCCCCCATTTTTTCTCATCATGGGTTATGTAAACATTATCAAAGATAACTGGACCTCAACTTTTCCCTTATTTCTCTTAAGCACTCTTTTGCATTTTCAACATCTTTCTTTTTCATTTGGATTTTTTTTTTTTTGCGATATCTTCAAACTAATCCTATCTTAAATTCTTCCTAATCTAATGTGTATTTCCTTTCTTTAGTTTTAAAGGAATGCATTATTTATTTTATTCTTAGAAGCTGTGTTGTATATTTGTACGGTCTTTTTCATGGTGCTCTATTTTAATGTTTGAGTCCTTTTACTTAATTTTGTTAAACAGTAAAAAATGCTGCTATATTAGCTTTATCATTCCTATAAAATTTGAATTGGCAGTACCTACAGTCATTTTCAGACCAACATGAATTTTAGTCATGTCTTGTAGGTTTTTTGCATTTGCTTTGATTTCATCAAACCAAGAGAGGACCACTGATTACTATATTTAATGTAATTGAACCGTAACGTGTAGTATAATCTGTATGGAAGTAACCAGTCTCCAATCAGGGAAAGTTAGATTGGCTTAATAAAAAACAAATATAAACAAACAAACTGACCTCAAAGCCTGTAAGTTTCAAGTTATAGTTCTCTGGAGATATACCTAATTTTTCATTTGAAAGTTTCTGATTCTAGATCTACTTCTCACATTTTTGATGGCCCCTAATACTTTAAATTTGCATAAAACAAATTTCATAAAACAAAGCAATACGGAATAGAGAAATGCAGAGAATACAAACGCCTTGATGTAGATAATATAGGAGGGTTGATGCAGAGGCATATCAGTCTAAAAATATACTCATGGCCACTAATGAATAAAAGGATAGGTAAGTAGTTAGAATATTACTCTATAGAGAAAGAAAATTGTTGAAATATTTTTATCCTATGAATGATGTGATCAAATTTCTACTTTAGGAGGTTAACAGTTTTCAATTAAAATGCAGACATAAGTTAGAATATTATAATTGTATGTCAAATATATACGCCTTTTTATGTCTACTGTGAAATTCTCAGTGATTGTGTGTGTATAATTCAGTGACCGATACCATAGTGTTCTCTAAGTGGTAGTTGAATTAACTAAAAATAGTGAAATGAATGGCTCTAGAGCCCAGTCTTTAGAATATACCATAAAAATAGTGTAAGCTTCCAATTTATCGTAAGTACTTCATGTATACCTTTTAATATTAAAATGTTAAACTATAGTTAATGCTATACTATAGTAAATGCTATAGTTAATGCTAACTATAGTAAATAGTTATTTCAACTACATATTTATAGTTTCTTCTATAAAAATTAAAAGGTTTGCAAAGATATTGAGTTCTATTAATAGAATATTAAACTGTCAAGAATAGTTACATGCTGTATATCCTGATTATAATGTCATAAGTACACTGAAATGTTTTTCTTCTAATAATATATAAGATAATGATGTTTACTAAAATATGGTCTACATAGTGTGGGATTTCCATAAAGATAAATACATCAATGGAACAAAATGAATAGCGTAGAAGCAGACCAACAAATACAGAGTCAATTAATTTTTAACAAATGGTAACAAACCATTAGAGATCCATATGCAAAAAATGAACCTCGAACCATATTCTTCATTGAAAGTAAATGCAAAATGGATTACAAACCTAAATTTTGAATCTAAAACTGTATACTTATAGAAGAAAACAAATCAAGATACCTTTGTGACACTGGATTGGAAATTTTTAAATAGAACACAAACTCTAAAAGAAAAATATTGATAAATTAGAAAAGAACATCTGATTTTTACATGTCACTGTTAAGAGAATTGAAAAGACACAAGTCACTGACTGAGAGATATTAACAGATCAATCTCATAAGTAGCTCATACCCAGAATAAATAAATAAGAAATCACAGAACACAACTTCAAAAGGTCAAATAGTTGACCAAACACTGTATCAAAGAAGGTGTTCAGATAAAAACTAAACACATGACAAGATACTCAACAACACTTTTCATCATAAAAATACAAATTAAGACACAATGAGTTAACATTTGCACATGTATTAGAATGTTTAAAATGAAAAATGACAACCACGTGTAGGTGAGAATATGGGTCAGCTGCAACTTTCACAAACTGCTCCTAGGAATTTAAAATGGTACCACCACCTTGAAAACAGTATGTCAGTTATTTAAAAGTTAAACATATACCTATCATATGTAAAGCATTCTCATTTCATATATTTTCCCAAGAGAAATAAAAGCATTTATACACAAATATTTAGAACAGTTTTCTTGTAAAACCAAAAATCTGGAAACCATTCTAATGTCTATCAGATGAATGGATGAAAAAAAAAGTATGTGTGTATATATATACATACACATACATATATATACTCATATTGATTGGGGTACTACTCAGCAATACAAGGGAATTAAATATACAACCAATACCAAGTGAAATAAGGCATTGAAAAAAAAATATATATATAAGGGGTGCCTGGATGGCTCAGTCAGTTAAGCATCCGACCTCAGCTCAGGTCAGGTTCTCATGGCTCAGCTCATGAGTTCAAGGCCCGCGTTGGTCCCTGAGCAAGACAGGGATATCCACTCTCGCCACTGTTAATCAACATAGTATTGGAAGTCTTAGCCTCAGCAATCCGACAACACAAAGAAATAAAAGGCATCCATATTGGACAGGAGGACGTCAAATTTTCACTCTTTGCAGATGACATCATATTCTATATGGAAAACCCAACAGATTCCACCAAAAAAAAAAAAATGCTAGAACTGATCCATGAATTCAACAAAGTTTGAGGATATAAAATCAATGCACAGAAATCAGTTGCATTCCTATACACATATATCAGTTTCTATTCATATCATGAAGCAACGGAAAGAGAAATCAAGGAATCGATCCCATTTATAATTGCACCAAAAACCATTAAATACCTAGGAATAAATCTAACCAAAGAGGTGAAAAATCTATACACTGAAAACTATAGAAAGCTTATGAAAGAAGTTGAAGAAGACACAAAAAAATGGAAAAAGATTCCATGCTCCTGGATAGGAAGAACAAATACTGTTAAAATGTCAATACTACCCAAAGTAATCTAGACATTCAATGCAATCCCTATCAAAATAACACCAGCATTCTTCACAGAGCTAGAACAAACAATCCTAAAATTTGTATGGAACCAGAAAAGAACCTGAATAGCCAAAGCAATCTTGAAAAAGAAAGCTGCAGGCATCACAATCCCAGACTTCAAGATGTATTACAAAGCTGTAATTATCAAGAGAGTATGGTACTAGCACAAAAACAGACACTCAGATCAATGGAACAGAATAGAGAACCCAGAAATGGACCCACAAATGTATAGCCAACAAATGTTTGACAAAGCAGGAAAGAATATCCAATGGAATAAAGACAGTGTCTTCAGCAAGTTGTGCTGGGAAAACTGGACAGTAACATGCAGAAGAATGAACCTGGACCACTTTCTTACACCATACACAAAAATAAACTCAAAATGGATGAAAGAGCTAAACATAAGACAGGAAGCCATCAAAGTCCTCAAGGAAAAAGCAGGCAAAAACCTCTTTGGCTTTGGCTGCAGCAACTTCTTACTCAACACGTCTCTGGAGGTAAGGGAAACAAAAATAAAAATGAACTATTGGGACCTCATTAAAATAAAGCTTCTGCACAGCGAAGGAAACATTCCGCAAAACTAAAAGGCAACCGAGAGAATGGGAGAATATACTTGCAAATGACATATCAGATAAAAGGTTAGTATCCAAAATCTATAAAGAGCTTATCAAACTCAATACCCAAAAAACAAATAATCCAGTGAAGAAATGGGCAAAAGACATGAATAGACACTTCTCCAAAGAAGACATCCAGATGGTCAACTGACACATGAAAAAATGCTCAATCAACATCACTCATCATCAGGGAAATACAAATCAAAACCACAATGAGATACCACCTGACACCTGTCAGAATGACTAACAGTAACAACTCAGGCAACAACAGATGTTGGTGAGGTTGCGGAGAAAGAGGATCTCTTTTGCACTGCTGGTGGGAATGCAAACTGGTGTGTCCACTCTGGAAAACAGTGCGTAGGTTCCTCAAAAAAATTAAAAATAGAACTATCCTATGACTCAGAAATTGCACTACTAGGTATTTAAGAGATATGGGTATGCTGTTTCGAAGGGGCACATGCACCCTAATGTTTATAGCAGCACTATCAACAATAGCCAAAGTATGGAAAGAGCCCAAATGTCCAATGGAAGAATAGATAAAGACAATGTGGTGTCTATATATATATATATATCTACACACACGCGCACACACACACACACAGGAGTATTACTCGGCAATCAAAAAGAATGAAATCTTGCCATTTGCAAACTATGTGGATGGAACTGGAGGGTATTATGCTAACTGAAATTAGAGAAAGACAAATATCATATGACTTTGCTCATGAGGACTTTAAGATACAAAACAGGTGAACATAAAGGAAGGGAAGCAAAACTAATATAAAAAGAGGGAGGGGAGGGGGACAAAACATAAGAGACTCTTAAATATGGAGACAAACAGAGGGTTACTGGAGGGTTTGTAGGGGGGATGGGGTAAATGGGTAAGGGGTATTAAGGAATCTACTCTTGAAATCATTGTTGCACTATATGCTAACTAACTTGGATGTAAATTTAAAAAATAAAAAAAATTGTTTAAAGAAAAATATATATAATTCAATTTAAAATTTTTCTAGAGAATTCACTACTATTCATAGTGACAGAAAGCAGACTGGTGTTTGGTGAAGGAGGGAAGAGGTGAGAACAATGATTACAAAGGAGCTTGAGAAAACAAGATTCAATAAATCTGTTTTTTAAAAGGTCTAAAGTAAAATATACAGCAACATTAAAAGTCAACTGATGGGGCATCAAATATACAAAATGAACCTGAAGCATTTTAAAGTACTCAGGAAACCCCACCATGATGAAAGTATGTCAAAGGAAAATGAGAGCCAACAGAAAAAGCACAGTGACATCCTTCCAAGGAGTACAGTAATGAAGTGGAGGGTAGGGGTGAGTAACATTACAATGGAGAAACCTGACAAACTACCTCAAGAGCAAGAACAGCCTCAACAATTGTTAAATCATGTTGATTATATATGCATCTCTCAATATGATGTGGTTAAAATGGCGCTTTCTTCTGTGGTCTTGCTCCCCAAAGCCCTTAACCCTAGCCTAATCATAAGTAAAACACAAGACATATCCCAATAGAGGGATTTTCATAAAATACCTGGCTAGTGCTCTCAAAATTGTCAACATCATCAAAACAAAGAAAATCTGAGGAGCCTAAAACTACATGAAAACTAAATGTATTGTGATATCATACGTGGAATTCTAGAAGAGCAAACAGGATGTTAGGAATGTGAGTCTAAATAAGGAATACACCAATTAATAATACCAATTATTAATACATCAATATCAATTAATTAATTGTGTGACAAATGTACCATACTAACAAAAGAAGTTACTAATAGGGGAAATTGAATGTAGGGAATGTGGAAACTTTCCGTACTCTCTTCACAATTTTTATGTAAATCTAGAACTATCCTGAAATTAAAAAGTTTATTTCAACAAACAGTCAGTGGAAGCATACTACGGGAATAACAGGCACCACCTTTGCTCTCCAGAAACTTCTGCTCCAAGTCCAGGTCTGTCTTCGCTTTGTTTCATTTTTCCAACTTCCTGTGGGTTCCACCCAGTGAGTGAATAAAATAGCTCTACCTGAAGCATTCATTCTAAGTATTCTTTGTTTTGGTTTTTATAAGCATTCTTAATAGAATGTTTTCATTGTTTTCGAGGAAAAACACAGACACTAAACATGAATGCAAAAGTTGTCCAGTCGTAAAAATGGAAAAGATACTTCTCTGTGTGTCTTAAGAGATCAATGCAGCGGTGGTTATAAATTCAGACTGCATAGATTTCATTCCCAGCTGTAGCACACTTAACAGCATGACTTTATCAATCGCTTAACCATCCGTGGGTAAAAGAAGAGTAGCCACCTCATGGAGGGTGAGCGTTAAAAGGCTTAATTTATGAAAAATATTTGCAACTCTGGAAGGTCACTATTACTGTTTCTTCCCTTCTACTATATTCTACAGTGTGATAAATTCCTAATGTAGCTACAAGCACTGTTTTTTTTTTTTCCTTAACATTTGTAATGTTAACCCTCTTTATACACTTACATCCCAATTATTTTTGCCTAGAAACAGAGTAGGATGTGTCTGGAGACTGAATTCAAGCCTCATGTTAATTATCTGAAATCCAATTTGTTGTCTACATCCCTTTAGAAGTGTGAGCTATGTAGTATGCAATATTCATAATATGGCTAGATACCTCATATGAGAGTAATTTAATTGTCAGTGCTGCTCAACCATTGTTTAATGAATTCCTAACAATTTGAAAGGCAAGCTGTTGGAAGGCCATTATTAAATTTCATATTTGTTCTGCAGTTTTCTTCACCATTGCTTCATCTATTTAGGATTATGATAACATTAACTTTTGAATTCCTTAAAAAACTAGGACTTTTTTGTGTGATGCAAAATTTGAACTTCTGATCTACTTGGAAAATAGAGTAAATAAATACCTTTTTAAGGCAGGCTTGCAGTTAAGCCAGAGGGTGATGATCACAGTCTGCACAATAAAATACAGATTTGTAAAATAAAAGGAATTATTGTTCACCAATTTACACAGTAGCAACAAAGGATATTATGGTAGACACAGGAGGAAAAGTCAGGTAATTACAGCAGAACTTAATCTTACTTTATAAATAGCTTAATAAATTGTAGCCACTAACATCTCAAAAAGCAAATTACATCAAGGTACATATTATTTATATTATTGATCATGCCACAAAGCATAATAGATTGTGTATTACTATGTGACTTTGTTGTAATATCTCAAAAGGCACATGGGAAAAGGGCATGTTGTGAGGGTTCATATCAAAACCAAATAATCAGGTTAGATTTGAAGAAGAAAACTGATTAAATCAATGACTTTAGGGTCAAAAGTTAAAAAGGTAAAGAAGATATAGAATGGATATATATAGAAGATATAGAATGGAGAATGGATATTTCACAGACTGTTCAGTACTCAGTACTGTTCAGAACACAGACTGTTCAGTGAATTAAAGAATTCTATTTTGTATTCATTGAACACATTCAGGATCTCTAAAAACAGTTCAAAAAATGTGTAATTGTTATTTAACCATGGCCAAGAATGCAGAGGTAGCTGATAATTATCATTGAGTTATGTTATGTATGTGTACATACACCCTCTCAGAAGATCAATGAGATCTTATAAAAAACAGGAAAGGAAATGAAGACATTCTCCAGATTTGGGGAAGGCATTACTAATGGGAGGATATGCTGTGCGTGTTGTAACTGTTTAAATTTTTTTTTAACGTTTATTTTTGAGACAGGGAGAGACAGCATGAACGGGGGAGGGGCAGAGAGAGAGGGAGACACAGAATCTGAAACAGGCTCCAGGCTCTGAGCTATCAGCACAGAGCCTGACACGGGGCTCGAACTCACGGACCGTGAGATCATGACCTGAGCCAAAGTAGGATGCTTAACCGACTGAGCCACCCAGGCGCCCCAAGTTGTAACTGTTTAAAATGGATAAAATGAATTACAAATAGTAACTGGGCTATTGCTGAATGAATATAATCCAGGAAATTTAAGAAAACACATTAGTTCACTGTGGGTTTGATGAAGCTTTATTTTTCATAGCACTGAGTGAAGGTTTGCAAATTACCAGGAGAATTGGGATTACTTAGTGCTTACATTTCAAAACCCCATATGGATTCCCTGACCTGATACTCAATACCTACTACTTGAACTCATTATATAAATACTACCAGGAAACTCTTGACAGCAATATGCTACAGTGGACAATGTGTTTGCAGTAAAAAAGATGCCAATTTGAATTTTCACCATGACTCTGAGGGTTTAAAATTACCCACTATCTCAGAACTCTAATTTCCTACCTGTAAATAAGGAGTTATGATTACACACTGTAATTTTTTTTTACCATTCTTGGTACTGAACAATCCTTCCTGCATTCCTGAAATTACAGATCCCATCCTCCTGGACACAAGGTAGTCATGTCACATAAACTATGCTAACCAACCCCAAAGAGTGATTGTTACCAAGCAATGAGAACATTCCTAAGGTTGGACCAAGCAGATTTCCTCCACTCTTTTATTCAAAGTGGTGATGAGGCAGTGTGTGTCCCTTCTCTCTTTGGTCTGAGATTTACAAGGCATTGACCCAGACTTGACTACAGACATGCTCCTGATAAAATATATATCTATCTATCTCTATCTATCTATCTATCTATGTATCTCTATCTCTATCTATCTAGATAGATATAGATAGATAGAGATAGAGATAGATAGATATATCTGCAATAACAAAGGGCAGCCTAGACAGAATCAAGAGACATTCTGAGGTTATTTTCATCCCTGATGATCCCATGGCTTCCAATGTAAGTCGGACAATCCCCCTTTCACAAAGAAGCCCTGTACAGATATGTTGGCCACTTATAGCTAGAGTTCTATTAATATTCCTTCTGGTGGGTTGTTTTTGGACTCAATAGGGAGCAGATACAAAATAGGAGTCAAAGGTTAGAAGCATTGTAAGTCAAGGCCATTATTATTATTATGATTTATTTTCCTCACTTTGCATATAAAGGTTCTCCTTTATTAGTTGATGCAGTCTGGGGTTCAGGAATAAAAGTTAAAAAATAGATATATTTTTTGATCATCCAGGCCAAATTTGCAACTACTGCTATAACTAGTACTCTCACTGTAACTATGAGCATTAATGTACATCTATTATTACTATGATTATAGCATCACCTAACATTTGCCAAATGACTACTGTTTCTGGCACTATGCTGAGGATGTTCCATGCATCATTGCATTTAATTATATAGGAATTATTATTACATCAATTTTATTATTATCACAGCTTATAATGGAATAAAATATTAATGAGGTTAAGTGGCATAAATTGAACTCATGTCCAGTCATGCTTATTGATGAAGGTATAATTCAGATGAAAATTGGGTATGTGCATGAATCATCCAGATAATTCTCTGATTTCTCCAAGTTTCTCTGTGTGTATGTGGCATAAGCCCAAATGGCAGGTCCACTGAACATTTCAAAATGAAACCAAGAAAAACATCTCCCAAGCTATAACATGAATGCCAACCCTGTTTGATCACAAATCTGTAAGATGAAAAGCAAATCATACTTCATTTTGTTGATTCACCTTTAATACATTTTATAAAATATACTGCAAATTTGGTAGGTATTATTTGCATATTTAGGATTTATAAAATGAGGAATGAAGAATGGCTTAAAGTGTGTTTTGGTAGTTATTGTTTCTACAGTCTAAATCTTGAGAGAATTTGTCATACGCAATCTATCTAATAAATGCCTCTGCTAAGAAAAAATAGAATTTGTCATAAATCCAGATCATGCTGGAAAAAAGAAGATTATACTTAAACTAAATGGAAGGACAGAATATTGCTAGAGGGAGATTTAGTTTCCAAAGGAGTCAGAAAATGCCAAGTTAGGGAATTGTTCCCTTCATCTATTTTGCATCCAATTTTTAAATGTTCTTTATTTGGATTTAGTACTATGTTGGTCGCATCTTTTGCAACTAATCTCTTAGTCATTTCTGGTTCATTTTTGGTGTCCTTTTCTTTATATGAAGTTACTTAAATTTTTTTTTTTAAAAACTACCTCTGGGAAAACTATATTCTTCTTCCTTTTTCAGCTGTCAAAATGATTTAAAGTGTGACCTCTCAATCAATGGACAGTAGCCACTTCATCTTAAAACGATTTTTTCTTTCTGATTCTCTTTTGTCTTTTGTTCTCTAAATATGCCATCTAAAGCAGTACTTTGGGGTTGTTCAAATTGGTCCATTTCTTGAATTGTTTTCCCCTTTCAATGTTTCATTTAATGTTTCTCTAATGGTTAGTTACTGTCAGGAGGCCTGCGAAAGGTATGTCTTTGAGTTTATGTCCTCACTAATGCACATAATCTTGAATATTTAATAATACAATTCTTTGAAAGGGATGCAGTTTTATCTAATTGCAGGCTCATTTTCTTGTCCTTTTTGTAGGATGTGTACTGTGAAATTTCTGTTGGTATTTTTTATCTTAATTTTGCCTTCATAATATAAAAAAAAAAACTCTAGGGGAACCATCTTTTCTGAATGTCAAGCATAATTTTACTTTCAATAAAAAATGAATGAAAGGGGGAAGGAAACAAAACTAACATTTATTGACTTTTTGGCCATTTTTTTTGCATGGTGCTAGATATTACCTCATTTAATGCTTACCATTTGGGAAACACTATACCATTTGGGAAACGCTCAGCAAAAGTAGATAAATATGTGTATTTTTATTTATTCAGTTTCACTTCACTGTAAAGCTATAAACCAAGCCTTTAGAAATGTCTATATATTCAATGAAGTACAGGAAACACTAAAATTCTAAATATAAAAAAATATCATTTGTCAAAAATATTGCTAAAATGAAAAATATTTCCTCATGCCAATTTTTGTTGTTGTTAAATCATTCATTTGTGAGAACACCTTGTCCCCTTCAAATAGGCCAGATATGTGAAAGGCTCTGAATATTATGTCTTATTTTTGGCTCAGTAGGCATACACATTCAGTCCAAGAGTACTTGAAATGCATATTTATCCCTACTCCTGTTTTTATCAAGGTCCATTTCAACTCACCCCACTTCGGCCAATTTTTCTTTTTTTTTTTCCAAGGATTTCCATTTTTCCAGTTTCCTTTCTTCTAGCTTTACTTTCTCTTCACCACAGGTTTAGCTTTTTTTTCTGTGTAGATCTGAATTTAAATGCAGTCTCTTAAAATCTAATTTTGGCATAACTTTCCAAAGATAACCTCAGATGCTAACAACAACCCTATACTCTTCCCACTGCCCCCACAAATTATCAATTATCCCTTTTATAAGGATGTATGACTTCTGAAAATGAAATTAAGAAAAACAATTTCATTCAGAATAGCATCAAAAAGAATAAAATATTTGAGAATGAATTTATGAGAAAGAGTTCAAGACCTCTTCTCTGAAAAAAAACAAAACATTGCCAATAGAAAGTTAAAAAGATCTAAAATAAATAGAGAAACATTCCATATTCAAGCATTAGAAAGATCAGTATCATTAAGATGATAATTCTCTGTCTACAGGTTTAACACAATCCTCATCAAAACCCAGATTTTGTGGGATTTTTTTTCTTTTTTGCCAAAAGACCAAGGATTCTTGGATGTGACACCAAAATAATGGTACATAAAAGAAAAAATATATACATTGGACTTCATTAAAAAAAAACTCTTTTGCTTTAAAAAAACACCTCTAAGAAAATTAAAAGTCACAGATTAGGAACAAATATGTGTGAACATATATAAAGATATATATGTATATATAATATAAATATGTGTTCAATTACATGTATTTTCTTTTTTTTCTTGGCCTAAAATGGTACACAAAGATTTTCTCCTATATATTCTTCTAGAAGTTTTATAGTTTTAACCTTTACACTTTGGCATACGATCTATATTTAGTTAATCGCTTATGCATGATAAAAGGGAAGTGTCTAATTTTCCCACTATAATTTGTATCCAGAATATATAAGGAACTCTTATAAAGTAATAATAAAAAACAATCCAATTAAAAATGAGGAAATAAAAAAATGAGAAAAAATAAACTGAATAGACATTTCACTAAAGAGGATATATGAATGGTTAATAAGCACATGAATAGATACTCAGCATCAATAGCCATCAGGGGGATGCAAATTAAAATCATATGTAATATCACTTCATACCCTCAGGAATAGCTATAATTAAAAAGAAGATAATCAATAGTATAGGCAAAGGGATATGGAGAAAGCAATCTTCATATACTGCTAATGAGAATGTAAAATGGTACAGCCACTTTGAACTATTTCTTAAAAAGTTAAACATAAACTTATCTTATGACCTGGCATTTACAACCCTGGTGTCTGTATGAAATAAAACATAGTTCCACACAGACTGGTGATCATAGCTTTATTCATAATAGTAAAAATCTGAACAACCCAAATCTCCATGAAATGGTAAAGGGATAAAATTATGGTTTGGCCACACAATAGAAACAAATATGTGTGAAGCATATATAATATGATAGATGTATATATAAAGGGATATGGATGTATAAAAGGGATAAAGTCATAGTTTGGCCACATACTTATGACTGAGTAGTCATGGAAAGGAACAAAATAGTGATATATGCTACAGCATGAAGGAACCTCAGAAGTGTTGTGCTAAGTGAAAGAAGTCAGATGCAAAAGACATAATTTATGTGAAATGTCCAGGAAAAACAAATTTATATAGATAGAAAGCAGCTAGTGGTTGCCTAGGGCTGGAGTCAGCACTGAGAATGACTGCAAGTAGCACATGGAATCTATTGGAGGTGATGGAAATGTTATGAAACTAGACTGTGGTTACCCAACTCTATGAATTCATGAAATGTCAAAAACTATACACTTAATGTGGTGAATTTATGGTATGTGTATTAGTTTTATCTTGCTGTTGTTATAAATTACCAAAAGCTTAATGGCTGAAAATAATCCAAATGAGTTATTTTGCAATTCCGTATATCTAAAGTCTCATAAGGGTCTCACTAGACTAAAATCAAGGTGTTGGCATGCTTCCTTTCTTTCTGGAGGCTCTACAGGAGAACCTACTTCCTTGTGTATACAGGTATTGCCAGAATTCAGTTCCATGCAGCTCTAAGACTGAGGTTTCTGTTTCCTTGCTGGATGTTAGTTATGGGGCTACTGTTAGCTCTGAGAGGCCTCGTGTACATAGTCCTCTGCATCTTAGAAACAGCAGTAGGCATCAGATCCTTCTCAGGCTGCCATCCTCCAATCAGTGCATCTCTCTTTGATCCAGCCAGAAAACGTTCTCAGATCATAAAGACACAAATGATTGGGTCCACCAGCATGATCTCACCATCTCAGTGTCCTTAACTTTAATCAAAAAACTTCAAAGTCTCTTTTGCCATGTAAGGCCACATATTCATAGTTTGAGGTATTAGGGTGTGGGCATATTTGAGGATCCATTATTCTGCCTACAGGAAACATTATTTCTTTATGCAGATTTTTAAAATCTACATCATTTCTTAAGATCTAATAGTGTATCTCACAATTCATGAGTTCGAGTTCCACATCAGGCTCTGTGCTGACAGCTCGGAACCTGGAGCCTGCTTCAGATTCTGTGTCTCCCTGTCTCTCTGCCCCTCCCCCCACTCATACTCTGTCTCTCTCAAAAATAAACATCAAAAAAATTAAAAAAAAAATCTAATAGTCTATGATAGAGTCTCTGAATAATCCAATGTAGAAAATTGTATCATCTGTGAATAAAGACAGTTTAGTTTCTTCCATTCTGATCTTTCTATTTTTGTTTCTATTTTCTGATTCACATAACCCCATGGCCTTAACTACCTAAGAACTTTCTTAGATTCTCAGGCTGAAAATATCAGAGCCATCCTTGATTCCTTTCCTCAAGCCCCATAAAAAATTCCTCAACAAGTCCTGACAGCTATACCTAGAAACACATAATGAAAATGACTACTTCACCAGCTCAACCCATACCACTCTACTCCCAATTCCTGCAAGATTTCACTTAAGGTTCCACTATCTGATGCCTTAAGATCTCTCTGCTTCCGTCCTTGCCCTGCTTTCCTCTGTCCAGTCTAGTTTTCCTTACTAGTAGAGTGAACATGTAAAATTATTATTAGAGTACTTAATAAAAGCAATGCTCATGAAGGACTAAGACTCACTGAGTCCCTTATATTAGGTCAGTACTTTTATACATGCTTTAGAGGGAATAACCCTTCTACTTTTAAAAATAACCCTGTAAGGTAAGTAGAATTATTTTCCCCATATTTACAAGTTAGAAATTAAAGCACTGAAAATTTAGCTTGTACAAGAGTAGACATCTAGCAAATCCAGCAGCTAGTATTTGTACATGGGCTAATTATTCCAAAGCCCATAACATTCCTAACAACTATGCTATAGTCAGTCTATTATTTTACAAATACAATTGAATATTAATTTCAACTTTATCATTTTTTTGAGATTTGTCAGAGTCATGAAATGCCAGAAGCAGCCACCACTCACTACCCCATTCCTTCCCCAATGCATATGCTTAGAAAATGAAGGAAAGCAAGGTGGCCGCCAATATCATTGGCCTTATGGACAGTGCTCTGCTTGCTGGGAGAGGCATCCATTTCCCCAAAGAGAAGATGCTAGGGAGACTGCAAGACAATCACTGAGGTTGCTGCCACACAGCAAAATTGGCATTCTGTTTCCCAGTTGGATATTTATCTGGGCAGTGAACTTGCTGACTTTCCTCTGCGCCTTTCTCAGCAGAGAAAATAACCAGAGTGATGGAGGCTGGCAGTCTAGAAGCCTGCATGCCCATCTCCTGGCAGCTAGACGACCAGTGTGGGTGGGAAAAGGCAGCTGAGTGGAAATTCAGAACTCCTAGATCAGAGACCTGGGCAGTGGTGAGGACCTGCAAGGCCTCCAAAGAATTGTCACACATGCTGTGCAGGAGCCAGCAGATCAATGCCTGCCACACAGAGGCTGATGGCCAGCAGTGCAGGTCACAGACACAGTGAGAGTTGGCAGGAAGGGGCCTAAAACCCAAGTGCATCAATAAAGTTAAGGCCGTTTGTCCTTATTCCTCTTCTACCTCTCTATTCTTAACATCCTAGCCTTGAGGGGAAAGAAGGGCTAGAACCTTGAAACATGCAGTTCAAATATATGACAAAGTATTTTTTTCTCCCAGTTCATAGTTTTTTAAACTTTTATTTAGTTAAATTGCAGTATAATATTAATTTCAGGCGTACAATATAGTGATTCAACACTTCGATAAAACACCAGTGCTCATCATAAGTGCACTCCTGAATCCCCATCACCTGTTTCACCCATCCTTCCACCAACCTCCCTTTTCCTGACCATCAGTTTGTTCTCTATAGTCAAGCATCTCCTTCTTGGTTTGCTTCTCTCTCTCTCTCTCTCTCTCTCTCTCTCCTTTTTCCCTTTGCTCCTCTGTTTTGTTTCTTGAGTGGAATCATATGGTATTTGTCTTTCTCTGACTGACTTATTTCATTTAGCATAATACTCTCTAGCTCTATCAATGTCCTTGCAAATGGCAAGATTTCATTCTTTTTCAGGCTGAGTCATATTCCATTGTGTGTGTGTGTGTGTGTGAGCATGCGCGCACACCCCCCCCCCCACCTCTTCTTTATTCATTCACCAGTCAGTAGACACTTGGGCTATTCCCACAATTTGGCTATTGTAGATAATGCTGCTATAAACACCACAGTGCATATATCCCTTTGGATTAGTATTTTTGTATTCTTTAGGAAACACCTAGGTATTGCAATTGCTGGATTGTAGGGCAGTTCTAGTTTTAACTTTCTGAGAAACCTCCATGCTGTTTTCCACAGTGGCTGCACCAGTTTGCATTCCCACCAACAGTGCACAAGGGTTCCCCTTTTCCACACCCTTGCCAACACCTGTTGTTTCTTGTGTTCTTGATTTTAGCCATTCTGACAGGTGTGAGGTGGTGGCTCACTGTAGTGTTGATTTGTGTTTCCCTGATGATCATGTTTTCATATGTGTGTCGGCCATCTGGATGTTTTCTTTCAAGAGATGTCTGTTGCCCATTTTTTTAGCTGGATTATTCATTTTGGGGGTATTGAGTTTTATAAGTTCTTTATGTGTTTTGGATGATAACCCTCTATTAGATATGTAACCTGCAAATATCTTCTCCGATTCAGTAGGTTGCCTTTTAGTTTTGCTGATTGTTTCCTTTGCTGTGCAGAAGTTTTTAATTTTGATTAGTCCTAATAGTTTATTGTTGTTTTTGTTTCCCTTGTGTCAGGAAGCATATTTAGAAAGAAGTTGCTATTGCCAGTGTCATGGAAGTTACTGCCTGTGTTCTCTCTCAGGATTTGAATGACTTTAGGCCTCACATTTAGGTCTTTAATCCATTTTGATGGTCTGAGAAAGTGGTCTGGTTTCATTCTTTTGCATGTGGCTGTCCAATTTTCCTACCATCATTTGTTGAAGAGAGTGTCATTTTCCCATTGGATATTCTTTCCTGCTTCACTGAAGATTAATCGATCATATAACTGTGGATTCATTTCTGGGTTTTCTATTCTGTTTCATTAATCTATGTGTCTATTTTTGTGCCAGTACCTACTGTTTTGATTACTGCAGCTTTGAAATATAACTTGAAGTCCAGAATTGTGTTGCCTCCAGCTTTGCTTTTCTTTTTCAAGGTTGGTTTGGCTATTCAGGGTCTTTTGTGGTTCCATACAAATTTTAGGATTGTTTGTTCTAACTGTGAAAAATGCTATTGGTATTTTGATAGGGATTGCATTAAATGTGTAGATTGCTTTGGGTAGTATGGACATTTTAACAATAGCTATTCTTCCAACCCATGAGCATGGCATGTCTTTCCGTTTCTTTGTATGACTGAAAGTTTTAATATAGACTGGACAGATTTTAATAAAATATGACCAGAAAGACACCTCTTAGGAACAAAAAGAAATGGATTTTCCAGAACATGGCTTAGTCTGGTTTTACGTTTATGAATTATCATTGCCTTATTATCATTGCAATGAGTATTTTACTCATTGCATTTCCAGTTATAGAACATTCAGGATGGAAGAAAAGCTGTTCTATTTGTTAGCAGCTCTACGCAGGCATTCAAATTGACTATAGTTTAGAAGGTTTGTCTGGAAACTGGGAAAGAAAAGGTTGGAATCAGCCTTTTTTCCCAGGGTCAGTATGTTTTTAGAAAGTCTTCCTCATGGAAGCTGTGCTATTGAAAGGCTGCCCCCAGTGACAGTGTTCTTTCAAGGGCCTTATCATTACTCAGTCTCAGAACTAAGCATCCCTATGTCTGGGAACAATGTATTATACTTTTTCACTCTTGTACTTTCTCCCCAATTCCAACTCCATTCCTCTGCAATTTACAATATAGGGATCGATAGAAGACCCATCTCCAGACCAAAAAATTTAGAAGTCTTGTTACTTTTAGCCGGGATTAAATTATGACCGCATTACTGGTATATTTGGAGATGAAAAATTCTGTCCTACTATGTGATTTTGCCTCACTCTCTAAAAAGATATACTTTGCTATATCCTTTCCAAGTGTTGCCAGTAAAAATTAAGAACATTAGTTGAAAAAATTTTTGCACACCTAAGGATGGTACAACGGTTTTCCATTAGATCTAATGTGAATGACCCAGGCAATTACCTCTACTATTTAAGCCATCTGGTTTTAGAAATGTGCTGTTTTTCTTCTGATTTGAAGAACAAATGTGACTTTTAAAACACCTCCACTGTTCCCTTGTATTAAATAGGATGGGTGGTAAATGTGGCAGTAAGTCTCTTTAAAGATTCACTCCAGCACTGCAAGCTCCTGAAAACATTGTAAATTTAAGTTAACATTCTGGAGACCAAACTGTCTTTCACAGATAGTAGATATGCAGAGTTAAGCAGCATGAGTCTGCTAGAGGCATAGCCATATTCCTTCAAGCAAGAGGAAGACAGAATCATTATTCTGCCGGCAAAGTGAATACCTAGAAAAGGAGCCTGGTGTGCATATCCAATCCCTGGTAAATATGTTCTTTGTAAACTGATCATTTAACACATCTCTATCTAAAGACCAATCATTCTCATTAAAAACTAAGGAACCATGATTAGTCTCCTTCTTCTATTCAGTTAGACAATTATTTTAAACCTTAATTCTACATTTGTTGTTAGAGGTTCAGTACCAAAGGCAAAAATAGATAATACTATGGAAGTGTGTAGCTATTGCAGCATTTATAATATCCAATAGGAACAGTTAAGATAACAATGAAGGGCAAATAGGTAATTATTGGGACTGATATTCCATATAAATTCCAAGGCAGGTCCTGCTCCTTGAGGCTTTTAACAATGTTTTACTTGGTGATACTTAGGGTTGAATATGAACAGAAATGTAATTATCATGATGGTTTATATTTCATGATATGATTTAAAAGTCATTATCAGAATTATCTTTTCCATCCTCACAACAACCATGTAGAATACTATTATCATCCTATTGATAGACGTGGAAACATAAGCTCAGAATAGCTCAGTAACCTACCTAAAGTACCATAGCTGATGATGATGGTAATGCTCTCCAGTTTTCTTTAAGATCAGAAATACTAGCACTATAGATGATTGTGTTTATAATTCCCAAGTATTATATCCAATTGAGTGTTGAACACAAACATAAATAAATTAGATATGAAGGTCAGAAGGTTATTAACTATCAAGTTAATAGGTTATATTAACTTATAGCTGCTGTGATATAGTCATAATACACAGTACAGTAGAAACTTGTCATTCATCCTTCCAAATATTTATTGAGTGCCTACTATGTACCAAGCATAAGCAGTGGCTACTGACAAGAAAAAGAGTTTGTGTTCTGGGGCTTATAATCTAACAGAGAGAAAAGCATAAACAATTAGAAGTCGATGTGACAAGTATCACAAAAGCGGTAAGTAAGTAGATGTGGTTTATAGTTAACTTTTTTGGGAAGGTCAAGAAAAATTCCTTTGAAGGATGAGATGGAAGTCAGGCAGAGGATGTTACACTAGGAGGTTAATATGCAGAAGCCAAGGGACAATGTTTGGAAGGAGGAACATCATTTGGAAAACATGGACACATTCAAAGCCATGACATGCTAAAATCTTTTAGAAATATCTTGCCCAGATAATCCCAAGCAATACAGAAGGAGACACTTTGCAAGTACATTTATCTAAAATGCATTTGGTACTTAAAAATGGATCACTTTTAGGTTATTTAATCAAAAAATTACCAAAGGAAGAATCGTTATGGTAAAGTTCTGCAATCCTTATACTATAATTGGAAATCCTCAAAGACCAACTTAAATTATTAATGCTTAATTATGAAGACTATAGAGAGTATTATGGAAAAGGAAACTATATTCACATTAGTGAAATATTTATAAACTCACCACTAATATGTAATTTTTCCATGAACTCTCCATTGAGATGGCATTATGCAATTCTAATATCATCCAAGTCTTAATGAAGCCATTTCTATCCATGGGAATGCCATGATAGTAGTTATCTGGACCTTCTGAAGAAGGGTAATGTGCTTCTTTGAAAGAGAGTTAGTGATAATCTCTGAGAATCTTACTTTATTTTTTATTTTTCCCATCACAGCCCATGTTCTACTACTCTTATATACACACACCCTATACTTCATTCCTTTTCTTATTTTCACTCACTGTCAATTACAGAAGACCATGCTTACCAACAAATATAAAATCAAGACCTGAGAATTTTAGGGAATATGGAGGAATAGGTAGGAAGATTTTAAACTCACTTTGTCCCAGGAATAAACCTAGATAATATTTATGTCAGTGTAAATAAACCAGAAAACAAATCAAAGACTGGTAGAATAGATTCTCCACAGCTAAGCATAGAGAAGCGGCTACATAGAAAAGGGTATGAAGGGTAGAAATGTGGTCAGGAACCAAAATGATCTATGAGACTCTTCATGGGAGAGAGGGACACCATAGGCACAAAAAAGGGAGAGAAACAGACCTCACACCAGGCACTCTGACATGGGGGGCACACACTGGTTAAACAAATCACCACAATACTGAGTCCCCACCCTTAAAAAGACAGCAAAACAAACGGCCCTGCTGAGATACAACATAGAAGCAACAGTTTGAAAAACACCTGGGATATATGGAAAGGAGATTTATTTACTAATCTCAAAACTTCTATTGTAGGGGCAAGGATCTTTAGGAGACTTCTCAAGAACAAAAGAGCTGATGGGTACCATTTCCCTCTCTGACCCCCAGCCTAGCTATGTGGACACCTGCAAGAACCAGCTCAACTCCAACACTCTCCACCTTACTTGTGACAGTGTACCCTGTCTTCATCCTTTCCTGCAGATGTGATGCCCTCAGCAGTTCTCCAAGGGTTACAGATCTCTTCCTACAGCAGACTGGCACATACCTTGCTAACAGCAGGCTCCATACCTTTGTTCTGTATTAAGTCCCCTCCAACCCTAATCTGCAGGACTGCATACAAAGAAGCTCAACAAGCATGGCAGTGTGCAAGCAGCCCTAACAGGCAAGCACCACTCCACAGTGATTCCTGCCCCAGGGAGAAGGGAAGATAACCAGATACATTCTTTCCACTGCAGCCCCAGCAGTGGCCTGGAGGTAGACATCTGGTCTGACTGCAAGCCCTACCCATCAACAAAATCTTCTCAGGAGACAACACAGGGAGAGTGTTCTACAATTAAATGTGACCTTAGTTCTGGAAAATGCTTGGTCTACTTCAACTCAAGCTCAAGACAGCTCCAGACTGGCCTATGAACAACACAGGGACCAAACTCTGCTTGCAGCAAATGATGAAAGCCATTGCAGACAACTGGACTGAAGGCTAATGTGGCTAAGCCACAACAGTAGGATATACACAACACACATAGTAGATATCCCTGAAGTTCCAGGTCCTGGTGAACAAAGGCATTACACAAAAGGGTACCAATGGACCTCCTCTTCATAAGGCCTTTAACAGGAGATGTAACTGAATTTCCTAACACAAAGAAATGGACACAGAGAGTTAGACAAATGAAAAGACAAAGGAAGATGTCCCAAATGAAAGAACAGGACAAAAATCACAGCAAGAGAGCTAAAAGAAATGGAGGTAAGTAACATGCCTGAGGAAGAATTTAAAGTAATGGTCATTAAAATACTCACTGGATTTGACAAAGACTGGAGAATTTTACTGAGATCATCAATAAAGAGACAGAAAACATAAAAAAGGAACCAATGGGAGATGAAGAATGCAATAACTGAAATTAAAAATACACTAGAAGGGATAAATAGTAGACTAGAGGAAGCAGAACAATCAGTGACCTGGAGGACAGGGTAATTGAAAGCAACTGAACTGAACAGGAGAAAGAAAAATGAAAAATCAGACTAGAATAAGGAAACTCAGTGACACCATCGAGTGTAATAACATTCACATTATAGGGAAGCCAGAAAAAGAAGAGAGAGAAAAGGGGAAAGAAAATTTGAAGAAATAATAGCTGCCTGAAAGAAACTCATTTCAGACTGAGAGACACCGGCAGATTGAAAGTTAAGGAATGGGAAAGCACTTATCATGCAAAAGGAAGTGAAAAGAAAGCCAGGGTAGCAATACTTACATAAGACAAAATGCACTTTGAAACAAAGCCTGTAACAAGAGACAAAGAAGGAGACTCCATAATCATAAAGGGAACAATCTAATAGGAAGATACAACAATTGTAAATATTTATACACCTAACGAGAGCACATAAAAGAGCTATTAACAAACATAAAGGATGCAATCAATAGTAATATAATAATACTACGGGACTTTAACACCCACTTAAATCAATGAATAGATTATCCAAACAGAAAATTACAAGGAAATGGTGGCTTTGAATGACACATTGGACCAGATGGGTCTAACACATATATTCACAACATTTCATCCTAAAACAGCAGAATAAACATTCTTTTTAAGTGCACATGGAACATTCTCCAGAATAGATCACATATTAGGCCACAAAACAAGTCGTGATAAATTCAAAAAGATTGAACTCATATTATGCATTTTTTCTGAACACAATGCTATGAAACTAAAAACCACAAGAAAAAATATGGAAAGGACAAAAATACATAGAGGTTAAATGACATGCTACTAAACAATAAGTCAAACAAGAAATTAAAGAGTAATCAAAAAATACGTGGAGACAAATGAAAATGAAAACAATAGTCCAAAATCTTTGAGATGCAGCAAAAGCTGTTCTAAGAAAGGATTTTGTATCAACACAAGCCTACCTCAAGAGGAAAATCTCAAATGAACAACCTAATTTCACATCTACAGGGGCTAGAAAAAGAAGAATAAAACCATTAGAAGGGAGAAAACCATAAAGATTAGAGCAGAAATAAATGAAATAGAAACTAAAACACAATAGAAGAGATCAATGAAACCAGAAGCTTGTTTTTTGAAAAGATCAACAAAATTTATAAACTTTTAGCCAGTTATCAAAAGAGGGAGGGAGGCAGAGTATTCTAAATGAAATCAGAAATGAAGAGAAACAACAGCTGACACCACAGAAATACAAAGGATTACAAAAGACTATGATGAAAAACTGTATACCAACAAACTGGGCAACCTAGAAGAGGTAGAGACTTCCTAGAAACATATAACTCCCAAAACTGAATCAGGAAGAAATAGAAAATTTGAACAGACCAATTACCAGTGTGAAATTGAATCAATAATAAAAAAAATGCCCAACAATCAAAAGTCTAGGACCAGATGGCTTCATAGGCTGAACTCGGCAAAACATTTAAAGAATAGTTAATATCTATCCTTCTCAAACTCCTCTAAAAAGTAAAATAGGAAGGAGAGCTTCCACATTCATTCTAAGAAAGCAACATTATCCTAATATCAAAACTAGATAAGGACACTACAAAAAAAGAGAACTATAGGCCAAAATCATCAGAGATACTGGATGCAAATATTTGCATCAGATGCAAAAATTCTCATCAAAATATTAGCAAATTGAATCCAACAATTCATGTAAAAAAATCATTCACCAGGATCAAGTGAGATTTATCCCTGGGATGTAAGCGTAGTTCAATATTCTTGAATCAATCCATGTGATACATCACGTCAATAAGAAAAAGAATAAAACCACATAATCATTTCAATAGATATAGTAAAAAATACTTGACCAAGTACAACATCCATTAATGATTAAAACCCTCAACAAAGTAGGTACAGAAGGAATATTCTTCAACATAATAAAGCCATATATAGAAAAACCATAGCTAACATCATACTTAGTGGTGAAAAACTGAGAACCTTTCTCAAGATCAGGAATAAGACAAGGATATCCACTCTCATGACTTTTATTAAATATAGTACTGGAAGTCCAAGCCACAGCAATCAGACAAGAAAAAGAAACAAAAGGCATCCACATGGGTAAGGAAGAAGTAAATTTTTCACTAATTGCAGAATACCTGATACTATATATAGAAAGCCCTAAAGATTCCTGCCCCCTGCCAAAACTATTAGAACTTATGAGTTCAGTAAGGTCACAGGATATAAAATCAATACAAAATCAATATACAGAAATACATTGCATTTCTTTTTTTTTTTTTTTTTTTTAATATTTTTTTTCAACGTTTATTTATTTATTTTTTTGGGACAGAGAGAGAGCATGAACGGGGGAGGGGCAGAGAGAGAGGGAGACACAGAATCGGAAACAGGCTCCAGGCTCCGAGCCATCAGCCCAGAGCCTGACGCGGGGCTCGAACCCACAGACCGCGAGATCGTGACCTGGCTGAAGTCGGACGCTTAACCGACTGCGCCACCCAGGTGCCCCTACATTGCATTTCTTTACACAACTAATGAAGTATCAGAGAAGAAGACAGTCCTATCGCACCAAAAATAATAAAACACCTAGGAATATACTTAAAGAGGTGAAAGACTATACTTTGAAAACTATAAAACAATGATGAAAGAATTGAAGATGACACAAACAAATGGAGACATTCCATGCTCATGTATTGGAATAAAAAGTATTGTTAAAATATCTATACTATCCCAAAGCAACCTGCACATTTAATGCAATCCCTACTGAAAACCAGCAACATTTTTCACATAGCTAGAACAAACAATCCTAAAAATTTTAGGAACCATAAAAGACCGCAAATAGCCAAAGAAATCTTGAAAAAGAAAAGCAAAGCTGGAGGAATCACAATTCCAGACTTCAGGTTATATTACAAAGTTGTACTAATGAAAACAGTGTCACACTGGCACAAAAAATAGACACATATCAATAGAACAGAGAGAGACCCCAGAAACAAACCCATGATTATATGACCAATTAGTCTATGACAAAAGAGGCAAGAATATGCAATGGCAAAAGAGTGTCTCTTCAACAAATGGTGATGGGATAAGTGGACATCCACATGCAAAAAAATGAAATTGTACCACTTTCTTTCATGATTCACAAAAATAAAGACCTCAATTTGAGACCTGAAACCATAAAAATCTTGAAAGAGAACACTGACATCGGTCAAGCAACATTTTTCTAGATATGTCTCCTGAAGCAAGGAAAAGAGTAGGAAAAAATAAACCATTGGGACCACATCAAAATAAAATATGCACAGCAAAGGAAATAACAAAACAAAAAGAGAACCTACTGAATGGGAGAAGATATTTCCAAATGACATATCTGATAAAGGGTTAGTATCCAAAATGTATAAAAATATATACAACTGAACACCAAAAAACCAGCCATTAAAAATGTGGAGAAGACATTAACAGACAATTCTTCTAAGAAGTCATATAGATTCACACCTATCAGAATGACTATAATCAAAAGCACAAGAAACAACAAATGTTGGCGAGGATGTGGAGAAAAAGAAACCCTCGTGCACTACTGGTGGGAATGCAAACTGGTGCAGCTATTATGAAAGACAGTGTAGAGGCTCCTCAAAAAATTGAAAATAGAACTGCCCTATGATCCAGCAATTGCATTACTGGGTATTTTCCAAGGATATGAAAACTCTAGTTCAAAAGGATATATGCATCCCTATGTTTATTGCAGCATTATTTACAATAGCCAAATTATGGAAACATCCCAAGTGTCCATCAGAAAATAAATGGATAAAGAAGAGGTGTTGTACATACACACACACACACACACACACACACACACACACACAGTGGAATATCAGCCATAAAAAATAACGAAATCCTGCTATTTGCAACAACATGGACAGATCTATAGGGTATCATGCTAAGTGAAATAAGAGAAAGACAAAGACCATATGATTTCACTCATGTGAAATTTAGAACACAAAACAAAGGGAAAAAGAAACAAGCCAAGAAAACTATATAGAACAAGCCTCTGGTTACCAGAGGGGAGGTAGGTGGGCATGAGTGAAATAGGTAAAGGGGATTAAGAGTACACTCAGGATGAGCACTGAATAATGTATATAATTGCTGAATCACTATATTGTACACCTCAAACTAATGTAACTCTATTTAGTTGAATTAAAACAAGACAAAAACCAACAAACAAAAAAACTAAGGCCTGAGTCTTAATGCAGTCAATTTGTGATTGTCCATTAAATGTTTAGCGACCCAGGGAGTCTTTTCTAGGCACCAAGTTCAAAACCAAAAATACAGTTTCATACAGAAAGAGCTGGGCGAGATGAGATAGAATTAAACTTGATGTGGATAACAGAGTTTGGTTCCAGCTAAATGAATTCACGTGCCATCAATAAGAAGATATAGAGTATATTCTAAATGTTTTGCTATAATACTATTAAATGAGATAAGCCACTTTTTCTCCAGAATTTAACATCCAGTGTACCTTCTGTCTGATCTTCTGTAGTAATTGCCCGTCTTACCCTACTCCTATACAAATTCTTTTCTGAGGTAAGAATTGAGCAACTACAACCAATGGGCCAAATCTAGCCCATGATCTCTTTTTGTGAATAAAGTTTTATTGGCATAAAATCATACCCATTATTATGCTCATTGTCTATGGCACTTTTGTGCTGTAAGACAGAGTTGAGTAGTTGCAACAGAGAACTTTTGGCCCACAAAGAATAAAATATTCTCTGGCCCTTTATTCAAAAAGTGTGTATGCTCTGAAGAACTCATAATGATTACCTACGATCTCATATACTCTTTTTGTATGGTTTATACTTCACTGAAACTATTGGTCTTTTATAAAGAGGTGTTATGTATTGTATAACATTGTATCCCTAAACAATACCAAATAAAGTAAGCGTTAAGCAACAAATATACAAGTTTCAGGAGTATAGGAATTACATATTTCTTATTCATTGTTGGACACTCAGTCCCTTGTACTGTGTCACATATATGGTAGATGTGCAACAAAAAAATCTAAATGAATGGATGGTGGCTGTTGGTTGCAGGGTCTGGGAGATGTCTGAAAAAGTTTGATTTTTAAAGACATACCCAAATACACAGACTGAGTCAAATCCAGTCATATATATAAACTGTACGTTAATATGTGACACAACCATATAGTCAACTTCAAACTTGGAGTCAAGGAATGGGCCTGGGCCAATCAGCCAGTAAATCATGATCTATTCTATTTGGTGATAACTGTATCCACATAAATAGGCATTTAGATACAACATATTTCCTCTAAACAATAAACATTTTTCACTATATTTTTCTTTCTTTCTCTCTTTCTTTCTTTCTCTTTTTTGAATATATAAAATTTATTGTCAAATTGGTTTCCATACAACACCCAGTGCTCATCAGTATATTTTTCTACGAACATAACGCTTTTCCTGTCAGACAACTTGAAGCCTTAGCACCAACTTAAGACTAATTTAATCTCCAAAAATACACAAAGCCCGCCAGGAGAGGACTTAATTGTTAGAAAAGTACTGCAGGCTTTTTTTTTTTTTTTTACTTCTTAATTGTTCTTTTGTTTTTTATTACCCTGCTCTAGCTCATGCCATTCTTTTTCTTCTCATGCTGATTTACAGGATTTGAAAAGGAAGCTAAAAGAACATATTCTGAAGGCTGAAAATATGTAACCTGCTGATTTTGTAGAAGAAAAATCAAAACGTTTAGATATCTGTTTACTGTTTAAGGGAGTGCATGTCAAAATTAGAGTCAGTCCGGCACTAGGAACGATGCCTCTGTTTCTTTGGTGTCCTGATATTATTTGGAGAAAAAAAATTGCTTTTCTGAAAGTTATAGGCCGAGATGGATTCTCTGATGCTACTGTTTAGTGTCGGTCTACACCTGAACAGCGCCATGATGCTGCAGCGTGGTGTTATTAGCCCTTTAGCAAAAGTCCTAATATCTGCACTCGTCCTTCCTGCCCATGTGCATTGGCCCACTTCAGCTTATCACCTAGCAGCTGTTTCAGCACCCTGCTGCCATCCATCCTCCACTTGTATCCAGCCCAGTGGCTCTACATTAATGTGAGCAGAGCGCCACTGCAGAAAGATTGGCTACTGGCCAGGGCTTTGTTATTAGTGATCCCTCCTTACTGCTCATGTTTCATAGGCTCTTGGGTGACACTGAATCGAGTTTTCAAGAGACTCGACGGAGAGTTGTGTGGCAAGCCCACGTTTCACTGCTGCCACTCTTTAGAGCTCGAGCCTGACTGGTGACCAGCATGTTCCCTGCACGAAGCGCCATATACAGATATTCTGGTATTTCAAATTCTGCACACTAAAATGACTTGGCAAGGGTAATGGCGAATTCACCTACTTAGCAGAGAAAAAGATCTCCTGGCAATATGAATGACATTATGTTAAACCATGACAACCTTGAGATTTGCTCTCCAAGAAAAACCAGAAGTATTAGGACATACCTTCTCCATGTCAAACAAACACCTGTTTTTCCAATCCTTTGTTTTAGCTTCCAAGAAATCTGCATGTTAGTAGAGCTTAACCTTATAGGAATTTAAACTTCTTAACAAAATTAGAAAAAAAGCTTGGCAGCATACAAAATTAAACAGAAATATATTCTGAATGCATTTCCCATTTTTCATACAAGTGAAAATGAGGATCAAATAAGCAGAAATAGAAGCTTTGAAGTATATTATTTCTCTAAATTTTAAACCTGTAGGGGATAAAGATGCAAAAATGGAGACTATAATCTCATCCCATAATCTAGCTTGCCATGTAGTCACCTTCTAGTTTGTGTTAAGTGACAGAATTTGAATAATGTTAAATACGAAAAAATATGTTGGCATTATCTACTCTAACTTTCATATATTTTAAATGAGGGGGGAAAAAAGGTTAAGCAACGTATTGAATGTCACACAGTGAGTAACAGACGTGGGCTATGATTCTTTCACTCTGCCTCGCCAATGAGGAGACATGGTCTTTTGTTTTAGACAGAAAAATCCTCACATTCACCTCCCATCATCTGACGTCCCTCCTTAAGAGAAACCCTTTCTGTTTTTCACCACAATGTCACAATGACTCTGCCCTGAGGAACTTTATACAAACTAGAGGAAAGAGCCTGTGAATTTAATTTTTTTATAATTAGATAACTCAACAAACTCTAAATAAGACTTCACTGAGCCCCAGAAGATTCTGCCTGCCTTCATGCTTTACGAGTAACAAGTAAGTGGGGCACCTGGGTGGCTCAGTCGGTTAAGCGTCTGGCTTTGGCTCAGGTCACAATCTCACGATTTGTGAGTTCGAGCCCCACAGTGGGCTCTGTGCTGACAGCCTGGAGCCTGTTTCAGATTCTGTGTCTCCCTCTCTCTCTGTCCCTTACCCACTCATGATCTATGTCTCAAAAATAAACAAACATTAAAAAAGATTTAAAAAAAAAGGATAACAAGTGTTGTGAAAGGCACATGGTATAAGGAAAAAAGCACAGTTTTCATATATTTACACATTTACAAAACCTGCATTGTTTGTATCTATATGTTGTTATAGGTATAACTAGATATATAGACAGACCAAAAGCCAGTATCATTTTTAATGGAGAATTAGAAATTTTCCCTATAAAGGAAAAAATACTTAAAGGAATTTCAATATCAAAAATATACTACATTTTTGGGAGTAATTATTTGACACATTTAGACTAGAGAAGAAAATCAAAGGTAAAAATATTTGAAGTGATGGAACTATACCTTAAAAACACAGGTAACTAAACTGAAAAACTATCATGAGATATAAAATAACTTTAATTGGTCAAGTAAAAAGCAATAGTCAAACAAATATATGTAAGCATATATATATGAATATGTATATGTATGTATATGTATATGTATGTATATGTATACGTGTGTGTGTGTATAAAACCATCTAGAAAACATAATGACAGAAATAGGCAATTTACAATAGTAACAGAGTAAGATAAACTTTCTTTGGAAAATCTTAACAGGAAAAGTAGAAGATATAGGCTAACATGAAATGGGAGACTTAAAAGAATACTTGAAAGGCATTCACTTTCCTTGACTCTGCATTATAAAGACATCAGTTTTCCATAAATGAATCACAAATTTAGTGCGTTAATAGAAGTACACCAAAATGATTTTTATTTGCAACCAAGCAAGTTAATTATAGGGTATATTTGGAATAAAAATCAAGGATTGCCAGGAAAATTCTTTAAAAGAAGAATACTGTGTAGAAACTAGCTTTGTTAGATACTTCAATATGTATATAGTTCTAGAAACCAAAGCAACTAAATACTTATACACAAAAATACAGAGAGATCAGTGAAGCAGCAGAGAGAACACAGGAACAGATGCCCAAACAGAAATTTAATTTATACTAACGGTAATCTTCAATTTCTGAAGAAATAATTGATTCTTGTATAAATGGAATTGGACAAACTTGACAACGACTTGAAAAAAACAATAAATTTGAATTCATTTAAATCTATCACTCCTTGGTACAAAATAAATATTAGGTGGATAAAAAAAATGAAAGAAATGGCAAAAATGTTATAATAAAATTAGGAAATTTTTTTTCATAGAGTGGATGAAACTTTTCAAATATAATACAAAAATTAAGAAGTCTTAAAATAGAGAACTTCCTACACAAAATGTTTAAAATTCTTTCATGAAAGTGTTATCAAAATTAAAAGTCAGTGACACACTAAAGATATTGAGCCATTTGACAGGAAAACCATATAATTATTTTTATAAACAATTAGAAATCAATGAAAATCTGTGAAAATTCCAGTAGAAAAATGGGCAAAAGATATGGAAATATACTTTATATAAAAATAAATGCAGAAGACTTTTAAGCAAATGAAAAATGCTGCATCAACATTCCACTAGAGTAAAATTGACTCAAAATTGAAAATCGACAGGATTTTTCAGCTATCACAATGGCAAAGTATGAAAGGTTGATTATACACTGTATTGATGACGGCATAAGGGTACGTGCGCTCACAATGAAAACCTGTTTGCAAGGAAATTTGTTTTAAGTAGGCAAATAAAAGTCACATGTAACACTTGATACTCATTTCATTTTTAGAATTGTATCCTGCAAGTGTTTTCACACTTTAGCACAAGACATTTACATAAGGATATTTAGCTCAATATTATTTATGGTAGTAGAATATTGAAAACAACCTAAATAGGTCAAGGGATTATTAAATAAATTTCATATAACCATATAATGGATTAATATGTTATTGTGGCCATTAAAAAAATAAAAATATCTACAAAAAATTGGTATCAGTGACAGCCAAGAAAATGCAAGCTGTAAGATGGTGTGTGTATTATGATACCTTTTATATATTCAGAGATATATCTGAAATGATACACAGGTCATTGTTTTATGCAAAAGACTAGAGATACAGAGAGAGCATTGAAGGGAAACTTTCAATGTTAACCATCTGCATTATATGAATTTTTCACTATGTACATATAATGCCTACTAATAAAAATAGTACAACCAAATGCAGGATCTCAGTGATGGAAAAGTGATTGTAAGGACGCTGTTGTGCTGTTTATTCCCTTGGACTTCAGTGAGTAGTTTTTAAACCTTGAGGTATGAATGCTATCTGTTAATATGAATGAGTTTACGCAAGAGCTAAGTCTACTGACATTTCTCTGAAAGTACAGTATGAAACAGCTTGTGTTAGGAGAATAGGAGAAAAGAGCAATCTAATGAACATGAAGTGTTATTTTTAAAAATATGCCATGGATGGCTTACCACATTTTTCCACCTGTACTCAGATCTTCTCAGTATTATAGGGGATAAATTCATTCATCCAGCAGGAAGCATGACGCTCTACGTTTCTAGCCTTGGAGAACCGTATAGCACATTTGGAATCAACACACTGGAAAATGTGGGTGCATGATTTATTGGGCTAAAACTTGATAAAAGTGGATTGGCCAAAAGATGGTATTCTGAAGTACTTTGGCTAACCACATTTCATGTATGATAAATGATGTCAATAAGCAGAAGTCAAACCATTTTTCAAAGTACAACCTAATAGACTTCAAATAATTACATTTTATTTCTGCATAGGAATTCACAAGTTTAAAATACTTTCAAATATTAATTTTCTCTGAACAACTTAACCACAGAAAGGATGCCAGAGCAAATATCTCTTACTCCAATTTGTAAGTGGAAATATGAGCCTCATAAAGGTTTTCAATTTTCAAAGTTTACTTGACTGGTAAATAGTAGATCTTAAATGAGTCCCCAGGTTTTTAAAATCTTAGTTCAGTTTTTAGAAACATATCACTTCTTAGGAAATATAGAAAAAGCCCTATAGCAGTCTGATACAAGGACAATTCATAGGCCCATAAAGTTTCACTTACAGTGCATAGGCGATAAGACACCACTAGTCCTTGCTAATATAGAGAATTGCAATTAAAAAAAAAATCTACACATGTAATGCTATTAAGAATGCCAAAGATGCAAGTATTTTGCATTAACATAACAAAAGAGATTAGTCTCCCATATTTTCATATGTTCACTATCTCTAGAATTGGAAGAATGTAAAATGTTAGCTCCTATCCCTTTTAGTGTTTGTTTATATATGGAATATAACTTCACAAATGTTAATGAATAATGTAATCTTCACTTATAATCTTTTAGAAACTGTATCAAGTGTACTAAATTACTTGTGCATTTTTAGCAGATAGTATCCAAACTGAATTCATAAATATAACCCACTGCTCCTACTGAAGTATTTAGAAATGTTTGCCTACTCATGAAGTATCAGGTCCTTTGAAAATACTCTGAAAAATACAATGGGATTGTGACTGTGATTTCTTTTCTATTTATTATCACAAATCTGTTTGAGATCAGATTTGTTGTTTTCCTAACATTCTTCCAAAATAGTGACAGTGAAAGAATCATCTTAAATGATGACAAATGTATTTAATATGAAATCAGGAGTCAGTATCCAATAAATCTGAAAATGCATATGCATATACAAATCACACACAT
Organism: Panthera pardus; assembly: GCF_024362965.1. Classification (NCBI taxonomy): domain Eukaryota; kingdom Metazoa; phylum Chordata; class Mammalia; order Carnivora; family Felidae; genus Panthera; species Panthera pardus. Next base: position 60,199,587 of record NW_026526654.1, read on the forward strand.
CTTTACTGATTAATGACTAAGGTGGGGTCCATATCACATAAAACTTGGTATCTCAAGAGATGTGCCCTGGCTACTACCAAGCAATTCTCTGATTACTTCACATGGCTGAGAATATAGCTCCAGTATTTTGTTGTAAAGAGACATCTGGCCAAGGAAGGAATGGGGTCTTAAAGCCAGCCTGTGTCTAGGTTCCAAGTCATAGCCCCCATGTGATGGGCATGGAGCTTGTCAACCTAGAAAAAGGAGTTTCTTACCTTTTAAATTTATCAGTGAAAGGAGGGTCCCTCTCTTTTTGTTTGTTGTTGTTGTAATTTATGTAAAAGCAGTGGTCTCTTTTAGTTGCTATTCTGGTTGATATAGCAGTAAAACTGACAGCCAATGAAAATACCTAGAGATAGTTATTTTTGGTCAATCATAGTAAGACTTATGCAGAAGCAAAGTAGTTTTATAATAAAAAAGCAAAAATGATTCCAAATTATGTAAAAACTGAGTACATTTTCAAGGCAGAGATGAAAGCTGACTAAAACAGCCTATTGCCCTAGAAGCACAGACCTATATAAATTTAGCTTTATAAGGGTTAACTCATATAACTACTTTAGTGGTGCCAACTAGCTTAATCATAGACAACACACAGACCTTGTTAACCAAAATCACTATGTAGAACCATTCAATAACATGAACAAAGATGAAAAATCAGAACAATATGCTTACTGTATTATTTCCCTCAAGGGAAAAGTGTAATAATGTAATAGACCAATGGCAAATATAATGGACTGTATCAAAGCCCATATTATTTGAAGTCTAAGCAGTAACAAGGAATAGGAAATGGAAGTACACAGAGAATACATCCGAGGAAGAATGGCAAGGTATGATGGAAGGGGGATGTTCCTGGGACTCTACAGAAAATGCTCAGTTTCTGATGCTGCTAACAGGGATCTGCTTGGGAAACCTCTGCTTCACTAAGCTTGAGTGCATTAATTGTAAAAAGGGAGGGGCTAGATGAGACAACATGTAAGGACTTTCTCAACCCTGGAGATCTAGGATTTGAAGAAATTGGCAATTATGACAATAAAGGTGGTATCACTGGCTGCCTTAGAAAGTTAAGATGCAGAGATAAGCATCCATCCCCACAAGGAAGACAGAAAATTGGTCTTCTCAATGAGAGAAGACTGAAGAAATAAACACTCTTCACTGTATATCAAAGCCATTGTAGGAATGGCAGTACTGAAAACAAAGCATGGAATTTTGAAAGTCAGAGAGCAGTAAGTTTGAATTTGGTTTTTCCGTTCACCACTGATTGGTATACATCAAGTTATTGACCATTTCAGAGCTCCAATTTTCTCATAGATTATAGGAGCATAATACCTTGCAAAATTGTTGGATTTGGATAGACAGGGTTGGCCAACACTGGCTTTTCGTTTTGCTCAAATGGAAAGCAAGCTTTTTGAGAACAGAGACTAACAAAGATCTACACAGCCCTAATACACTGACAAGTAATTGACATACCGTAGTTGTTTTATAAGTATTATGTTCATTGAGTAATCAATTATGAAATTAGCAACAAGTGATCCAAGGATAAACTGTCGTCAGGATTGTTTGCTAAGGGCAACTGATGCGATCACAATCTCTTTTAGATGGTATACAACATCACTAACATCAGCTTCTGCATAATACAGCAGTGGCTAAACTTTGAGGATTATAGTTATAACCTTGACAGTAAATTATGTGTAGGTTTCTGTTTCAGAGCTGAGGGAAATGTGTCATATTTTAAAAATGTGTCCTTTTTAAAAACACAAGGACAAACACTAGTGATTAAAATACTCTTTGCTATTTAGAAAATTTGACTATTTGACTTCTGTTTTAGAGAAGGTTCCAAATACAGAGGCTTACAATTCTATAATATAGAGCACACTCTCATTGACAATGCCAAAGTGGAACACAGACATAGCATTCATAAATGTGCTAATTATATCTTTATGCTTATATAGCCATTAAGTAAAACATATTAACTACTATACACTTACAGATTTATATAAAAATGGACAAATATACCAAAATTCAGCTCTTTATAAATATTTTAGACCAATAAAGTACAAATATAAAATGAACTTACAGATTAACTGAGTGAGATATATAGTATTAGAAATTACTTGTGAGACCTACATAATTTGAAAAGTTTAAAGGAGAACTAAGTTGGGAAGGCTGATTCGTGTATATGTTCAATGAATGTGAGTTTGTGTATCAATTCTACTTATTTCAAAACAAACAGTTTGAACGCATTAAAATAAATTTTAGTTTTTTGGAAATGGACACCTTACTGATTTTAAGTGCCTTAAATAACTCATCCAAGTCTTCTAGAACATGGAAGATTTGGGGCAGACCTTGGCTAAACAAACAAAAACTTTAGTATTTTCCACAATTTTTAAGGATTTTTTCTTTATGCTATTTACATTGAAATTTCACCATTTCCTTTTCAGGCTTTTATATTTATATTAATATTTATTTTAATTTTAATTTAATTTAAATTAAATTTAATTTAATTTAATTTTAATATTTATTAATATTTATTAATATATTTATATTAATATATTTATATTAAGTTTCATACTATTTCTTACATCTAGTAAATAATGTAATTCCATTTCCTGGGAAAGGAATAATGTTTTATTTGATTTTGAAATTGATATGATCTCTAGGATTGAGAGATTATAAATTCCAAGAATAGTTGGTCTAAGAAATTTCTTATGAAATCCTCATAAACTTGCATATGAGTTAGTTGTTCATAATCTAATCTCAATTGCCTCCTTCCTTATAGTGAAGGAGAAAAAATATAACAGCAAAAAGAGTTAAATATACATTCATAATTGGAGATGCAATGATTTTTCTCAGTAATTGATAAAAAATATTTAATAAATTCCTAAGGGTATTATAACACTATCCAACAAATTCCCAAATGGACATTTATTAAAGAATGTACCCACCAACTGTAGAATAAGCATTATTTTCCTGTGTACATGGAACATTCTCCAAGACAGAATGTATGTGTGTGTGTGTGTGTGTGTGTGTGTGTATATACATATATGTATATATATACATATGTATATATATATATATATATATATGTATATATATACATATATATATATATATCTCCATCCCCTAAAATTGGAAATTAAACAACACACTTCCAAACACATAAATCAAATAAAAAACCAGAATGGATATTAAAAAATTATTTGAATTTTAATGAAAACACAACATAGAATTTTGAGATATAGTTAAAAGAGTTCTTATGGAGAATTTTAGAGCTTTAAAGCCTATATTAAAAAAAATTATAAAGTCAGTGATATAATATTCCTCTTTAAGAAATTAGAAAAAGTGGGGTGCCTGGGTGGCTCAGTCAGTTAAGCATCCAACTTCAGCTAAGGTCATGATATTACAGCTCATGACTTTGAGCCCTGTGTCATGCTCTGTGCTGGTAGCCCAGAGTCTGCTTCAGATTCTGTGTCTCTCTTTCTACTCCTCCTCACGTCATGCCCTCACTCTCATTCCCAAAAATATTTTAAAAAAACTTAAAAAAGAAATTAGTAAAAGAGAGCAAATTAAAATTTAGAAATTAGAAATAAAAATGCATGGAAATTAATGACATAGGTAATAGATTAAGTATAGAATAAGTTCTGTTGTCAAAATTTGATTCTTTGAATAAAGTAAATTATCTTTAGAAACTTCTAGCAAGATTTATAAAGAAAAAAGTGAGGAAGCAAAAACTACTAACATCAATGATGAAATAGAAGACATTAGTATAAGTTCCACAGACATAAAATAATTAGGGAATATTTAGAAAAATGTTATGTCAATAAATTAGGAATATGAAATGGAGAAAGTTCTTGAAAAATACAATTTGCCAAAATAATATAAGTGGAAATAAATACCTAAACATTACATCTGTTAATGAAATTGAATTCATATTCAAATACCTTTCCATAAAAACTCCAGGACCAGATGTGAATTTTATCAATTATTTTTAGAAAAATTATATAAATCATGAAGAAAGCTTTTCCAAAGATAGAGAGGAAAGAATAATTTCTAACTCAATTGATAAGCCCAGCATAACTCTGATATTAAAGACATAAAAAACAGAAAAAAAACTCAGAGAAAAATAACCTTCATGAACATAGATGCAAAATTCTCAACAAAAAATTAGCAAGTTGAATCTAGCCATAGGTAAAAAGTAATATAACCCAGTAGGATTAATCCAGGAACGTAAGGTTGGTTTGACATTTTAAAATCAATCATTAGGCAATATGGGTGAAAGAGAGTGGGCGGTACAGACTTGCAGTTAAGGAATGAATGTCATGGAATAAAAGGCACAACATAGGGGACATAGTCAATGATACTGTAATAGTTTTGTATGGTAACATATGGTAGCTACACTTGTGATGAACACAGCATGATTTATAGAGATGTTGAATCATTATGTTTTACACCTAAAATGAATGTAACATTGTCAACTATACTCAAATAAAAAAATAAAATAATAAAATAAAACCAATCATTGCAATATAGCACACTAAAGTATTACAGTAACTAAAATACACAGAGAAAATATGAAAAATATCAACACATAAAATTTTTAAAATTTCTCAGTATCTAGAATTAAGGTAACTTTGTCATTCTGAAAAAAAAAAAAAAAAAACAAAAACAGGGCACCTATTAAACATCCACAGCTAACATCACCATTAATAGAAAACATTGAGCATTCCCTCTTAAATAAAAAAGAAAATCATATCTGCTAGGTGTTCACTTCTATTTATCACTGTACTGAAAATTATAACAAATGCAATAAGGCAATATAAACAATTTTTAAAATAATAAAGATTGAAGAGAAACAATACAGCTGCAGTTATATATTTAAAATCGTTTGGAATATGCAAAATATCACAGAAATAAATAAAATTGAGAATATTTATGATACAAGATTAGTATAAAATTAATTTAATTTCAGTATATAATCAACTTTAAAATAAAATAATAGCACTTACTATAGCACCAGAATACATAAGGTAATTAAGAATAAATCTAACAAAAATGTGCAATATCTTCCCTCTGAGAACTACAAAACATTTCTAAAAGAAAGAAAGCGTGAATAAAAGTAGATATGCCATATTTGTGGCCTGTAAGACTTGTTATATAATATGTATTCTCCCTAAATTGTGTACATATTCAATGTAATCACAACCAAATGAAAATTAGTAAACTCATCCTAATATTAATATGGAGATACAAAGGATCTAGAGAATCTGTCTTGACATTTAAAATCAAAGACAGAGGGGAGCCAGGGTGGCTCAGTCAGTTAAGCATCTGACTCTTCACTTTGGCTCAGGTCATGATTTTGCAGTTTGTGAGTTCAACCCCCACATCAGGCTCTGCACTGACAGCATGGAACCTGCTTGGGATTCTCTGTCTCCTCTCTCTCTCTGCCCCTCTCCTGCTTATGCTCTAAATAAATAAATAAATAAGCTTAAAAAATATTTAAAAAAATAAAAATACTAAGACACAGACCTTTTGGGGAAGATGGCAGAGTAGGAAGATCCTGGGCTCATCTCATCACATGGGTATAAATAGATAACATCCACATCAGTGTAAATAAACCAGAAAATGAAATGAAGACTCGCACAACAGACACTCTAAACATAGAAAAGAGGCCATATGGAAAATGGTGGGAAGGGCTGAGACATGGTTGGGAACCAAACTGACTCAAGAGAATGTCCATGTGAGGGAGGGCCACTGCAAACATGGAGAAGGGAGACAAGCAAACCCCACAATGGGCACTCCAGTCACAAGGGCCACACACTTAGAAGATTAACCCCCAGAGGGGCTTAATTTCATGAGTTTTTATAAGCAATGCCACTTAACACTCAGAACTTTAAAAATCAGTGGGTTCCACTCTGGGAGAGCTGGAGGGCAAAAAGAAACTGAGTCCCAGCCCTTAAAGAGACAGCATACGAACCAGCCCCATGAGAGACAGCACAGAAGCAGCAGTTTGAAAATGCCTGGAGTATACAAGATTTATTGAATAATCTCAGAGCATGTGCTGGAGGGGCAGGGATCACTGCCACCAACAAAGGAGCTGGTGGATACCATTTCCCTTCCCCGCCCCCTGGCCTAGATGCAGAGACACCTGAGGGAACCAGTGTAGTGCCAAAACTCTCCACCTAACTTGCCAAGAGAGTACCCTGCCCACACAAACGTATTTTCTCCCTAAAACCTGGACATCCTTGCCAGGAGTTTACCGTGTAGACAACTATAGATTTCATTCCATAACAGACCAGTGAGGATCTTGCAGGCACTGTGCACCCAACCTTCCTGTTCTCTTGTGGACACACCCTCTGACATACCCATGCAAAGCAAGGCCACATGCTTGGAAGTGTGCAAGCAAACTTGACAAGGGCCAATACCACTCCCAAGTAAATCCTATTCCAGGGAGATGAGAAGATAACCACACACACCAGTCCCATTCTGACTGCAGCAGTGGACTGGGGACAATTGGTCTGACTGCAGGACACCTAACCACCAAGCAAAAGTTCTCAGGGTACAACACAGGGAGAGTGTCCGGCAGTTCAGAGCTACTGAAATTCTAGTAAATGCATGGGCTGATTCAACTCAAGCCCAAGGCCTTCCAACCTGGCATACTAACCACAGAGGGACAAAACCCTGTCCAAAACAGGCCAAGAGAGCCAATGCAGATGACAGGACTGAAGGCAAAAGTGACCAGACATAACACTGGGTGAATGCAACACACACACAGGAGATTACACTGAAGTACCAGGTTCTGATGAATAAGGGACATTGTACTGCAGGGAACTATAGGAACTCTTCTTCATAAAGCCACTACTTGTAGGTGACTTTTCTAATACATAGAAATAGAAGCAGAGAGTTAGACAAAATGAAGATACAAGGGAATATATCCCAAATGAAAAAAGAGGACAATATTACAGCAAGAGAGTTAAACAAAGCAGATGTAAATAATATGCCTACTGGAGAATTTAAAGTAATGGTCATAAAGATACTTGAGAAAACAGTGGAGGACCTCAGGAAGACCCTCAACAAAGAGACAGAAAACAAAAAAAGAACTGATGAGAGATGAAGGACTTAATAACTAAAATTAAAAATACACTAAAGAGAATAAACAGCAGACTAGAGGGAAGAAGAACAACGTAGTAACCTGAAGGACAGAGTAATGGCAAACACTCAAGCTGACCAAGAAAAAGAAAAAACAATATGAAAAAATTAGAATAGATTAAGGGAACTCAGTGACACTATCAAGAATAACAACATTTGTATAATAGGGATTCCAGAAGGAGAAGAGAGAGAAAAGGGGCAGAAATTGTATTTAAAGAAATAAAAGCTGCATACTTCATCAGTTGTGAAGGAAACAGCAATTCAGGTCCAGAAGGCACAGAGAGCCCCTTACAAAATCAACCCAAGGAGGTCCACATCAAGACAAATACTAATGGAAATGGCAAAAAGTAGTGGTAAAGAGGGAATTTTAAAAGCAGCAAGGGAAAAGAAAACAGCTACATACAAGGGAAACGCCATAAGACTATCAGTTTATTTTCCAGCAGAAAATTTATTTGCAGGCTAGAAAGAAGTGACGTGATATATTCAAAGTGCTGAAAGGCAAAAAAGTAAAATGTGCAACAAAGAATACTCTATCCAGCAAGTCTATCATTCAGAATAGAAAGAGACACAAAGAGTTTCCCAGACAAACAAAAGTTAAAGGGTTCATCACCACTAAACCAGCCTTACAAAGAACCTTAAAGGGGATCCTGTGAGTGGAAAGAAAAGACCATAAACAAAAATAACAAAAGTAGGAAGTTTATAAAAATCAGTCAAGAGATTTGCAGAATAAAAGGATGAAAAGTATGAAACCATATATCTAAACTGTAGAGCAGAAAAAAAATTTAGTGCTTCTAGAGGGAGAGGAATGTAATTTTAGTTCTTTTAGAATGGGTTAAACCTTATGTGACCATCAACTTAGTATAGGCTGCTATATGCCTAAGATGTTATATATAAATCACATGGTAACCACAAATCAAAAACAAGTAATAGATATGCAAAAAAATAAAGAGAAAGGAATCCAAGTATATCACCAAATAAAGCCATAAAACCATGAGAGAAGAGAGCAAGGAAAGAAAGGATCAGAGAGGAACTACAAAAACATAACAAAACAAGTAACAAAATGGCAATAAGTACGTACCTATCAATAATTACTTTGAGGGGCGCCTGGGTGGCGCAGTCGGTTAAGCGTCCGACTTCAGCCAGGTCACGATCTCGCGGTCCGTGAGTTCGAGCCCCGCGTCAGGCTCTGGGCTGATGGCTTGGAGCCTGGAGCCTGTTTCCGATTCTGTGTCTCCCTCTCTCTCTGCCCCTCCCCCGTTCATGCTCTGTTTCTCTCTGTCCCAAAAATAAATAAAAAACGTTGAAAAAAAAATTTTTTTTAAAAATAATTACTTTGACTATAAATGGCTCCAATCAAAAGACACAGGCTAATGGAATGGATAAAAATGCAAGACCAATCTATATACATGCTGACTACAGGAAAATTATATCAGACCTAAAGACATGTGCAGATTCAAAGTGAATGGATGGACAAGGATTTATCATGCAAAAAGAAGTGAAAAGAAAGCTGGGGTGGCAATACTTACATTGGACAAAATATACTAAAACAAAGACTGGAACAAGAGACAAAGAAGGATTCTATATCATCATAAAGGGAACAATCCGAAAAGAAGATACAACAACTGTAAAAACTTATGTCCCTAATGTTAGAGCACCTAAATACATAAAGAAGCAGTCACAAACATGAAGAAAATAATTGATAGTAATACAAAAACAGTAGGGGACTTTAACATCCCACTTACATCAATGGATAGATCACTTAATAGAAGATAAACAAGGAAATTGTGGCTTTGAATGATGCAATGGATCAGATAGTTCTCACAGATATATTCACAACATTCCACCTTAAAAGAGCAGAACACACTTTCTTTTCGAGTGCACATGGAATATTTTCCAGAATGGATCACATGTTAAGGCACAAAACAAGTCTCAACAAATTAAAAATATTAAGGTCACACCATGCATCTTTTGCAACCAAAATGCTATGAACTAGAAATCAATCACAAGAAAAAAACTGGAAAGAACACAAATATATGGATTTTATATAACATGCTACTGAACAATGAATGGTTCAAACAAGAAATGAAAGAGAAAATTAAAAAAAAATACATAGAGACAAATGAAAGGGAAAATAGAACAATCCATCTTTGGAATGAAAGCAAAGCTGTTCTAAAAGGGAAGTTTATAGCAATAAAGGCCTACTTGAACAAGCAAACAAAACAAAACAAAAACTCAAATAAACAACAAAACCTTACACCTAAAGGAGATAGAAAAAGAACAAACAAAACCAGTAGAAGGAATTAAATAATAACACTTAGAGTAAAGATAAATGAAATAGAAACTATGAAAGTAATAGAGCAGATCGATGAAACCTGAAGCTAGTTCTTTGAAAGGATAAAGAAAACTGATAAAACTTTAGCCGGACTCATCAAAACATCCAAAAAGAAAAAGAAAAGACAGAGCTCAAATAAACAAATGAGAAATAAAAGAGGAAAAATAAAATGACATCACAGAAATACAAAGGATTATAATACAATATTATGAAAAATTATATGCTAACAAACTGGAAAATCTAGAAGAAATGGAGAAATTCCCAGAAACATATAACTCTTCTCTTTATCTGGAAGACATGAAAAAACTTGAACAGAATAATCACCAGCAATAAAACTGAATCAGTAATCAAAAAACTCTCAAGAAACAAAAGTCCAGGGATAGATGGAGTCACAGGTGAATTTTACTATATATTTAAATATTTTTCTCAAATTATTCAAAACATTAGAAGAGGACGGAAAGCTTCCAAATTCATTGTATGAGGCCAGACTTACCCTGATACCAAAACTAGATAAAAAGATTACAAAAAGTGAGAATTACATGCTGTTATCTCTGATGAATACAGATGCAAAAATCCTAGAAAATATAGCCAACTGAACCCAACCATACATTTAAAAAGCCATTCACCACAATCAAGTGTGATTTATTCCTGGGATCCAAGGGTTCAATATTCACAAATCAATCAACATGATACATCACATCAATAAGAGAAAGGATAAAACCTATGTGATCACTTCAATAGATTCAGAAAAAAAATTTGACAAAGTACATCCATTCATGATAAGAAAAAAAAAAGCTCAACAAAGTAGACTTAGAGGGGACACATGTCAACATACTAAAGGTCATATGAAAAACCATAGTTAACATACATAATGGTGAAAAACTGAGAGCTCTTCTTCTAAGATCAGGAACAAGACAAGAATGTCCACTCTCATCACTCTAGTTCATCATAGTACTGGAAGTCCTAGTCACAGCAATCAAACAAGAAAAGCAACAAAAAGCATCCACATGGGTAAGGAAGAAGTCAAGCTGTCACTATTTGCAGATGAAATATTATTAAATATAAAAAATCCTAAGGACTTCACCTAAAAACTACTAGAACTAATAAATGAGCTTAGAAAGATCACAGAATACAAAATCAATACATAGAAATCCATTGGATTTCTATACACTAATCAAGAAGTAGCAGAATGAGAAATTAAGAAAAGTGTTTCATTTACAATTACACCAAAAATAATAAAATACCTAGGGATAACCTTAACCAAGGATTAAAAGTCCTGTATTCTGAAAACCATTTAACATTTAGGACAGAAATTAAATATGACACAATAAATTGGAAAGATATTCCATGCTCATGGATTGGGAGAAAAATATTATTCAAACGTCCATACTACCCCAAAGCAATCCACAGATTTAATGAAATCCCTATCAAAATACCAACAGCATTTTTCCCAGAACTGGAACAAATAACCATAAATTTGTATGCAACCACAAAAGACTCCCAAAGTCAAAACAATCTTGAAAAGAAGAGCAACTGGAGATATGACAATGCTAGATTTCAAGATATACTACAAAGTGGTAGTATCAAAACAGTATGGTACTGGCACAAAAATAGAAAAATAGATCAACATAATAGAATAAAGAATCCAGAAATAAATCCATGATTGTGTGGTCAATTAAGTCTATTACTAAAGAGACAAGAGTATGCAATGGCAAAAAGAGTGTCTCTTCAACACATCGTGCTGGGAAAAATGGACAACTACATGCAAAAGAATGAAACTGGACCACTTTCCTACACCATATATAAAAATAAACTCAAAAATAGATTAAAATCCTAAATGTCACACCTGAAACCATAAATGTTTAATTTTTTTTTTAACGTTTTTATTTATTTTTGAGACAGAGAGAGACAGAGCATGAATGGGGGAGGGGCAGAGAGAGAGGGAGACACAGAACCGGAAGCAAGCTCCAGGCTCTGAGCCATCAGCCCAGAGCCCGATGCGGGGCTCGAACCCACGGACCGTGAGATCGTGACCTGAGCTGAAGTCGGACGCCCAACCGACTGAGCCACCCAGGCGCCCCAACCATAAATGTTTAAAAAGAGATCATAGGCAGTAATCTCCCTGACATTGGCCATAGCAACATATATGTCTCCTGAGACAAAATAAACAAAAGCAAAATAGACTACTGGGACTACAACAAAATAAAAAGCTTCCATACAAACAATCAATAAAAGTAAGAGGCAACATAATAAATGGGAGAAGATATTTGTAAATGATATATTCAATAATAGGTATAAAAATATATAAGAATAATATAAAGATTATACAACTGAAAAAGAATTATATAACTGAACAATATATAAGAATTATACAACTGAACACCACAAAAAATCTAATCAAAAATTGGCAGAAGACAAAACAAAATGGTCAGAAATATGAAGAGACATTTCTCCGAATAAATCATACATATGGCCAACAGACACGTGAAAACATGCTGAATATCACTAATCATCAAGGAAATGAAACAAAACCACAATGAGATAACATCTCACATGGGTAAGAATGGCTAAAATAAAAAACACAAGAAAAACAAATATTGTACCACAGGTGGGATGTAAGCAGGTGCAGCTACTGTGGAAAACAGTATGCATGTTTCTCAAAAATTAATAATAGAATTACCTTGGGGCACCTGGGTGGCTCATTCAGTTGAGTGACTGACTTTGGCTCAGGACATAATCTCATGGTTTGTGAGTTCAAGCCCCGCGTTGGGCTCTGTGTGGACAGCTCAGAGCCTGGAGCCTGCTTCAGATTCTGTGTCTCCCTCTCTCACTACCCCAACCCCCCCTCAAAAATAAATAAATATTTTTAAAAAGTAATAGAATTGCCTTATGATACAGGAATCACACTACTGGGTATTTACCCAATGAATAAGAAAACACTAATTCAGGGGTGCCTGGGTGGCTCAGTTGGCTAAGCTTCTGACTTTTAATTTTGGCTCAAGTCATGATCTCATGGTTTGTGAGTTGGAGCCTGCATTGAGCCCTGCATCAGGCTCCACGCTGATAGCGCTGACACTGTGGAGCCTGTCTGGGATTCCCTCTCTCTCCCTCTCTCTGCCCCTCCCCTGCTTGTGTGTACTCTCTCTCAAAATAAATAAATAAACTTAAAAAAAAAAAACTAAATCAAAAACATGTTTATCCCTATGTTTATTGGAGCATGATTTATAGCCAAATTATGGAAGCAACACAAGAGTCCATCCAAAGATAAATGGATAAAGAAGAGGATATATATAATGGAATATTACTCAGGCATAAAAAAGAATGAAATATTGCCATTTGCAACAGGAAGGATTGATCTAGAGGGTACACTGGTAAGTGAAATAAGTGAGTCAGAGAAAAATAAATACCGTATTATTTCACTCATATGTGGAGTTTGAGAAAAAAAAGAAAAAGAAAAAAAACAAACAAAAAACCCAGACTCTTAAATATAGAGAACAAACTGATGGTTAGCATAGGAGAGGTGGGTAGAGGGAATGGGTTAAATAGGCAAAGGGGATTAAGAGTACACTTATTGTGATGAGCACTGAGTAAGGTATAGAATTGTTCATTAACTACATTGTACACCTGTAACTAATATATCACTGTATGTTAATTATATTGGTATTAAAACACACACACACACACACATAGGACAGAGTTGGATGATTTCAAGATTACTGTGAAGCAACTGCATCAAACAGTGTTGTGTTTGTCTAAGGATAAACACACGGATCAATGGAGCAGAAGAAAGTCTCAACCCACACATAGCTTGTCACTTTATTTTTAACAAAAAGTAGTAAGTCATTTCTACAGATTTGGAGAAAGAGAACAAGAGTTTAACATGTCCAAACACAAGTATTGGGTAATTTAAGCAAGCTAATTTAAACAAAATTTGTAGCAGAAGCCATTTTTTCATGAAAATTTAAAAATGAACGTAACCCAGATTGAAATATCACAAATTTTAAACTAGTTAATTTGGCTCAATTTCCAGAATAGAATAACCAAGGGCAAAGATTTTCTCTTCTCTACATATTTTACAAATATATGTAAATGAATAATCAATCTGTTTAATTTTTATTTTGAGCAGAATGTTGAATGTCCATCTAATATATCTCATCGGTTAATTAAATGAATTCAGAACTCTTCTTTACTACTACATGTGCTATTGTGTATTATATCAATGAATGTAGTCATTTCTACAATGTAACGCCATGCCATGCTTGTTAGAAAACATGTTTGTTAATAAAAAAGACACAAAGTGAATATTATGAGATATTGCCCTTAATTTTCTTCCAGTACCCATCAATGTACAAATCAAAACAGCAGCCTCACCACTAACATATTCCAATAATATGTTTAATTTTTTTATGTCAAAATGCCATGTATCATCTACTAAAATATTTTTATTATACTTTAAGGATTAGAAACATGACTTACAGCATATTTTTGTTTTTAAATACACACAGGTTGGCTGGGAGTTGGCAGAGTAGGAGGACTCTAAGCTCACATCATTCAAAGGATACAACTAGATAACACTCACATCAACATAAATAGCCCAGAAAATTAATGAAGACTGGCAGAACAAACTCCAGAACTAAAGGGAGAGAAAAAGCCAACTGAAAAAGGTAGGAAGTGCAAAGATGCAGTCTGGGGATGAAACAGACCCTATCTGTACACAGTGGGGAGGGAGCCAGTGGCACAGAAAAGGGTGAAAACAGACTTTTACATTGAGGACCCCAGTAATAGGGAGGACAAATCCCCATAACACTTGCCTTTGAAAGCAAGAGGGGCTGAATTTCATGAGTTCTTATAACTGGTGAGACTTAAAGCCTGGAATTTAAAAATCAACAGGATTGGCTCTGGGAGAGCCTGAAGGGCATTAGGAAGCAGAATCCTTGCACTGTTAGAGAGATCAGGACAAACAGCCCATGCAGATACAGCTTAGAACCAGCAATTTGAAAAACAGAGGCAGACAGGAGGGAGAGTGATTTACTCAAGTCAGTGACAGGAATCACAGGGAGACCCCTCTAGGAAGAAAGGAGCTGGCAGTCACCATTTCCCTCCCTATTCCCCAACATAAGCAAGGGCCATCTGCAGGAACCAGCATTGTCCACACTCTTAACCTAACATGCTTGCACTAAGCATTGCCCCTGACACCCCACAGCTTCCAGGAATCCATCCTTCAGTTTCAATCTTGTCTTATCCCCTTGCTATGAGCCCCTCCCCCAGAAGACCAGTGGAAATGCTGCCAACATCACATCTTCTGACCTGCATGTTTTTTTTTAATTTTTGATGTTTATTTTTGAGAGAGAGAGAGAGAGAGAGAGAGAGAATGAGAGTGAGAATGAGTGGTGGAGGGGCAGAGAGAGAGAGAGAGAGGGAGACACAGAATCCCAAGCAGGCTCCAGTCTCTGAGCACAGAGCTTAACTCGCACCTCAAACTCCTGAGCTGTGAGATCATGACCTAAGCCGAAGTCAGATGCTTAACCAAATGAGCCACCCAGGCGCTCCTGATCTGCATATTTTGCAGAGCCTCACTTCCAGCAGCAGTGGGGATAGGTCTCATTTCACAAGCAGACCACCACACATCTTGTTAAAATGCATCCCATCTCTGCTGGGGACCAAACACTGCATGTGATAGGCAAAGAGAGCTTATGCACACAACTGTACTGAAGGCAAAAGAGGCAAGACTCAACAGCAGAGCATATGCCACACACATAGGAAACACTCCCTGAAGCTCCAGGCTCTGGGGAACAGGTGACACTGCACTGCAGGCCACAACAGGACCTCTTCCTCATTAGGCTATTATCCTTAAGAGCATAAGAAGCAGCTGACCTTCCTAACACACAGAAACAGATACAGAAAGTCAGACAAAATGAGTACACAGATACATATTTACCAAATGAAAGAACATGACAAAACCACAGCAAGAGACCTAAGCACAACAGATATAACTAATACACTTGATAGAGAATTTAAAGAAATATCATAAAGAAACTCACTTAACTTAAAAAAAAAAGAGTGGAGGACATCAGTGACACCCTTAACACAAAGATAAAAAAGAACCAGTCAGAGAAAAGAACACAATAAATGAAATTTAAAATACACTTGATGGGAAAAATAGGCTAATGAAGCAAACTTAGAGGTATGAATAATCTAGAAGGTAATGGAAAGTAACGAACCTGAGCCAAGGAAAGGAATGGAAATCATGTAAGCTGAGAATAGTTTTACGGAACTTAGTGACTCCATCAACTGAAATATCATTCCATTATAGGGATCTCAAAAAAAAAAAAAAAAAAAGGAGACAAAGAAAGGGGGAAGAAAATTTATTTGGAGAAACAATAGCTAAAATTTCCCAAATCTAGGGAAGGAAACAGATGTCTAAATACAGGAGACACAGAAATCCCCCACAAAAATTCAATACAAGGAAGTCCATATCAAGACACACAGTAATTAAAATAGCAAAAGAGAGCAATAAAGAAAGAAATTTAAAGTAGGAAGAGAAAAGAAGACAGTTACATAAAAGGGAAACCCCATAAGGCTATCCACAGATTTTTCAGCAGAAACTTTCCAAGCCAGAAAGGACTGGCGTGATATATCCAAAGTGCTGAATGGGAAACATCAGCAGCTAAGAATACTCTATCCAGCAAGGCTATCATTCAGAATAGAAGGAGAGACAAAGACTTTCTCATACCAAAAAAGCAAAAACCAAAACAAAACAAAAGGAATTCTTGACCTCTAAACCAGTCCTAAAAGAAATCTTAAAGGGAACTCTTTGAGGGGAAGGGAAAGACCATAAGTGATAATATGAAAAGTAAAAAACACAAAAGCAGTAAATAGAAATGTTTATGCAAAAATAAGCCAAGGGGTTCATAAAATAAAAGGATGTAAAATACAATACTATATATCTAAAACATGGCAAGAGAGAGAATAAAAAATGGGTTCAAACTTAAGCACCCATCAACTTATTATTGGCTGCTATATGCAGAAGATATTCTATACAAACCTAATGGTAACCACAGTCAAAGCAAATAATAGATATGCAAAGAATAAAGAGAAAAGAGTCCAAATGTATCACTAAAGAAAACCAACAAACCATGAATGAGAGCAAGAAAAGAATCAGGAAAAAAAAAAGCACTACAAAACAACCATAAAACAAGTGACAAAGTGGCAAAAAATAAATATTTACCAGTAACTACTTTGAATGTAAATGGACTAAACATACCAAGCAAAAGACATGTAGGGTGACAGTTGGATAAAAAAACAAGACCCATCTATATGCCACCTACAAGAGTCTCATTTCAGGCTGAAAGATACCTGCAGATTGCAAGTAAGAGGATGGAGACATATTTATTATGCAAATGAGTGTCAAAAAAAAAAAAAAGCCGAAACCCAAGTCAGAATGGCTATACTTATATGGGAAAAAATAGACTTAAAACAAAGACTGTAAGAAAAGACAAAGAAGGACACTAAATAATAATTAAAAAAAGGGACAACCCAACAAGAGGGTAAAACAATTGTAAATATTTATGCAACTAATGTGGAACACCCAAACACAGAAAACAGTTAATAACAAAACATAAATAACTGATAGTAATACAATAAGAATAGGGGACTGTAATAGCCCTCTTCGATGGACGGATCATCCAAACAGAAGATAAATAAGAAAAGAGTGGCTTTGAATAACACCCTGGGCCAGATGGACTTAACAGACATAGTCAGAACATTCCATCCTAAAACAGAATACACATTCTCTTCATGTATACACGGGACACTCTCCAGAATAGATCACATATTAGCTGACAAAGTCAGTCTCAACAAATTCAAAAAATCAAAGTCACACCATGTATCTTCTGACCACAATAGTATGAAACTAGAAATCAACCACATGAAAAAAAGCTGAGAAGACCACAAATATATGGAGGCTAAACAACATGCTACTAAAGAATGAATGAATCAACCAAGAAATCAAAGAAGAAATTTAAAAAATTATATGGAAATAAATTAAAATGAATGATCCAAAATTTAGGGTATATAGCAAAAGTGGTTCTAAGGGGAAAGGTTATAGTAATACAGGCCTATATCAAGAAGAGAAAAAAAAAACTCAAATAAACACCTAAACAAAGGAGCTAGAAAAAGAACAAACAGACCCAACCCCAGCAAAAGGCAGAAAAATAAATATTAGAGAAGAGATACATGATATAGAAACTAAAAAAAACACAAAAAACCAATAGAACAGATCAATAAAATGAGGATCTAGTTCTTTGAAAAGATCAACAAAATTGATAAACTTTTAGCCATATTCATTAGAGAAAGAGAAAGAGAGAGAACCCAAATAAACAAAATCACTAATGAAAAAGGATAACAACCAACAGCACAGAAATACAAACAATTGTAACAATAGTATGAAAACCTATATGCCAACAAATTAGCCAACTTAGAAAAAAGTGAGAAATTCCTAGAAAAATATTACTTACCAAAACTAGCAGGCAGAAACAGAGAATTTTAACACATCAGTTACCAGCAATAAACTTGAATCTATAACCAAAAAATCCCAAAAAACAAAAGTCCAGGATCAGACAGCTTCACGGGTGAATCTATCAAACATCTAAAGAAGTGTGATGGGGCGCCTGGGTGGCTCAGTCGGTTAAGCGGCCGACTTCGGCTCAGGTCATGATCTCGTGGTCCGTTATTTTGAGCCCCGTGTCAGGCTCTGTGCTGACAGCTCAGAGCCTGGAACCTGTTTCAGATTCTGTGTCTCCCTCTCTCTGACCCTCCCCCGTTCATGCTCTGTCTCTCTCTGTCTCAAAAATAAATAAACGTTAAAAAAAATTTTTTTAAATAAGTGTTAATACTTATTCTATACAAAACACCGGTGAAAAAAATTCAAGATGACACAAAGAAATGGAAAGATATCCGTGCTCGTGAATTGGAAGAACAAATATTGTTAAAATGTCTATACTACTCAAAGAAATCTACAGATGTAATACAATCACTATAAAAATGCCAACACCTTTTTTCACAGGATTATAACAAACAATCCTAAAATTTGTATGGAATCACAAAAGACCTGTGTAGCCACAACAATCTTGAAAAAGAAAAACAAAACTGGAGACATCATAATTCCAGATTTCAAGTTATGCTACAAAGCCATAACAATTAAAACAGTATGGTAATGTCATGAAAATAGACACATAGATCAATGGGATAGAAAGGAAAACCCAGAAATAAAACCACAATTATATGATCAATTAATATTTGACAAAGTAGGAATGAATATACAATGGAAAAAGACCATCTCCAATAAATGGTACTGGGAAAACTGGATAGTCACATGTAAAAGAATGAAACTGGACTTTCTTTCACCACACACATAATAAGATCAAAATGGATTAAAGACCTATATGGGAGACCTGAAACCATAAAAATGCTTGAAGAGAGCACAGGAAGTAATTTTTCTGACATTGTTTGGAGCAACAATTTTTGGATATGTCTCCTAAGGCAAGGGAAATAAAAGCAAAAATAAACTATTGGGACTATGTCAAAACAAACAGCGTCTGCGCAGTTAAGGAAATAATCAACAAAATTAAAAGTCACCCTAATGAGTAGGAGAAGATATTTGCAAACAACATATCCAATAAAGTGTTAGTATTGAAAATACATAAAGAACTGATACAACTCAATACCCCAAAATCAAATAACCTAATTAAAATAATGTAATTAATCTAAATAAAACATGAACAGACATTTCTACAAAGATGACATACATATGGCCAACAGATGCATGGAAAGATGTGCAGCATCACTCATTCTCAGGGAAATGCAAATCAAAACTACAATGAGATAGCACTTCACACCTGTCAGAATGGCTAAAATCAAAAACACAAGAAACAAGTATTGCCTGGTTGGTGGGAGTGCAACTGGGTGCAGCAAGTGTGAAAAACACTTTGGTCATTCCTCAAAATATAAAACAGAACTACGCTATGACTCAGGAATCATACTACTGGCTATTTACATTACAAATACAAAGTACTAATACAGGGTCTCCTGGGTGGCTCAGTCAGTTAAGAGTCCAACTCTTGCTATCTGCTCAGGTTATGATCTCACAATCATGGACTTGAACCCTGCATTGGGCTCTGCACTCAGTGGAGCCGCCTTTGGCTCCTTCTCTCTCTCCCTCTCTCTCTGCCCCTTGCCTGTGCACTCACACTCTCTTTCTCTCAAAATAAATTTAAAAACTTTAAAAAGAAACACTAGAGGGAAGATCAGTAATGCACGATTATACACAGTATGTCTTATGTAACATCTATAGATATATGTACATGCTTAATATTCATGAGAAAGATCAGTGATGCACGATTATACACAGTACTTGGGAACATGCAATGTACAATTATGAGTCAAAGTTATGAATTAGTGGAATAAATGAGGACATACTAGGCAAGCGCAGTACAAAAGTACGCAATATATGAATTACTTGGATGTTTATTGCAGCATTATCTACAATAGCCAAACTATGGAAGTAGGCCAAGTGTCCACTGAAGAATGAATGGATAAAGAGGTGGTAGTGCGTGTGTGTGTGTGTGTGTGTGTGTGTTAATATTATTCAGCCATAAAAATAAGGAAATCTTGCCATTTGCAACAACATGGATACAGCTGGAGAGTATAATGCTAAGCAAAATCAGTCAGTCAGAGAAAGACCAATACCATATGATCTCATTTATATGTGGAATTTAAGAAACAAAACAAAGGAGCAAAGAGAGAAAAAAAAGATACAAACCAGGAAACTTTTAACTATAGAGAACAAACTGCTGGTTACCATAGGGGAGGTAGGTGGGGTCAAATAGGGGTGAGGAGTAAAGATTACATTTACCATACTGAAAATACATACATACATGCATACATACATACATACACACACACACACACACACACACTTACTAGTCTTTCTTTGTTTGAATGTCTGTGTTGCAACAATTTAAACAAAAATTATTGCTTGCAAATCAGGAATCAAAAGCCATTCTTAGTCAGATAATAATCTCTTAAAGGAATCTTAACTGACTGTATTCTGCATTCAACTCATATTTACTAATTCAACACATATTTATTAAGTCCTTCTAGTGTCTTCAGGTTCAGGCAACAAATATGAATAATGAGCAAGAGCTGTTTCATGGAGTATAATATAGCGAAGCTGTCAAATAAATAAATTAAATAAATAAATGTATCTATGTAATAAAAACTGAATGAACACCAAGAGTAAATAATCTGAGTTAAAAATGGTCCAAGGACCTGAATAGACATTTCTGCAAAAATCACAGACAAATGGCCAATAGACACATTGAAAGATGTTTAACATCACTAATCAGCAGGGAAATGCAAACCAAAATCACAATAAGATACTGTCTCACACCTGCCAGAATGGCTAGTATCAAAAAGACCAGAAATAACAAGTGTTAGGGAAGATATGGAGAAAAAGAAACTCTCATGTACTGTCAGGGGGCAATGTAAATTGGTACAACCACTTTGGAAAACAGTATGGAAATTCCTCAAAAAAATTAAAAAAAAAATAGAATGACCATGTGAACCACTTATTCCACTGCTGGGCATTTTCCTAAAGAAAAGAAAAACACTAATTCAAAACAATACATGCACCCCTATGTTTATTACAGCATTATTTGTAAGAGCCAAGATATTGAAGCCATCTAAATGTGAACTGACAGATGAATGGATAAAGAAATATATATATATATGTATACACACACACACACACAGACACACACAATGTAATATTACTCAGACATAAAAAAGAATGAGATTTTACCATTTGCAGCAGCATGGAACGACTTATAGAGAAAGTAATATACCATAGAGAAAGTATGAGATAGATACCATATGATTTGATCTGTACATGAAATCTAAAACAAAATAAAACAAAACAAGTGAACAAACAAAGAAAAAACAGAAATGGACCCATAAATACCAAGAATAAGCTTGTGGTTGCCAATTCCAAGTGTAGCATCACTGTTCCCTTTCTTAGTTATCAAATTTAATTTCTCCTTAGTTGACATTTGAATCCAACTTCACAGACCAAATATGCTATACATTTTTATGACTACTCCTAAAACTTTTAGATACAAATCCTTTATCATATACTTAAAAGGGCTTTTAAAGGACATCCAGTTTATTTTTGATGTCCCGAGGGGGAAAAGTATTGCTGGAATCTGATACACACTTAATAAAATGTTTTGTTTTCTCAATTAAAACAGCTACAAAGAAGTCAGAGAAAGTGTTTCTCTTTATTCTAACTAAAAGTGTCATGTCTTAAATTTTGTAGAAAAATGACAAAAAGGACAAAAACTATTACAATAAATACATCAATAAACTCCTTTTTTAAACCAATTTTGGATTCTCTTAAGAATAAGTGTTATTCTTACACCATCATTTGATCCTTCTTCATGCTGAGTACACATCACTGAAGCCACCGAATTGCTTCTATTCTTCCAAAATATCCACATCTTTCTTTGTTGTTTAAATGCCAATGAAATTAAATGGAAGATTAAGGAATATTTCCTGCCTTACTAATGCTAATTTTTTTCCTAAAGATTTCAAGGCAGGCTATAATCACACATTAACCCAGCCTCCACAGCAAACTTCCAGAGGTCCTACCCAGTGTATGTAAAATCCCAGCATGTGACCTCATTTTAGTACCACAGCCTTGATTTCCTAGATTTGTAATCCTAAATTTGTGGTCGATCTTTCAGGAAAATGTTGATGGCTCAGAGAGTGTTGTCTCATCATTTTCCTCAGTACCATTTTTTTTTCTTTTTTTTCCTAAGAAGCATGTTTGACTAATCTCCTCTTCAGAGAATCTTTACCTCTGGCCATTGGGGGTAATATTTGCTTATTGCTTAAAAATGATGGCAAGATTCAAACAGTTCTTCATTCTTCCCAATTAAAAATAAGAGCCACCTTACTTTTAATATGGTAATGTCCTAAAAGAAATGTGTGTTGTCTTTCAGCTTTAACTTGCTCAGAATGCTTGGATAGAGACATTAGTACAACTACATGCAGTTCTGTATTATAGGCATTGTGTCTTATGATAAATTTCCAGCTGTGTTGTTTTTTTTTTCTTTTAAATCAGTTAAATATAGCTGTCTGTGTTTCTGACTTTTTGAGTCTTGAAAGGCTATAATTTGGAGTTTCAGATAAGCTTTTAATGTGTTTAATTTAGTTAGTAATCTAAATTTCTGTTGGATTCCTCAATAACAATGCGTTGACGGGGGTCATCAAAAAAGCTACATTTTGCCTCCATCTAAGAGGTTTGAAGAAATTGCTTGGAAATTAATACCTAGGTTAATAACTATGATGTTGCCATATATGCACTATCTATTAATGCAATTTGACAACTTTTTACCGTTTGGATGATTACTTGTGACACATAGCAATAATTCAAAGTACAAATAGATATTTCAGGGACAGGAATCAAAATCTGAGAAGTATGTATCTGGAATCCTTTACTTATTTTCAGTTGAAATTAGAGAATGGTACAGTTGTTTCATATTCTTTTGTTTGTAAAACACAAATCAAATATATATTAATTTTTGTGCAACATTAGTTTTATATGCATATATTTTCATACTACTTAAAGTCTACTGTTGTATCTGTTCCTTCCTTTACAATTAATTTACATTATTTTTTTAAATATTTATTTTTGAGGGGGGGGGCAGAGTGCAAGTGGGAGAGGGGCAGAGAGAGAGGAGACACAGAATCCCAAGCAGGCTCCAGGCTCTGAGCTGTCAGCACAGAGCCCAGTGCAGGGCCTGAACCCACAAACCGTGAAATCGTGACCTGAGCCGAAGTCGGACGCTTAACCAGCTGAGGCACTCAGGTGCCCCACAATTAATTTACATTTAAAGATAATATAGCATTACTGAAAATTCTTATTAGGACCAGATGCATTTTCAGCAACATTTTATTTTTGTGAAACTTCAAACATAAGTTTATTGCTATTTATTTGCAATCTTTTCAATGTGATGTGTCATAAAATCTTATCATAGAGACTATTTAGCTTCATAGGGCACTTTAAAACCATAGGAGGAAATGTGATCTTCATATTCAAAAAAGGTAGGGGTTCATATGTTGAGTCTGGCTCTTCCTAGCTGAGTGTCACCTAATCTCTCTAAGCCTGAGAATTCTTCTCGTGTAATGCTTGAAATTTTAGGTAATAACAACAATAATCTTCAAACTCCAGGAGCTAGGAGCCTCTGATCCACTGTATATATGAAATAATTACAACCCCTTGTGTTGTAAACTAATAATTTCACTGTCTTCTCTCAATTAGCCGATAAACTTGATGAGGGCCTAAAACTAAGATTTCTCACAATGTCTAGCATAGAACTAAAAGTAGGAGTTCAATAAACTCTTTACTTACTGATCAACTGGACTCCAGGAGAGGCAATTTAAACTTTAAAATGTTTTAGGTTGACTTTGGGAATATGCAACCACGTCAGGGTTCCCAATACCATTGTAAGATTAGCTGATTTGCTATGAGGATTCCTAGGACTCAGAAAAACTGTTGTACTCATGGTTATAGTACATTACAGGGAAAGGATACAGTTTAAAATCACCAAAGGGAAAGTCAAGTCCATGCACAAGAGTTCAGGGGTGCCCTCCCAGCAGAGTCACATGAGTACTTGCTAAGTTCTGCCAGCAAAAACATGAGACTGGACACATATGACAATATGACATATATATGAAGTGCTGCCAACCACAGAAGTTCACTCAGGCCTTGGTGTCCAGTTTTGTATTAGGGACCAGCCACCTAGGCATGTAGTACCTGCATGACTGACCCTAGCTACTCAGATTCCAGTCTTACCACACTCCACTTCCCCAGACATAAAACAGGTTATGTCTGTTTATGTCCCCAGACATAAATCACACTGTTAGGATACCTTATCTGGTCAAGTTGGTAGGGCGTGACTCAATGTCTCAGGGATACAAAAACAGATATTTCCCATCAATATAGTGTGACCTAAGGAAGGCATCAGACATATAAAATCATTCTTCTCAAGCAAAATAGATCAAGGTCTAAGAGATTATATCCCACGAGTCTAACAGAGGCCAGTCCTGAAGACAAACCTTTCTTGGAAATGTATAGAATATCGAGTTAACCCAGTCTTGCCCAGTAATAATTGATATAATGGAAAATTTTTAAAATCTTTAAGGGCATTAATTGAAAATTATTCCTCCTACTGTTTCCTCATTCATCTACATCCTCTGAAAATAAGTAATCTTATTTTCTGATGTGCTTTCTCAGATACTTGTACGTATCTTCCTCTTTTACATAACATTCTATGAAATGTTTGGTGCTTATTCTAATCAACAGTAATAATATCTAGAGACCTTTCCATATTGGAGCAGTAATATCTAGAGATCCGACCATATTAGCACATAAATAAACAACCTCATTATTTTCTATGACTACATAATTTTCCATTTCGTAATTATACCATAATTAATTTAAACCCATCCTCTATTTACACATATGTAGATAGTTTCCAATATTTTGCCTTAGAAATAATGATTCAAAGAATAGTCAATGTACATATGAAATTTTAAAAGCAGGTGAATATATATGTAGGATATATTCTTACAAGTAGAGTTTTTGCATCCATTTTGGTATGTATTCCAAATGGACTCCTGTTAAAGTTTGCTAATTTGCACTCAAACCAGGTTGTGATCATGATGACACTAAATCAAAGGTTGCAAATATTAATTATAAATCTCTAAATTAAGCAACATTGTAAGGTATAAATATGAAACATTATATTACCACCGAAGCAAGCAAATCTTAGCAAAAACTATTTATTTATTGAAAATTAATTTTCATTTTTTGTTTTTGAGAGAGACAGCAAGAGGACAGGCAGAAGGAGAGAGAGAGAATCTTAAGCAGACTCCAGGCTCAGCATGGAGTTTGATCCCATGTCAGGTTTGATCCCATGACCATGAGATCTTGACCTGAGCTGAAATCAAGAGTCAGATGCTTAACTGAATGAACCACCCAGGCACCCCACAAATTTAATATAGTATTAAGTATAGCATTAATATGAATCTAGAGAATTAAGAGAGGGTACTTTTTTTCCTTTTTTGATTCTTTTTTTTTAATTCTATAATCTTTCTTATATCAGAAAAAGCACTATTACCAATGTTTTTGTGATTGAGTTTTCCAGTATTGATCTCTCTCAGTCACATGTGAGTTAATAAATAAAGTAATAGTTGTATCCAGGTCAGATGACTAAACATAAAAGAATAAGTTACTGTGAACTTTAAATTCAGCCATTAAAGTGACTGTTGAGATTAAAGCTTCATGAAGTTGTACAGTTTCCTACAAGGAGAATCTTTGCCTAGAAAGAGAAGATTTTTCTCTAAATGAAGATAGAAAAAAAACTATTTTACATATAGTAGAATCATATTTTTAACTACTTTTAGCTACAGTGTGAAGAAAACATTTCAGGAATATAAGCTCATACTGTCTTCATTTTGATGGCATATGTGACCATTTTGTGTGGTCCTATGGTTTTTGTCATGACAATGGCTTCTTTATTTCCCCTTGTCATTGTCATATCTGACACAAGAACAAGTCATCAGAATTTTAATATCATGTATAAATTTTCAGTGATTTTGGCTAAGCTAAATTGCCAGCAGGCTGCATTATCGTTAATTCTCTCTTTGCAAGTCTCACAGCTGCAAGGTTTCTTGTTCATGACAAGTTTTGTGAACATGTTTCTCCTTGTTGGAGCTTCTTCTAGACCGGATGGCTACCTGTGGCATATTTTTATGAACTGTAAAGGATATCATTTAAAGGTTTCGATGCTCTGAGATTTTTTCACTCTGGTGATTTGTATGTATCAAGTCTTTCACACCCTACTTGGGTTCAGATTTTGAATTGTAAAAAGTTTATCAATAGCAAGTATTTTAGTTTTCGTATTTAATTCTATCAGAAGAAAAAACACATTTGTCAATATCTCCGGAGCTAGATACTTAATCAAATTAATTATTGTGATTCTTTGCCTTTTTTTATCTAAAGTATTTGGTAGTGTTTTATTTATTTACTTTTTTAACTTTTAGGGAGCCACTATGCTTTTGATTAGTTAGTAGTAGTAAGTTGGAATATTTACTTCCTGCCTTCATATCCACTTCTCCTCCTCCTCTTCCTCCTCCTCCTCTTCTTCTTCTTCTTCTTCTTCTTCTTCTTCTTCTTCTTCTTCTTCTTCTTGAGAGAGATTGCATGTGTGCACATGTCAGAGAGAGAGAGCAGGGGAGGGGCAGAGGGAGAGGGAGACAAAGAGAGAGAATCTTAAGCAGGTTCCACACCCAGCATGGAGCCCAAGTGGGGCTCCATCTCACAACAGTGAGATCATGACCTGAGCTGAAATCAAGGGTTGGACACTTAACTGATGAGCCACCCAGGTGTCCCTTCTTCTTTATTATTATTATTATTATTATTATTATTATTATTTTGTAATGTTTATTTCTGAGAGAGAGAGAGACAGAGTGTGAGCAGGAGAGGGACAGAGAGACAGAGAGGGATACACAGAATTGGAAGCAGGATCCAGGCTCTGAGCTGCCAGCACAGAGCCCAACGCAGGGCTCAAACCCATGAACCGTGAGATCACGACCTGAGCCGAAGTCGTATGCTTATCCAACTGAGCCACCCAGGCGCCACTTCTTTATTTTTAATTGAGATTTTACTAAATGTCTCTTTAAAAATTTTGAGAGTGATATTTTTTTTGTTTTTGAATTACAGAGGAGGAACATCTGATAAAATTATTTTAAATCCCAAAAGCATTAAACAAAGGTCTGAATCTTCCCTGAATATCAATAAATGGGCTTTTTCTTTATAAGGAAGGGATGACAATTCTTCCTTCGCAGATTCTCTCAATTTTCTTTGACACATATTACTCATATTCATGCTGTTTCTCCTCTTTTCCAAAAGTAATCCTTCCCTCAGTAGTGGATTTACCCGTCTATTTTCTGTTTTGTCTTCCTACCTTAACACTTGTTGGAAACTTTAAGAGGTTTGGATGCAAATACACTCCCATCTCACATTAATCTTAAGAATGTCTTTCTGCATCTTTAAAAATGGTGACAATAATATGGTCATAGTCCTTTTGGCCTGCTGTAGCAAAAATACCATTGTGTGATTATAAACAACATTTCTCATAGTTCTGGAGGCTAGGAAGTTCAAGATTGAGGCACCAGCAGATTTGGTGTCTAGTGAGGGCTTGTATCCTGAATCATAAATGGCCATCTTTTCCTGTGTTCTCATACTGCAGAAGGGATAAGGGAGCTCTCTGACATCTCTTTTATAAGAGAACTAACCCCATTTGAGGTCTTCACTCTCTGACCTAATATTAACCATTCCCCACCCCCCCCAAAAAGTTCCACCTCCTAATACATTAAGGGTTAGGATTTCAATATATGAATTTTATGGGGATACAAACATTCAATCTATAGTAAATATCAACCATTCTCTTTGGTGATATCATAAAAATACATCAAAAAGTACTGAGAACATAGTAGGCGTTTGTAAAATAATTATTTCCTTGTTCGATGAGAATTAATGAAACGAAAACATAATTTGAGGCAGTGCATCCAGATCATATTTGTACTGGTATTTTAGTCGACCTTGGTTTCCAGTAATTGACCAAGAGCTACATACGGCCTTACTTTCTAGGCTGAGAGGTTATTTGACATCTTTCCTGCTGAGGCAATCAGTAGTAGTCATGCAGGAAGCTTGGCATTTAAGGCAAGCTAGAAATCCAAAAAATTTTCCATTTGGAAAAATGGTTCATAGAATAGCAGGACTCTTGTTATTATGAAGAAAAATTTCTTCTTCTGGTGGCCTGAGGAAAGTTGGGGATTATTTTGAGCAATGAGTTTGACTTTGCTCTACTGATTTTTCCTTCTAAAGTCTTTAGTGCCTATGTAATATGCAGCTTCCCTAAAGATTCAAATAATAAGGTAATAAGGATATATAGAGCTTTGATGAAAATAACTATTCAAATAATATTTTTTAAAGGCTAAAAGAATGAGAGTGTTCCAGGGAAGAAGTAAAAACCTTCTTATATTTTGGAGTAAGTCCATTTAAGATCATTTCCACCTGTGATAATCTATCATTTTATAGATTACATGTAAAGTATAATGAATAATAATAATGATAAATGCTAATAGTTAAATTAGCATGATATGATCCAAGAGATTACTATATCTTTCCCCCAAGAGCAGGACTTAACATAATGTGCTTATTTGCTGGGTTTGAGATGAAGAAATGAGAAAAATAGTAGGCAACAGCCCAATTAGGGGCTGATACCACATTTGGGTACTCATAAAGTACATGCCCTTTATTGAGCATTTACCAGTGCCAAGCATTGTATGGAAAAAGTTCTTTAGCACATTTCATTTAGTTCTTTCAATATACTCATTAGATAGGTATAATTATCTATTCATAGTAGAAACATTAACTACATTTTCCAGATTTCATAGCAAATAAATTTCAAGAACAGGATTTTAACTATAATCAGTCTGATTCTATGACTGGAATTCATAACCATTTCAAAGCTAGTCATTATCCATATATCTGAATAAATATACAAGCTTCTGATCTATGAACTATATAAAAGACTACTACTTTGACCTTGCCCTTAACATAAAAGTGTAGGGACCTCCATAGTCTCTCTTTTTTCCTTTCTGGAAAGTTGGTGACTACAGTCTCCTCCCCTCTCCTCTTCAGAGTTTAATCTATTTGTCAACATTCAATCTTTCTCTCCACAAACAATGGTGACAAAGATGATCTTAACATTCCCCTTATCTTGCCTCACTTTATTCAGGTTTCCCTTTCCCTGGAGCATTTACTTCAGAAAACTTGCAATTGTAAATTTTCTCTGCATTTTTGATAGCATATAAGCTTTCTCCCAGCCTGTTGCAAGTTTTTCAACACAGAGAGGCTTTTCCCAATGCCCTGAAAACCATCTTTTTAAAATCTAAGCCCCAAAGAAGACAGTACCTCTATCGCTCTGTCTCTGTGGGGAGGCAGGAGCCCATTTTAGGCTAAGTCTAAGATCGGAGGCTAACTTAGGGTGGGTGCCAGTTAGCAATCACAGATGCCCAATCACAGAGAAAAATACTTGCAAACACAGGAACAGCTCAATGTGCTCAATACCTCCCATTGATCAAGTTCCCACACTGTCCTCCAGTATGTTTCCCCAACACAGTGCTTAAAAACCCTCCTGATTTTGGTTTCACTAAAGTTGAGTTCATCTCTCTCCTTTATTATCATAGTCTTCAATAAAGTCTTCCTTGCCTATTTGTCCAGTGCAAGTTTTGCTTTGATAGTGGGAAAAGATAAAGATTGGCATGCTATTTTTAAAGAGTCACAGCCTTTTCTGGAGAGATGAACTATGGAACTACTTTTTACGATCCTGTAAAGTGCATCATTCTTAACTGCATCATTCAAATATCCTTTCTCCATGATGCCTTGTCTTACTTACCCCTTCACAAATAATTATTCCTTTTTTGGTACATTGTCATATTTGATTTATAACCCTCTGGGTATACATGCTGTGGCTTCCCCATCAGAACATGCTGTGAAGACACTAACAGTGTCTTATGTAATAAGACAGAGTCAAGAACTATTGGAGACCTTTACAATCACTGCATCACCCACCTACACCTTGCTCTGCAAGCTACTGAACAGTTCAGAAAGAGTTAACTAAATTCAAAAAGGCAGCATTGAAAGAAATTCACTTCTTTGTGAGACCCCAGGGCTGTATGGGCAAACTGGGATGCAAGCCATTACCAAAGAGAGAGATAAGAGGCACCAGGTGTGAGAAGTTGCCTTTGAGCAAAGTGCATTGTTTGTGAAAGTTACTCTACTGTTTTTCAAAAACACTAGTAAAGGACTGTTAACAGAACTACCAGAAGATTTGCAAATCCCTGAAGGAGGAAGTTTTAGAATTGTTTGCCAATGGATTTCTGCTGTGCAGTCAGCATACACCATTATGTCCATATGCTGCCTGACTATGGGAGTGAGAACTGTAGACAGATTGCCTACAGTCAGACCAGAGGAGAGAAGGCAGGGAATCCTTGGAATTCAAGGTTTCCAAGATGAGAGACTGAGGCAGTGAAAGACAAGAGAATGAGGCAGATGAGACTTGAGCTCTGGGTTTCTTGTGATCCCATCAGAGGACTTTAGTTCAATGTTGCTTTCTGGGGACCTGATGGAAGTGTGGGACCACAAATAAAGGTGACTGGATTCTGTCCTATGTCAGCAAGGCCTGGTAAGACCTCCACTGATGCACAGGACACCTTTTGAAAATGAGCTATGTCAACAGGGATGACCAACAAAACAGGAGAGCCATCTCCCTCCCAAAGGATGTTGGTCTACATAAAGAAACAGCTGTTGAGAAAGAATTACTAATGTAAGCCTTATTTTTCCTATTCCCCTCAAACCAGTCCAACACATCTCATAGTAAATGGGAGAGAAAATGGGTAGGGGGCATGAAAGAGCAGACTGCACTCCTCACTCCACCATAGACTGGTCTGCATGGGGTGAAAGGGTGAGTCTGAACCAGGACTGACAGTCTAAAAAAAATGTTTATTTATTTTTGAGAGAAAGAGACAGAGTGTGGGCAGAGAGGGGCAGAGAGAAAGGGAGACAGAGAATCAGAAGCAGGCTCCAGGCTCCGAGCTGTCAGCACAGAGCCCCATGCAGAGCCCAAACCACAAACGGTGAGATCATGACCTAAGCTGAAGTCAGATGCCCAACATACTGAGCCACGCAGGTGCCCCAGTGCTGACAGTTTTAAGTGGGCATAGTCATTATTTCAGTACTAAATATGAGACTGCATAAATAATCAAAAGTGCCTGGGAATTGGTGCAACCAAAAAGAAATATCAACTGATCCTACTACTCAGGGAAAATACTACATATATCAATTAGTTGAGACCTCACTGAGACCTACTACATCAGTTTTCATCCCCACCATCTACAATGTTCCTTTTACATACTTCATGAAGTATTTTTTTAATTAATTACTTGGAATACAATAAAGGTCCATGACTAAGAAATCAACTAGATAAATTCTCTCCCAGCTATACAACAGAATAACAAGGATACTAATGATCTTGACTAAATGTTCTACTGGTGGATAGTGCTGAAGTAACTGGTTTAATGTGGCTAAACTGTGCCTGATTCTGTGGTCCCTGCAAATACTGAGCCCTGAGTAGGGGGAGAAACAGGTATAAATATCAGCCATACATATCAACGCAGAAACAGCTATAGAAGGCAAATGGACAATTTGCAAAAAAGTTAGTATGGCCTCCTCCAGAGAGAGATATGTCCTGGAAAAAAAGGAATTGGAAGATAATCCTGCAATAAAAATAGAAACTGATTCATCCAACCTTTCACTTAGGAAGCATACATTATTAGTTAAACATTTAAATATATGTATATACTTGTGTATTGAGGACATTTTGTGAGCCTTTGAACAAATTATTTTACCCACATACATGTTTATTGTATTGAAAGGCAACAAACATATACAAATCTCAAGTGAACTGAGATAAAAAGTGCATTTGCATCCCTCATTTCTTTTTCACAACATTTTTATTGGCTCACCTGGTGAAACAATGAACCTTGAAGTCACATCCTTTAATTCTGAATACGTCAATTAAAAATTGCCATACTTCCAGCTCTGCTTGAGTTTGTTCTTTATCTATGAAATAAGTGCAATAATGTTCTATTTCACCAGGGTGCTGTGAGGAATAACTAATAAAAATGACTGCAGCATATCCTTGTTAAAATAGAAGCGCTATGTAAATGCTAAGACCAAGGGTAATAAACTCACAAACAGGAGTGTGTTCACAACAAAGAGTAATACATTTGAATAAATAAATGACAAATATCCCATAAACAAACCAGAGAAACTTTACTGCTTAGGCAACTTTTAATAATTTTCAAGGGAATCTTCTCTGGGGGCAAGAGATTGATATTGACTCCTTTCAAAAGATCATTCTAAGTAAAAAAGGATTCCTTCTCTTCCTTGCTACTAATCATGTACTAGTGGTAGCCAGAATAAAACAAAACAAAAAAAGCAAAAAAAAAAAAGAAAACAAAAACCTACTAAATTTGGTTCTAACCACTGACCACCAAACAAATTAAACCGTCCATGTGTATTTCCCCTCTCTGCCACATGAAAAAATGCAAGATCCTGCTCTGGATCTATTCAGAGAGAAAAATGGTATTGCCCATTATAACAATAAAAGTCAGGTATGTGCAAAATATGTGTGTTTTATTTGCAAGTCAGAGATGCTGTCTGTTGCAATACCCTATCAGGTAAGATCCCTTAACCACCTTATCGTTTTTGGATTCAATTGTGGAAAGACGTAACTTCTCTATATTTCAGTTACCACCAAGCATTACTCTTGATTTGTATTCAGACAAAACATGTCACAGAGAGGAATCTCTCCATGCTGACAATGCCTGGAAGCACGTGTTCACATGCTAAGGGAAGGTGAGCTGAACAGGAGTATCCACATCTACATTGTGTGGCATATTCCACTGGTTCAACTTTGTCCTCAGTCATGGATATTCCATTATTCCCTTTAGGTGGGCATTTGCATAGCTTCAACTTATGAGGAGTCTTTGAAAAAGTGTGGAAGTTGTCTGTTCTAGAGAGAGAAATTAGGAAGGAATACACTTTAGTACCTAGACTTACTCCCTCAAACAATCCTGTGAAGAAATCTTATGAGGAAGTACTTTTGATGCCACTGCAAAATTGAGTTCAGTATTCCTGTATTTACCTGTGTCTTTTGTCTGACTATTTCAAGATTTCAAATGGCTTCACAAACTTCCACACTGTATTTCTTCCACCGCTACTATGATATAGGGGTGAATCGTCCACCTTCCCTCTAATACTTTTTTTAAACAGGGCAGGAAAGTTTTCTTTAAAGAATCTTTACAAGGAATGGCCAACCTGTTCAAAAATAGCTTCGCTGACAGCTTCACGCTTTTTCAGAACTGAACTTAAGCTATCTTTTTTTTTTCTCTTTTAAGGCCCTGAAATAATTGGAAGAATATTTTTATTATAACATCCATCTGGAAAAGGAAGGCTGGGATACTATGAGAAGGGCCATTCTTTCTTGTGGTATTTTTGGCTGTGTCTCAGGGTGGGATGTTTGATATGTCATGAGAAAGATGGCCCTCATTAGATTTCCAGGCATTTGCACAGGCACCAGAAGAGCTCAAAGGGGAAAGATCAGCATCCGGTCAGTAACCCATAAAATTTCTCTCTTTTGACTTTTGGTTCTAATTCTTATAACAGCATTTTTTCCTTTTTGTTAATATTCTTTAGTCTTCTTTTTCCTTTTTCTCTCTCTTTTTTTCTTTAAAGCTTTTTTACACTGAGTTTCTTAGTAGTCTAACCACATGCCCACAACCATGTGCCACTTTATAATAGTAATAACCCATGTTTATGCAAGATGGTTCCCTTAGGAGCTCTGAGTACTTCATAGATGCCATTCTGTTAAACCTGATAACTTCCCTGATGGATGGGCACACAGTATCTCCCAATCTTCCTGAATTATTAGACAGGGAACTGAGTTTAGAAATTTGTTCATGTTCATTTCCACCAATATTTTTGCTGGTTTACCATTCAAAAGTATGATATCACAAACAAGCATAAATGCAAGATTTAAACAGTATGGCCTTATTAGCTATATTAGTTTCTTTGTTATATGTACCTATGTCATACACTTGGAGAAATTCATGATATCTTGGCTGGTATTAATGACAAACATTGGTTTCTGTTCATTAGTGTTTATCAAAGACTAAAGAGTATAATTTTTGTCTGGATTCATCTCTTTTTTGAATTCTCCAACAAACTCAGCTTTATTTGCAGTAACTAGCTACAAAGGATATTAATGTATTTGAATCAAAGTTTAACTTCAGCAAATTCAAATGCAGGTGTAAATTATTAGTCTTTAGGGTTTAAGAGTAAAATAACAAATTCACACAAAAGTATGCATTTTAGGTACTGGACCTCTTTCAGTATCGTTTCTGGGTAACCATGGCTTAGATACGACCATTTACATAAAATCTGTACTTGAGAATATAACAGAAAATTATAAAGTAGTCACTGGTTAAAGGCCATATAACATATTCAAATGCAAAACAGCAAAAAAGGTATACTGAGAACCAGAAGTTGATGTATATAACATTTATATTTAATATCTTTCTCTTACTCTGTCTTTTGGGCCCATTAATGGTTCTACTCTCATTTGGTCAAGTGCCTTCATGACAGGGAGTTAAATATAATGATTAAGAGAATGGGCTTTGGGATGAGTTGGATTAGCATTGGAATCCAGCCCTACTCCTCACTGATTATGGATGATAGGCAAGCTGTGTAACCTCCTTGAACCTCAGCTTCCTCCTTGACAATAAGGGGTTAATAAAAAACACCACCACAACTACATGGGGTTGTTGTATGGATTAAACATGTGTAAAAGGATTAACATGCACCAGGCATCAATGTATTCAATAAATAATAACAATAATAGTAACAATTACTTTCTTATTCTCTGGTTATGATGGCTCAGGTCCTGACTTGTTCTTTCCTTCCCCAGTTAGCATCCCTGCACCAACACTGCCTGCATCTAGTGTTTGTTCCTCTTAATTTTATTGAAATTTATTGTGACTTTATATTATCCTCATGGGCTGAGACATTTAGTGTTTTCGAAGGGACTATTAGCTAGTCTGATAATCCTTGTAAACACAATAGTAAGAGAAAAATCAAGACTTTCAGGTCTTTTCTTTCACCCAATTTGGCCGTGAGCATATATATTAAGAATGGAAATATCAAGTTCATACAGGTAGCCATAGAACAAACAGCTAAAAGTAACTTGGTTTTTGTCCAGTAAAAATCTTTTTTAGTAACAAGAAAATTAAGTCTCAGGGACTTTTCAAGGTCACCAGTCTGAGTCTACTTAGGATACAGAAACCATGTAATTTTTTTTTTTTTTACTGTGTGTGTGTGTGTGTGTGTGTGTGTGTGTGTGTGTAAAGATTGCTAATTAAGTACTGAAGAACTGGAGTGAAAAAGAGAACAAGCTATCGCAGAGGTGGCAGTTACAGAGGGCAGCTTTCAAGCTTTCAATCCTGGGGCAGAGATGAAGCTAGAACTATTGAAATTTAGGAACCTCCACGAAGGATTGTGCAAAGCTGAAACTCAGGCTGCTAAATAGAGGATGCTGCTAGGTCTGTGCTGCTGCCTCTAACCTCAGAAGAGGTCCCCATGGAGCTATTAGCCAAAATAGTTGGTTTGTGCTGGTATCTCTAAGGGGATGAAAGGATGCTGGTTTTGCAAATCTTGGACCAAGTTCAAACTGAATTCAACTACTACTAAACTGGTATGAATTTCCATTGCCAAAGTGAAGACACATTTCCAGAATAATGCTGACAGAAGGACGATGCAACAAGTTTCTTGTTCTCTTTCCAATATTCTACCTCTAGGGCCTTCCTATCAGCAGAGCGTAACAGGGAGCTGACCGAAAAAACCCAGAAATGTGGTTTGTAGTTCTGGTCCCAGCATCACAGGTTATTAACGAGTGGGATAAAGCTGAGATACTTTCCTGACTGGCACAAGTAGTTAGTGGAAGGGTCAGCCATACTACCAAACCAGATAGAATAACAAATGGCAGATACTGGAAGTGATGCATCAAAAGTGCATCCCCAACTTCAATTCATTTCTCTGTTTCATCTCCTGCATATAAGGAATCACACAGAATTTTCCACTGCTCTATATCCTGCCTTTCACATTTATACACTGCTCTTCTTCCACATAAATTACAAGTTAGTTCACACTTTGACTTCCTCTCATTCAGTTTATTTCATGGTGTGGCAAATTTTGAAACCAGACTTTAGTCTTGAATCCATTGAATACTGGAAATTTGCAAAGAGAGATTTCGGGTGCTCTCACCACACACACAAAATATGGTAACTATGAGAGGAGATGAATTTCCTGATTGTGGAAATTATTTTTGCGCTATGTATATCAAATAATCATGGGAGACACCTTAAATATATACATTTTTTTATTTTTTTAATGTTTATTTATTTTTGAGAGAGAGAGAGAGAGAGAGACAGAGCAAGAGCAGTTGGTGGGGGAAGAGAGAGAGGAGGGGCAGAGAGAGGGAGACACAGAATCTGAAGTAGGCTCCAGGCTCTGAGATGTTAGCACAGAGCCCAACATGGGGCTTGAACCCATGAACTGTGAGATCACGACCTGAGCCAAAGACAGATGCTTAACCGACTGAGCCACCCAGGTGCCACAACAATATTTTCATTTTAAAAACACAAAGAAGGAAATTCTGGGTGATGAGAACTAGAACTTTATTTATTTATTTATTTATTTATTTTTAAATATTTTTATTTATGAGACAGAGAGAGACACAGCATGAGTAGGAGGGGAAGAGAGAGGAGGAGACACAGAATCTGAAGCGGGCTCCAGGCTCTGAGCTGTCAGCACAGAGCCCAACGCGGGGCTCGAACTCATGAACCGCAAGGTCACGACCTGAGCTGAAGTCGGACGTTCAACTGATTGAGCCACCCAGGCGCCCCAGAACTAAAACTTTCAACTAAATCTCTCGTTGAAAGAGATTAGCCTGGATGTACACCACCATCCTAGATTCATGCTCTCAAAACCATCCATTACTCTCAGAGACATTCTCCATTTGCGATTCTTTCTTCAGCTTTGGCAAGTCATATGCTTCCCCATGATTTCTCAACCCGATCTCACTCCAGTATTTTTCCCTCTTTGGTTCCCAGGATTCTGTACACTCAGTTCAGTGGACTGGCATTGCTCATGTTGACTCCTTCTCCACATCCTGACAGAGACTTTCACAGTGGTAAAGTTCCCGTAACCAGCTAATTCATACCGTACTATACATGGTTGACTTTAGCCAGCACTTTTGGTAAGGTTATATTTCAGTGATAATATATTACCCTAATCTCTAATCTCTAGTTTCAGACTACTCTAATACATCTGTCACAGAAAAACCGGACAGATTGTGGTTCAGAGTGTGGCATTAGACCTACAATGCCTGAATTTGAGTCCTAGTTCTTCCACTTACTTGCTATGTGACCTTGCAATGAGTCTCTATGCCATTAGGGCTTCACCTCTAAAACTCTTCCCTTCTTGCTTTGTTGTGAGAAGAAATGCTTCACGTCAAGTGTTTAGAACATTGACCAACATACAGCAAATAGTTAAGAAATACTTGTTATTATTTCACAAAGACCAATAGTATTGTCCATATCCAAGTGGGTGAACATTTCTGACGTTATCATTTACTATGTATCTCACTTTGTGAATGTTATTTAATTAAATAAACCTTGAGGTTTAGTTCCTTTCCATGCTTAACATGTTGCTTGAAATCTTGTTTCTATGGTGGTTGCTAGGATTAAATGACAGCACACAAGTGAGAAGTAAGTATGTGTGAGCCAGCCCCAAGACCCAGACCAACATTACACAAGGACTACTTTTACTTTTTTTCATGTTTTTTTATTTTTGAAAGAGAGAGAGAGGGGTGGGGGTCAGAGACAGGGAGACACAGAATCTCAAGTAGGCTCCTGGCTCTGAGCTGTCAGCATAGGCGGGGCTCGAACTCACGAACTGCGAGATCAAGATCTGAGCCAAAGTCAGATGTTTTAACTGACAGAGTCACCCAGGGACCTCAACCATCAGTAAATCTTGAGGTGCACCAAGTATATTTAGTAAAACGTTGGACATTACCTGGCACATAGCAAGTGATCGATACCCCCTCACTCCAAAAAATGTCATAGTAGCAATCAATTTCCATCCAAAATGGACAATTTCCCACCCGTATTCCTTTACAGACACAGTTTCTATGTTTCTAGAATATCTATTCTCAATATGCAACAGATGTTTATTGTTAAGTGCAATTTTCTGATCAAGGGAAAGCTCCCTCTTGTGAGATCCACTTCAAACTCACTCTCCTCTGTACCTTTGCTCCTTAAAGGTTGGTCCATATAACCAACATCAGCATGACCTTGGTGCTTGTTAGAAATGCAGATTTGAAGGGCACCTGGGTGGCTCAGTTGGTTGAACATCCAACTCTTGATTTTGGCTAGGGTCATGGTCTCACACTTTGCGAGTCTGAGCCCTGCATGGGGCTCTGTGCTGACAGTGTGGAAGCCTGCTTGAGATTCTCTCTCTTTCTCTCTTTCCTTCTCTCTCTCTTTTTCTCTCTGTCTCCCTCCATGTTAAATAAACTTAAAAAAAAAAAGAAGTGCAGATTCTAGGTTCAGTACCATATCTACTGAACCAGAATCTGCATTTTACCATGACCTCCAAATGATTACCCTCATCAATCTTTGAGAAGCCTAAGCTTCTCCCTCCCCTAATTTGCATAGGTCATATTTAGCTTGATAAACCGAGATCTACTTCAGAGGGCCTTTGAAAAAACACCTCTGCCTGATACTTTTCAGATAGAAGGTGTTTATTTAATAATGCTTGTTAAATTGGAATTAGAACATCTGTGAAAAGCGAATCATGGGTAGCATCTTTACAAATAGAGCATTTTAATCTAAAGTACTGATATTATAGATCAAATGCTGTGATCAGAACACTAAATAAGCAAAGACAAAAACATAGTTTGTCAGTGTTCTCTTCTTCCCTTTCTAATAATATAATTTTATATGCTTGCCTCATAGAAACAATATCTTCACCATAGTTTTCTAACAAAGAGAAATCCAAGACTAAGAGACTTTCTCTTTGTTAATCTCCTTGCCTAAACTAGGTTAAACAAATGGTATAGTGTGTAATATTTAATGTTGTTATAATTTAAATATGAAAATTATATTTAAAATGGAAATCAGAGTGCATATTTTATTTGCACAGAATTATTTCCTAATTTTTAAGTTTTCTTAGAGCATTATTTTCTTATTAGTGCAGTTCTGTGCACATTTCCTATTAATTTCTATTCATTCTTCATTTGTGTGTATGTGTATTGCTGGGATGGAAAGAGAAGGGCATGGCACTCTTTATGTAGTACTTTTAATATACTATTTTTGTTATATAACGGCTCCAAAGTAGAAGAATTTGAGTTATTCCTCTCAAAAGCCTCGTGCTCTCTTTCCTTCTAAGTCGATAATGAGGATTTCTTTGGGTGTATTATTCTAAGGAGCAACATGGAGATTTGTCTGACACAGCACATAGTTCAAATGTAGCATTTCATTGTCTGTCTGAGATCTTGGAATCTTGCTCACAACAAGAACCTGTAAAGCTTTACAGGTAAAGGAAAGACTTGCTAGGTTTCCTTTGACACAATAGGTATTTTATAAGCTTTCTCTCTGGTGAAATTTTAGTAGATTTCCTGCTTATACTGTCTTCATTTTAATCTCATTACTGTTATACAAAACAAAGGAAATAGGCATTAACACTTCAAAATACAATTCATTTTATAATCTATAAAAGACAAGCTTACATTAAAGGTTTGTATAAAATTTTTAAGAACAAAAACATGAAATGTAGAATTAAAAAAAAAGGACTTTCATTTTAAGGACAAGAGGAAAAAATGCTATGTTATAAGAAAAGAAATTCAATTCTGATCTACATAGAAAACATGCATCATTTATTCACAAAATATTTATTGAGAGGACATTATGGACTGGCATTATGCTGCCCACACGGGATGTATTTGTGAATCAATATGCCCTCATGGGTCTTACATTCCAGTGAATACACAAAATATAAGCAAGTGTAAAACAAATAGTACATATTTAATAAAATATGATAAAGTAATGGAGTAAACAAACAAGGGCAAGTAAATGAAAACAGACTAGTTAGGGAAGAATTTTCTGAGGAGGTAGCATTTAAGCTGAGGGCTGAAAGCTTATGGTGGGTACCATTTTTGGAATTTTCCAGCAACTGAAATAAGCAGATGTGGCTTGTAAAAAAGAATGGTACGAGATGAGGTTTAAAAGTGCACCATGGGCTAGATTAGCCAGGGCCTTGCAAAGCATGGTAGTGCGGATTTCACCTGAAGTACAATTGGCATCTATCAAAGATGTTTAACAGGGTAGTGAAAGGATAAAATTTATATTTTAAAAGTATTTTTGTGGGTGCTGAGTGGATATTAGCTTGGGATAGAGCAGAAATTGAACAGCAAATAAAAAGATATTGCCCCTGCTAACCAAGGAGAGAAAATGGTGTACTGGATGAAGGTTTGGTAGTTATGATAGAGACAAATAGCTAAGTATGAGATAGATTTTGGAGGGATGGACCTTCAGACTTGATTAGATAGGAATAGTAAATTAGCTTTAAGGACTATGATCATCAAACTGGCTTCCTCTTAATGATATATGATGATTTGGGCATGGAATTGTCTTTAGTAAAGCATAAATTCTGTTCACCAACAAAATGTGGATATTTTTTGGCTTCTCAAACTTTAGCTGTAAGCAATAGAAAGTGACCCTATTTAAACAAAGAGGTAATTGGAAAAATGCCAGGGATCTTACTAATGCACAGGTAAAATTAACCAACGGAGTCTGAGAGAGTCCTGGTGAACCGCTTAAAAGCATAAAGTTGAACAAAAATCAAAATGGCTGTACTAATGCTTCAGCAAAGCTCAATTTAAAGTAAACTTTTCCCTCTCTTCTGCAAACCTCTCCTCCACCCTTCTTAGCCTTATTGTCTCAGGAACCCGCAACACCCTAAAAATGTGAGGAAGGAGGCTGGCAGCAGGTACACAATCCTTGTCCAAACGGGCTAGATCCTGTATTTCCCTATATAACCCCCCACCCCCTTCCTCCTGGAGGGGTTGCAGTTTCGAAGGCTGTAGCCTGTTGCATCCTCCTGTGTCCTTTGCCCGGCAATAAAGCTATTGTGACTCTTTATTCCCAACTCTGTCTTTACGTTATTTTTTTGGCTCCAAAGCACAGAGGTTGATTTTGACAACACTGGAGGTTCCAGAAATTATTAGAGCAGGAACCACAGTCACTGGGGTACCAAGATTAGAATAAAACCTAATCCCTTTTTCCATCTTTTCAATGTTCATTCAAGATTCAGTGTCCCATGAGAGAGGTTCTGATTATACAATCCTTTGCAATACTGGAGTTGTAAGAGGAAAGACTTGTTAAAGGAACTGCCAAGATATTGGCCTTGAATTACAGTCCAACTGTCACTACATGAAAGCAAGAAGAGAGAATTCCCCCAAAGAAGGTGGATGCTGAAAAACAACCAACGGAAACAATATCCATGAAAATAACAGATAGTCTATCTGCTGGCTTCTACTAGTAGGCTCTGTAGGTTTAATTTTCTATGTTGATCTTAAAGATACTTATTTTATTGATCCATAGGATGGGATCTAGAACATATTCTATAGACGTAACGTGGAATCATTCAGAGTTCACTGAAGAGGGTGCTATATTTAGGTGATGACATGTCTCTGTAAACCATGGAAATATCTTCTTCCAGACTTTATCTATGACCAGTGCTTGCTACAGATTTCATTAGCTGCTGATAATTTCTCAGTAATTCCTGTCTTTATTAGGAATTAAGTTCTTTTTTAAAAATTACAGTATAGTTAACATACAGTGACATATTATTTTCGGATGTGCAATATAGTGATTCAGCATTTCCACACATTACCCTGTGCTCATCACAAGTGTCCTCCTTAATCCCCATCATGTATTTCACCCATCTCCCTACCCACCTCCCCTCAGATAACCATCAGTTTGTTCTCTATAGTTAAGAGTCTTCTTGGCTTGTGTCTTTCCCTCTCTCTCTCCCTTTTTTTCTCTTTTGCTCATTTGTTTTTATTCTTAAATTCCACATATGAGTGAAATCATACGGTATTTGTCTTTCTCTGACTTATTTCACACAGCATGATATTCTCTAGCTCTATCCATGTCATTGCAAATGGCAAGATTTCATTCTTCTTAGGAATTAAGTTCGTAATCATTTTAATTCTGTTTCATTTATCTTACATCTGTCTGATTAGTCCAATTCCTCTATTAAAAGCAATAATAGGAATGCACACTTTCTTTTACCTTTTCTGTCAGCAGTTAAATTTTAAATTCTTTTTGCAAACTCTTTTTGCAAACTGGAAAGTTAAATTGGTATGTGAGAAATTAACAAAATGAACAAAGGAAAAAATGGTTTTCACTTCATTGCTATGCATGCCTTTAAAGATAAGTCCAGAATAACCATTTGGAAATCAGTATCAAATAAAATTAAACCACTTGATTACTTGTCAAAGAATAAATCCATGAATCCTAATTTGTTCTTCTTACTGCATGTTAAACCAAGGCACATTGTTCCTTGGGCCTGATATCCTGGAGGAGGCTTATTAAGGCGTATCTCTGTCCCACAGGGCAATTTACCCAAATCTGGTAATTTAAGCATAGAACATGGTAGAAAAATTTATAGAAGAATTATGCCTGTAAAAGCAACAGTATTAGGACATCATTGTCGAGTGGTTAAAGCCTTGCCTTTGGATTCAGATATGGGTTTGGATCTTAACTTCTTCCATTTATTAACTGTGTGATCTTTTTTCTTTTAATTTTCAAAGTTCATTTATTTATTTTGAGAGAGATACAGAAAGAGTGAGCAGGGGAGGGGCAGAGAGAGAATTCCAAGCAGGCTCCATGCTGTCAGCACAGAGTCGGATGCAGGGTTTGCATTGACGAACCCAGAGATCACGACCCAAGCAGAAACCCAGAGTCTGATGCTTAACCAATAAGCCATTCAAGCACCCCTATTAACTGTGTGATCTTAAAGAAGTTAATTATCCTCTCAAAGTCCCATTTTTTTGGTAAAGTGTAAAATTTTGTAAAATGTTTAATGATCATAAAAATACACAGAAGAGCTTTGTGACGGTAAAATGATATTGATTGACATATTTTAAGTACCCAATGATTGGTGGTGACGATGACACAAAGGAACATGGCAGGACAAGAAGAAATCACTCTGCTGTGAGATAATGGCTGCCCAAAGGACAGTATATGAACTAAAGCAAAGAGAAGCAGCAGAAACTCAAGGAGAATCACAGAGCACAGTAACATATTTTCTCAAAAAAAGTCTTGGGCTTGTCAGTTCGTAACTGAACTTTAATATTCTTTGACAAAGTTCATTTTATTCCATCATATTAACCTTCTTCCTCTAGTCAAAATTACTGAGGCAGGAGGTAGGACTGCTGGCCATGGGAAGCTATCAGTACAGTATTGGACTGTGAGTTACCAAA
This sequence comes from Panthera pardus, assembly GCF_024362965.1. Lineage (NCBI taxonomy): Eukaryota > Metazoa > Chordata > Mammalia > Carnivora > Felidae > Panthera > Panthera pardus. Next base: position 60,243,459 of record NW_026526654.1, read on the forward strand.
GGCATCTGAGGAGAATACACAAGTGGTGATTTTCTCCCCCTGGTGAATTTAACAGCATGAAATCTCAGATAGCCTCTCCTGCCATATCCAGCTTCTTTAAAAAATAAAATAAAATAAAATTGTAGACTGCCTTTTTTAATGAGAGTGCAGAATGCTATCCCCATCATTGAGTAATCCTTCTCAGGCAGGAATACTGGGTCTAATTTTCGACATAACTGGAAAAAAAAAAAAGTCATCTTATCTCCAGCACTTCCCTCTTCTGTGTTATGCAGGTTTAGCCAGGCTAAAGCTGTTGACAGGAAATTCTCCACTCGGATGAGAAGCAAAGATGAGAAGGGAGGCATCGCAGTGGTGATGGAAAAGCTTCATATAATGAGACAAATCCCAGCACCTCTAGGGAGCTCATTCAGTATGGAAACCATTTTGTGTTTCTTTCATTATGGGAATGATACACTGTCTATTAAAAGTACAGAAGTGAGATTGTCCAGACAGTTATTTTAATAGGGTGACTTGCTTTGGATCGTCATTTGGTTTTGTGAACAACAGCATGTAAGCCTATTTGTCTACAGCACCACGCTTCAAACAAGTCCAATCTATCATAGCACGGTGGCGTTAGCACCTCTTATTATATAAACCTGTCAGGGCATTACAACATAAACAACACATTCTGCCCAGCTGCAAAACACTTATTCAAGGAGTCCATTTAGTTTCATAAACTTTTTCTAAGTCTCTGACACCTTAAACAAACTATGACAGGCATTTCTATTGTATGCCAAACAAGAGGAATAACTCACTATACAAAGCCTATCGAGTGACTATCAACAAAAGAAAAAGATATGAGATAAAATGAGCCTCCGGTGGAAAGAATTCAGATACATTAACAATTCCTAGGAAAATATTCATTTCTTTCTGTCCTCAAAGCAGGCCACGACAAAGGATAAAATTTAGCTCAGACTCAAGAAATCTATTTCAACTTTGGTTTACAGAATTGTTTTCTCACTGGCAGAACTAGAGTCTCCTTTTGGAGTTGTTATGATATGTTTTCCTGTGCTCGTCCATTTGATATGATGTTACTTAAGATACAAATGTTATACAGGTAACATATGTAAATTTATATACTATATAATACATATTATACATGTTATACATTATGCATATTTTATGTTATATATTATACATGTTATATATATATTTTATATAACATATATATAATATATATTCTGTGACTATCAACATGTACCTGAAAATATGTGTTCTCTCGAAATTACAGGCAGCTCTCTCACGTGTGTGTGTGTGTATATGTGTGTATATATAAAATAGTAAATAAAGTCATGCAGCAAGGCACACCGTTCTGAGCTTACGTATCTATTTTCTATAGAGTAATTGCTCTTCTCTAAACTGAACTTTCTAACTGAAACGTGCCCCAAAGCAATTCTGCATCATAGCTCTGTGGTTTATAGAACTGGTCCCTATTTCTTCCAGCTACACCATTTAGAAATCTCCCCAAGTATTGACAAGATGAGCTACAGCTGTTCACAGAGGAGAGCACGCTTATATGAAGAGAGACAAATATACTTTCAAGGGACTAAGATTTGAAATATTGATATAGTCACATTAATTGAATTTTTGCCTTGAGAAGTGATTACAAAAATGTTGCTCCAATATTAATTTGTATCTGCTTTGGATAAGATTAACATTAATTTCTTCGCCAGTCCCCATTACTCTTTTATTATTCATTAGCATCTCTCTTTGCATGTGTAAGAGACCTTGATGAAGCATGTTTATTCATAGACTAACCTTTTTAAATAATTCTAACAGCTCTCTAACAGTAACCTTCCTGGCATGCTGAATATCTTGTCTTTGTTTCATTATTCAATGCTTGCACTCGATCCTCCACTTGAGATGCTGAACATGAATCATTCTCCTCTTCCTATTGCTCTCTTCCTCCCACTAAAATGTCCTCTGCAGCCCGGTCCCACAGGAGAACTCTGCGCACAAAATACTGCAGCAAAATAGTCTCTTGGTTGGATCAGGGACACTATAATTTCCACAGATCTCGAGTGCAATTATTGATCTATTTTTTTTATAGCTCATTACATATTTGTTACCATGTTTTAGTTCATTGTTCATTTACCTTGTGTTAGAATATTTAGTTTGAGTCCGCCTTTAATGAGAGCTCTGGAGGTGACATTTGATCTTTTCTTTGTGTATGTAAGCGCTCAGGCTTATTTTTCTGAACAGATAACATGGACAAAGCTGTGAGAAGGCGAGGAAGAAAACCAGGAGATGAAAAGTAGAATCAGCAAAGTAATTACATTTTTCTACAAGCTGGGACATCGTCTTTGAGCCTCAAAGGCTGTATAAATACTTGAAAATAAGCAAATATAATTTCTCATTTCAATTACAGATTTGGACATCTACCTTAAAATAAAACCTAAAACTACTTTTCACAAAAAATCACAGGTTTTCTTCTTTTTGAGTTAGAGTCAAAAATTTTCACTGTGGAACAGACCAAAATATACGTTTGGATATTTCTGGCTTTAAGCATTCTGTTTACAACACTGAAGGGACACTATGTGTAAAATTGTCTGGGAAAATAAACTTTTCTTATTATCAGTAAGTAATGATCATTTTGTCAATTTTAAGGAAGGAAATTTCCTATGTTCCTATAATCATTCGAATATATATTTTCCCATGGCTTCTTATACTTAGTCTCAAAACAGAAATGAACAAAACAATTCAGTGGAGTTGGCAAAGGCCCTAACAGTTGTCATTTGACAGGATAAAGAAATTATGTAATATTTATTGTTTTCCTTCATAAATGTAATGAATATGAAACTGATTTGAAAATAGTCTACTTTTTAACGTCTAATATGTTCGGATAACAGTGGGTAATTTATTACTATTAATTGTTTGCTTCGTAAGATTTTTGTTTTAATATGAGAGTTGAAGCCTGCAAGGCCTAGCTCCTGCAGCAAGGGCCATGCATGTCAACTATGATTTCTTTTCACCAAACCCATTATGGTACGAGGAAAGTCTTGTAACAAAGACCACCTGAGGCTCCAGGGAACAAAATGTCCTGGGTTGGATATAACTTTCAAAATCAACTAGTCTAGGCACCTTTTACAATTTGTCATAGCAACATTTACTTCAGTTAAATGACTTAATTAAGTGAATTAATTAAACTTACTATTTCCTTCACGTCACCCAGGAGTAACAGAATGCTATAGGCTACAACCCAAACGACATACGCTATAACCCGCAAATCAAGGAAATGAACTTCCACAAAGAAGCTACAGGAGATCCAGGAACATACTGTACCAGGCCACGTACATATGGCAGAACAGAGCAAAACCAATAAAGAAAATATTGCTCCTTTATCAGAAAGAGAGAGGAGGTTCCTGTCGTAAGAACCCACTGAGACAGAGGTCTATATTAGGACGTTCATGTCTTTCTTTGATAGAAATAAGGTGATGGGGCTCCAAACATAGCAAGAGGTTTCACCTGTAAGACAGGTGAAAATTCCAATTAAAAGAATTTATTTAAGATAGGGGGGCTGAGTTCAAATTTTAAAAATCATGGGACTTATGCACCAGCCCTCCTGTATTCCTTGGGTAAATTCCTAGCAGTGCTATTGCTGGGTCACAGGGTAGATCTATTTTTAATTTTTTGAGGAACCCCACACTGTTTTCCAGAGCAGCTGCACCAGTTTGCATTCCCACCAACAGTGCAAGAGGGTTCCCGTTTCTCCACATCCTCGCCAGCATCTATAGTGTCCTGATTTGTTCATTTTAGCCACTCTGACTGGTGGGAAGTGGTATCTCAGTGTGGTTTTGATTTGTATTTCCCTGATGAGGAGTAACGTTGAGCATCTTCTCATGTGCCTGTTGGCCATCTGGATGTCTTCTTTAGAAAAGTGTCTATTCATGTTTTCTGCCCATTTCTTCACTGAATTATTTGCCAATTATGAGAAACTCAACAGAAGACCAAGGGGGAGGGAAAGGGGGAAAAAAAGTTAGAGAGAAGGAGGCAAACCATAAGAGACTCTTAAATACTGAGAACAAACTGAGGGTTGATGGGGCGTGGGGGAGAGGGAAAAGTGGGTGATGGGCATTGAGGAGGGCATCTGTTGGGTGAGCACTGGGTGTTGTATGGAAACCAATTTGACAATAAATTACATATAAAAAAAAAATCATGGGACTTAAGTAATTGAGTAGAGAAGTGAATGACCAAAACAAAACAAAAACATTCTCTGTGAGAGTGACAAAGAAAGAGAGGCAGACACAGACAGAGACGCACACACCCACACCCACACCCCCACACACTATGTTAACCAAAACTTACTACGAAGCAAGGATTGCCTTTCTGTCTCTGGTTCAGTGTTTGTCTATGTCTCCCTGTGTGTACAGATATATATTTGTATACTGTAAAAATTTTAGTGTATGTTGCAAACAATTTTTCATATCAGATACAACCCCCCCAGTCTTAATAATAGCTCTACTTTTATTATATATCTAAAGCATATTTAAATGAAACTTCTATTATTGGATATTCAGGTTCTTTCCATATATATCCATATATTTCCATCTGTGTGTGTGTGTGTGTGCATGTGTGAATGTGTGTGTGTATACATATTCTCAACCACAGTGAGATTAATAGCCTTAACAGCATATCTTTGTGAAATTTGTGATTATTTTCTCAGACTGGATTACTAAAAATAAAAAATTTTTATTGGCTAAAGGAGATGGAGTGGGGAGTCAGAGCCCAAAGGGCATATATATACAAATTGAACATTTCTGAAACCTACTGATGATCATTTTTCCAGACAATGTTTTCCAGTTTATGTTCCCCTTTGGCAGTTTATGAGAAAAACTTTCCCCCAACTAGTTATCTGCCCTGGGTTGTTTATCACCAATGGCATGATACTGCTTTTTCAATTTATTACATAACACTTATGCCATATTCTTATTATACCTTTATGATTTTTTTGGACATTTTCCCCTATTTCATTTATATGTATACCTATCCTTTTATCAGTAAAGCATGTTTATAGTTATTGATTTATAACGAGTTTAATATCTGGCAGTGCAAAAACTACTTCCATTACCTTCTTTTCCATGAATTATTAGATATCCTATTTTGATTATTCTGGATAAGGCTCACAATTATTTTTTTCACATCTGTTTGGACAATTTATCTGAATACCAGGAAGAAAATGGTATTTTGATTGAAATAATTATAAATTCAAAGATCTATTTGGAGCAAATTTGTTTCTTTACAAAATTAACATTATCCAAGACAAATGCTCTTACATTCTTTGGAACAATGAATATAGTTCTATACTTTCTTAACATAGTAGTTTTTGTACATTTTTGCACATTTTTAATACTTTCAGAAACAGTTTTGTAGGTTTTTTTTTTAACATATAAGCACTAGTTTTTTGTAAAATGTATTTCTAGGTGCTTTACACATTTTGTTCTTGTGAATGAAGATTTTCCTAACTATAGTTTATAATTGATCTTTTCTGGAAACACAGAAGAGATACTAAGTGTTACATATTGACTTTGTAACTGGCTATTTTAGTAACCTTCTTTGTTTAAAAGCTTTTCAATTGATGCAATTAGGACTGAAGCAATCTTGCAAATTTAAGAATGATAAAAATTTGTTTCTCCTTTACTAATACCTACCATTCAGTTATTAACCTCCCTCCCTCCCTCTTCCTTCCTTGCTTGCTTTCCAGACTGGAATTTCCCTACGAGGGCAGGGAGCTTAACAATTCTTGTGAATATGAAGATTTGTCTTATTCCTGGCTTTAGTGGATATGCCTTGAGTCTTAAGTTTTTAAAAATGGTAACCTGCAGTGTTCTACAAGATTTTAATATTCATGCTGCTCATAGGTGCCTTTTTGTGTAACTTATATGTGGAATCCAAAAAAAGAAAGTCATAGAAACAGAGAAGAGAAAAGTGGTTGTCAGAGGCTGGCAGGGGGTGGGAAAAAGGAGTGGTTTATAAAAGAGTACAGGGGTACAAACTTTCAGCTCTAACTTCTGAAGATCTAAGGTAAAAACATGGTGGCTATACTTGATAATATAAAAAACTTACTGTGTCAATGCTTAGCTGAATAAAGTTAAGGCTTCCTACCTCCTTTACACACAGACAAAAGCATACTCTTTGGGAATAAATTGTGAGACATTTCTCACATGCTTTTGAACACAGAACCTTGTTTTCCTTTTTTTTTTTTTTTTTTTAAATAGAACATATATCTCCAAAAAGTAGTTTTATACATCTCAGTTTGAAATGCTACAGGTATATTTCATTTTAAATGTAGTGTTGATAATTGGGTTCAGATTTTAACATTATCAGGTTAAGGATGTAATCGTCTCTAAATTTGCTAAGCATTATCAGAAAGGAATCATGAATTTAATTAGAGACCATCTCATATGATTTTCCTTCTATTACTTAATGATTTATGGTTTAATTGATAAGCTCCTTAATGTTCAACTCTTCTACCATCTATATAATAAACTCATGTAATATGCTCAAATCTAAATCCGAATCACTTGTAAAAGAGATATTTATTAATATTTTGCAAGTAACTTTTTCAGGTTTTATTATAATTACAATGTTGTTTCTTTTTTAAACAATGAAGGATTATCTGTGAGGCACCTGGGTGGCTCAGTTGGTTAAGTGGCCGACTTTGGCTCTGGTCATGATTTCACAGTTCATGAGTTTGAGCCCCACATCTGGCTCTGTGCTGATCACTCAGATCATGGAGTCTGCTTTGGATTCTGTGTGTGTGTGTGTATGTATGTGTGTGTGTGTATGTGTGTGTGTGTGTCTGCTCCTCCCCCCCCCAAAAAAAAATAAACATTAAACTGCTTTTTTTTAATGAAGGATTATCTAAATGTTGTATGTTTTTTGCTCTATAAATACACTTTGCCTCTCCCTTAAATTTTTTTACAGATTTCTTCCATGAAGGAAATAGAAGAGATTGTATTTAGAGGGATTTCTTGATATTATTTTTTTCACTAAACTTTTCATAATTAATTATTCCCATTTTCTACTTTTGAGCTAATTTTCATAATTTATGTATTTCTAAGGAAATTATACATTTCTATGTAACAATCCAGGGTTACCCAAAAACGATGGTTTTACAATTTTTAAATTATATGCATCTGTGGCTATAAGATCACTCTCATTTTCAGTGTTAGAAATTGTTCTCATATATATTTTCTATCATATTTACTAGAGAGTGCTATTGATTTTTGCAAAGAACTAGCAGTTCAAATTAGAGATTAATTTTAATGTATTGTTTTTTACTATTTGCTTTATCATATTGACTTTTTACTCATATATCCTGTAATTGTATTATTTTTTAAACATGGCCCCTGGAAGCCTATTTTACTTATTTTCTGTTTTTCAATTTATCAATAAAATCATCAAAGAAGAATATTTTTTTGAAGAGTTTAATTGCCTTTTACAAATTTTGACACATTATGTTTTCAAATAAAACGTTCTCAGTTTTGAAGCAGATACTTAACGATCTTATGTTCTTGTTTTATTTTTATTCAGAGAATAGCATCTTTATTTGAAATACTTATTAATTTGCCCCTACATGATCACTTCTTGTAAGTATTCTAGGATAGTAGTAAATAGATAGTTCTAATTTTGTTCTAAGTGATGTAAGACAAGTAGAACTATACTACTATTTATATGTCTATTAATTTTTCTCCTAAAATCAAACCCAGTCCTTGTCTCAAGGCTATTGCATAATTTCTAAATAAATCTTTAATTATATTTTTCAGATACATATTTCTATTAACTTTTTGCCTAGATACTTCATTAAATATATTAATTTTTCATGTCAAACCAACCATGCATTCCTGAAATATACCCACATTCACTGTGAGAAAATATATTAAATATTAGAATATTATATTCAATACCTTCTTTTCTGGGTCTGATTCTATATATTATAGATTTATATTTTATATAGTTTTCTGAGTAGCATGTAATTCAAATACTCATGACTTGTGTTCATTGTGAACTTTCCATTTATTAATATAAAAATGTCTTTTCTCCTGGAAACTAATTTTTCTCTAATGTAAATATTATAACCTGCTTTTTGCTTTATATATGCTTCTCCAGCTTTTAATGTTTTGAAAACTATTTTAGTTATCACAGCAGCACTGTTGAAAAATGGCACACATAATTTCCAAACATTATTTTTCTAGTCTGTAAAAAGTACTTATTACTCACTTATTATGATTAAATACTCAATTGTGAAATTTGACCACTTTTACCTAAAAATAAACATGACTTTATATGGCTCCTTTAATCAGTTTATGACTGGTAAAAAAATTTCAAGGTCTATTAGGAGTAGAAGGTGGGGAGGGGTTAGTGACCTTGGACTAAGATTTAAGAAAGAGTATTTGTACTGCATTACATCCAGTCATCAAGGGCTATCTGAAACAAGTGACAGAACATGTGAGGTAGTACTCCAGATGTGCAAATAGAATAGCTTGAACTTCCAAGGAAGATTAAGAAAATATAAGATATTACCAAAGGCATCAAATATAACGTATTTTACCTAAACAGTGTTACTGTCTTCAAATGCAGTGTTTGAAAGGAACACTAAGTTTTTCTCCAAATGCCACTGCTCAATTGTTGTACTGAGAAAAGTAGAGATATGAACCACTGAGCAGTGAAGTTAAACTGTCCCTTAGGTATTTAGCAGGTAGACCTCCCCCATTCTCTCTCTCTCTCTTGCTCACTCTCTCTTTCGCACTCTCTCACCTGTGCTTCTTCCTAGGCTGTCTGGCACCTGGACTCAACGAACCTGAAATAGAGACTCTGATTGCCATACAGAGCAGCATCTGCAACTCATGCTAAAAAAAGGACTTATTCTAAAGACTTCAATTCCTTATTTATATCCATTTTTGAATTCTGGTTTAACAGTTTTGATTGGAAATCATTCTCCCTCAGAATTCTGTAAGCAGTGCTACATTGTTTTTAAGTATTCAAAGTTGCTGTTGAAAAGCCCAATGCCTTTGTGTTTCCAATCTTGTCAATGAAAAACGGTTTTATTAGTTTGTCTGCCTTTTGAGGTTTTTTTCCTCTAAAAGATTCTAGTATAATATATCCCCCAATACTCTCTTCTGAAGTTTCACAATGATACCTCTTGGAGTAAGATTTTTTTCATTCTCAAGCTGGGTGAGCAGCAGATCCTCTTAATCTGGGTACTCAGGTTCTTCAATTCAAGAAAAATGTATTGAATTGTTGCTTTGATAATTTCTCCCACAGATTTCTGCTATTATCCCTTTCCAGATACTCAGATACTGGCTTTCATGGACTAGTCCATTCATTTTTTTTCTCTACTGTTCCCCAGTGCTTTCTTTTAGTGCTACTTTCTGTTCTATACCCTTCTGTTAATTATATATATACTATACAAAGACATATATACTATATATTTACTATATATAGTATATATGTCTCTGTATAATTTTTGGTTCCCTACTTTTAAAATAAATTTTTGAGAGTTCTTCTCATTCTCTGAGTATTTTCATTTAACAAACATCCTGCATTTGTTTTATTGGTATTAATACTTCTCATATTGCTCTAAGGATATTAAATTTTACTGATTTTTGAGGCTTTGCTTTAATCTGTGACTATAATAGTAGAATCTTTCCTCAGCTTCCTGGAGATCTTTGGCATCTTGAATGAAGCATTAAGAAGCTGCTTGTAGATATTCCCAAATGGGCAAGTAGAGAGCTTCACTATAAAACAAAGAGTTGCTATTCAATTTCTTTGGGTAATTTCCAAGTTTGTATATGTATATACTGTGTGTAAAAATATTGATAGATTAATTAATTTATATTAATATAAACTATAAGATAAATAATGAATATCAACTTATATACTAATAAATATAAATTATTTATGCATACATACACATATACACATATTGTTTTATAGATGAGGAGAACTCTTCTAATCCTTTGCTAGCTTAAGAAGAAAGGACAATATATAATAAATTTGGCTACTAAGATTAAAGAGTCCAAGTTAGGAAAGGGACTAGTGAGTCTTACCATTCAATGTCTATACTTTCTTTTAAACTCAACTCGCTTGTACCAGGTTTCAGCATTCTTTTACCTGCAAAGTCTGTAACCAATTATTCTTCTGTTTTTTAATGTCTAAAATTGTGTCATTCTTATTTCTTCTTCTAAGAACTTTTTGTTGTATGTTATTGTGTGTGTTTATCTCTCTCTCTCTCTGTGTGTGTGTGTGTGTGTGTGTGTGTGTGTGTGTGTGTGTGTGTGTATTTTAAGAGTAGAGTTAAAGATAGGCAAGGGAAACAAAACCAAAATTAAAGTATTGGGACTACACTGAAATAAAAAGCCTTTACACAACCAAGGAAACCATCAACAAAACAGAAAGGCAACAAACTGAATGGGAGAAGAGATTTGCAAATAATATATATGACAAGGGGGTAATATCTAAAGTATATAAAGAATTTATACAGCTCAACACTAAAAACAAAGAATCTGACATAAAAATGGGCAGAGAAACTGAATAGACATTTTCTTGAAGAAGCTATACAAATGGCCAACAGACATATGAAAAGAGGTTTAATATCACTAATCATCAAAGAAAAGCAAAGTAAAACTATGATGAGATATCACCTCATACCTGCAGAATGGCTAAAATCAAAAACACAGGAAATACCAAGTGTTGGCGAGGATGTGGAGAAAAAGGAACCCTCCTGTAATGTTGGTGGGAATGCAAACTGGTGCAGCCACTGTGGAAAACAGTATGGAGGTTCCTCAAAAATTTTAGATTAGAATTACCACATGATCCAGTAACTTCACTACTGGGTATTTACCCAAAAAATAGGAAAACATTAATTGGCATCTGCAATTAAGTGGCATCTGCAAAAAACAAAACAAAACAAACAAGCAATACCAAAAAGATATATGTGCTCCTATGTTTATTGCAACATTATTTACATTAGTCAAATTATGGACGCCACCCATATAGTACATTGACAGATGAATGGATAAAGAAGTAGCATATATACAATGGAATGTTATTCAGCTATAAAAAAAAAAAAGACTGAAATCTTGTCATTTGCAACAAATAGATGGACCTAGAAAGGTACAATGCTAAGTGAAATAAGTAAAACGTCAGAGAAAGACAGATACTGTATGATTTCACTCATCTGTGGAATTTAAGAAATAAAACGAACAAATAAAAAAATAAGAGACAACAAAGCAGACTCTGACATACAGAAAACAAACTCATGGTTACCAGAGGGGAGGTGAGGGTGGGGATGGGCAAAATAGGTAAAGGGGAGAAAGAGGACTGAGAAATATATAGAATTTTTGAATCATTAAGTTAAAAAAAAAAAGAGTAGAGGTAAAGAAATGTGATCAATTTCTTACTTCACCAGAAGCTTTCTACACCCTTTCACATTTTAGCTTTTAATGTTACTGTAAAAGTTTAGAGCTGTGTTGTTTGAACCGATTGGAGGGTCTGACTTTTTAACATGATTGTTTATTTTGTTATATGAGGTATCAACATATTTGGTTTCACCCTTGTCATCTGTTCCCTTCTTTTTTCAGGACTTTTTGCTAACTCCATAGTTTCTCTGTGCTGAGCTATACTTATAAATCTTTTCATATCCTCTAGTACACTGCAAACTATTCAGTCTGTTTTTTAACCTTATTACTGTTTATATTTATATCTTTTAAAAGCACTCATTTAAAAAAAATTCATAGCCATGAGACTAACAGTATTTTGTTCATCCCACCTTTAAACTCAAGGAAATTAGCTCAGGTTTACTTCCCTTCACTATATGCCTCTCCTCACATGTGGGCCATAATAAATAAAGGAGTTAGTTACGAATTATTATTACATTAATATAATAATAAATCTTCACTCTTAATAATGTCTTTAAGCTTTATTTTATATAGATTTAATGTCAATTGACATTCCACTAAAACCATCAGTCCCTTATTCTTGACAGGTTAATTTTGGTTTAGTTTGGTTTGTTTTCTTTCATTTTGATGTTTTATATTTGAGGAAATGTTTCAGGAATAATATTGAATAATATAATTCTTAACATATTTGAGAAAACTCTATTCTCCGCTTCACACATAAGTTACAACATTGGATGTTAGATTTTTTGATTCAAATCCACTGCTCCATTTTCTTTCGGCATTTAGTTTTGTAGATGAGAAGTCAGAGCCAGTTGGAATTTTCCTTCTACTTTATAAACTATATGTTTTTATTTTGTTTTTGTTTTCAACCTGTCTAGAGATATCTTTTATGTGAGAGGGTGGGGGATAATTTTTTGTAGCATGATACTTTACAATTTTTTTGGGGGGGATATGTCTGTAAGTATTCCTATTCGCTATTAAGTCACATGAAATTGTAACATTGATACACTGTTTCCTCTTTGTGCAATATTGGGGGGTGCAATTTTTTAAGGCTCAAACACATTTTAGGAGTAAGTTCATAAATTCATTTGGCTAAAAAAATTAATTCAAAGTCTGAGTAGATTCCTGACTTGTTTCCAGTGAATTCCCTGTGCCAATAAACTAAAATTCCTTCCTGAGACAATGCTGAAGCCAACTTTATTTGCTATTCTCCTCTATGTCCTATTTTTCCTTGAATTAATGGTCAACTATCAATTTCAGGATACCTAAAACAACAGAGGAGAAATTCAGACTCTTAACCTGATTTTTGCCATAGGCTCAGTCACTTTGTACATCAGAGAAACCTTATCCAGACCTTGTCTCCCAAGATTTGAAAAAAATCTTATCCCTTACTTTTGGGGATCTAGGAATAATCAGTTTTTGCCACCATTTTTGGCCCCAGTTTCTGGATTCTCTCTATTCCTTTTCAATTCTGCTTGTAAAATGGCCAATTCTCTCATGCGTTTATCTCTTTCTTGTAATATTTTTCCAAAAGCAAAAGTGAAAGCTAACACATTGACTCTTCCCAATCACTGTGCCTAGGTCTACAGTGTCAGTGGTTACTTGATCTGCCTTCCAAGTAACACAGGTAACAATTGTTTTACCAAATGTCTTACATCACATTGGTTTCCATCTTTCAGGTGCTTAGTATCAATATCCTTATCATGCGTTCCTTGACTACTAAACCAACGCCACATAATTCAGTTTTTGTTCTGGCAACACTTTATTCCAACATACAAATGCCTGTATCACTTTAGGTAATGATAACCCTTTAAAGATATGAACACAAAATGTTCAGCATTTTGATGCTGCAGGATTTTATTTTTCCATTATTTAAAGTTTGCCATAGCTTTTCCTGACGGGCTCAAAGCTCTTATCCAAATGGTAATACAGGGATTCAGTTTCCTTCCATATTTGCCTCAAGCTTTTGGAGTGGGGAAAGAGTAAAAAGAATTTTGTAGAAGAGAGTTTTTGTTGTTGTTTGCTTGTTTTTAATTGTAGTAGGAACATTTATATGTGATATATGCTCTTAAATTTTTAAGTGTACAATATAGTATTGTGAACTCTAGGCACGATGTGGTACAGCACGTCTCTATAACCTCCTCATCTTGCTCCATTCCCCCCTTCCCTCAGCCCCTAGAAGCAATCATTCTACTCTCTGCTTCCATGAGTTTGACTATTTTATATATCTTGGATAAGTGAAATTATATTTGTGATATTTGTCCTTCTATGTTTCATTATTTAACTTAGCATAATGTTGTCCGGGTCCATCCATATTGTTGCATAAGATAGGATTTCCTTCTTGTTTTAAGGCTGAATAACATTCCATGTGTGTATATTAAACACATTCTTTAACCATTCATTCATCTTCTGATGGACATTTTGTTGTTTTCATACCTTGGCTCATGTGAATAATGCAGTGAACATAATAGTATAAATATCTCTTAGGGATCTTGATTTCAGTTCTTTGGGTACATGCACACATGTAGGATTGATAGATCATGAGATAGTTTTTTTCAATTTTTTGAGGACCCTCCATACTGCTTTGCACAGTGGCTGCACTATTTTGCATTCCCAAATTTGTTCCAATTTCTGCATCTCCTCTCCAATACTATTTTTGTTTTTAAATAATAGCCATCCTAGCAGGTGTTAGGTGACTTGAATTTCCCTGATGGCTAGTGATATTGAACATCTTTTCATGGTTTTTTTGGCCATTTGTCTAGATTAAAGATTTACACATAAGCCCTGAAACTGGAAAACTCCTAGGGAAAAAAAAAAAACAAAAAAAACAAAAACGTAAGGAACAAGCTTCTTGCTATGTTCTTATCAATGATTTTTTTTTTGATATGACACCAAAAGCACGGGCAACAGGAGCAAAAATAGACAAGTGGGACTCTATTGAACTAAAACTCTTCTGCATCACAGAGGAAATGATCAACAAAATGAAAAAAGCAACCGATAGACCGGGAGAAAATGTTTGCAAACCCTATATTTGATGAGCATTTAATATAAAATAATATGAGAACCTCTATAACTCAATGGCAAAAAAACCAATAACTCAATTTAAAAATGGCCAAAAAATTTTATTAGCCAGTTTTCCAAAAGAGGTATATCAATGGTCAACAGGTGTATGAAAAGGTGCTCAACATCACTAATCATTAGGAAATTTCCTAGGAGGAAGAATTTGATGTCTCAGACATGGAAACATTCCATTTATGTCAGTTCAGATTTTGTTGGCTAGAATTCAGTCACACAGCCACTTCTCTCTGCAAAGAAGACTGGGAAAGGTGGACTAATATGTGCCTAGAAAGAAGAAGAAATGGGTGTGGTGAGCAATTAGCCAGTCTATCCTATTAAATATCACTGTAATCTACCTCCGTTTCTAGTTCATCTCCTACATATGAAGGGTGGAATTGGGGGTTTTGAATCACCAAGACGGATCGCTGCCGCCCCTTTGTGGCTCCTTGAGGCCATAACCAATAATTTCTGGTCAGACTGTTCTCTGACCTTGTGTAGAAGGAATTAGACCTTCAGTTTCTAACCCCCAGGGGGTCAACCAAGACCTTGTCAGGTGTAACAACAAGAAGCCAGACCCAAGCAGATGCACATGTGTACTTGTCCTGACGTTTTGCTCTTCGGTTTGTATTAGGCAGTTCCCTAAGATCATCAGACAGGGACAAAAATACGTTAAAGACAACTAAAAATCAAGTATGAGTTTTCTCTAGTTAAGTCAAAATCCTGACTGGGTAGAAATGATAAGATGTGCAGAGCACCAGACGAGGATCAGACAGAGACAAACCAAATGGCGTAAGACAAGTTGCCCTTACAAGGATTTCAGAGTCAGAGGCGTTTTCATTTTTAATCTAGCAACTTGGGGCTTCCTAATCACCCCACTCAATCCCTGGGGGGCCCACAATTTTCAGGGTTCTGGAAATCATCAAAGACTTACAGGAGTAAAACAGAAAGTATCTAAGAGATACGTGGTCCATCACTTAAATTTTTAGAGTATATCTTTATTCAGGGAAAAAGGAGAACTATAAATTCAAACCCAGATTTGTCTGCTACTATGGCTGTAAGAACCAGCCTGCTTGCCAAGGAACAAGGTTGCCGGTGGCCTTTTAGCCAGGAAAACTGGGTCAGCTTTTTCTGATAAATTACCTCTGCTAGAGCATTACTGTTTTTAGTGATGACTGTTCTTTTATAAAATGTACTGTATTT
This sequence comes from Panthera pardus, assembly GCF_024362965.1. Taxonomy (NCBI): domain Eukaryota; kingdom Metazoa; phylum Chordata; class Mammalia; order Carnivora; family Felidae; genus Panthera; species Panthera pardus. The sequence goes on from NW_026526654.1 coordinate 60,259,154, forward strand.
GTCTCACTTTCCCTCAGGTGACTAAAATCATCCAGTTTAGGGGCTGAAATTAACTGTTAGAATCTTTGTATTTATATATATGTTGCCTTTCAGTCACTACTAACTTATAGGCAGTCTGTGGAAATAAAAGCCAATCAAGTTCATACCTATCATCTCAATAGCATCTAAAGATTTCCAATCAGCTTAAGATTTCTAATCAGATCTTCTCAATCAAAAATTAAAAAATCAGCTCTCCCCTACAGGAAATCAGTCTCAGTTTAATTAAGAGTTGGTTATCCCTATATCTATGCTAATGAAATATTTGATGGCATTGCCTCTTTAATGGATTTAAAACATCATAGAGCAGGGTGGGGAGTGAAATTAAATGTTGACAATTTTAAAGGACATGGCCAGAGGCAGTTTGGCTAATCTTGCTGTGAAGTGCTCAGTTCTGATACTGCTTAGTTATTCCAATTGATCATTTCACAATTAATCAAGAAGACGGACTAAAAGATCAAATCAATGGGCCTTGGCCAAACAGGGTACATCAAGGATATATGAGTTTGCCTTAACTTCCTTCTAAGGACAACGCGTATAGCACTACTCCCCTGGTAGATACCTAACAAATCTCTGATGCTGATGATATTGATGGCCATCATTGGAAACAGAAATACAATGGCCATCATTGGAAACAGAAGTTTTCAGTCAGGCCAACATGTGCTGCCTTTCGAAACAGGAATGTAATTTTTCTTGTCTCTGGATTTGCTTTCACCCCCAAAGTCAAGATGCCACAGAATTAACATAACCATCAACACTATTCAGCACTTACTCACAGAACAATTTTAGATGTATTTGTAAGTTAAAATGAATTTCCAACATGCTGAGCCATGTGATCTGTCATATTAGTCTAGATGTCAGTTGCCTAAACTTTCTCTGTGAGAAAGTATTTACAGAGCTTTTGCTGAAGAAGTCATAAAGAACATATGTGGGAGATGATTGTTATTTAAGTTCATGAATTATAACTATTGTGAACTCCTTTTTAATAAGAACGCCTACACTTATTAGTTCATACTTTGGATTAAAGTAATTATTTCCAAATTTTATTTTGTCTAATCATATTGTTGTTTGTTGCAGAAACATGGCAAGCTGTCAAATGAGTGGAATGTCTTTTTCTAATTCTGACTTAGTAGTATAATTTTTGCCTTCAAGATAGGCAGTTAAAATATCCATAGGAGCTATAATTGGCTAGGAAATGAGACCGTCGCCTGTGGCAATTGAGGTGAAATAGGTTGACGGTTGAATTGTAAAGATCCTATTTTTTGTTGTTAGCTCTTGTCCCTCCTGCTTACCCCATCCTCATGGATGAAGTTAATCAGCAATCCCATAGCATGAAGCTCCATGGTACTCTGAACCTGCATTTAAGTTCAGTTTCTTACTGTATAAACTTGGAAAAGGACTTTACTGCTCTGAGCATCAGTTTCCTCATCTGCAAACTAAGGATAATACCACCTTCTTTATTGAGTTGACTAAAATGAATTCAGTATAGTGTATATGCCTGGCAGGAAATAGGCACTAAATAAATGGCAGTGATTATTATGATGACTGGCCATATTCTGGGAAATAACAATTTACCTAATTTGAATTGCATAGCAAAAGAACCCCACCCTCTCCCAGATTACGACCATGTTCATTCCATGTCAAACTATTAAATGCCAATTTTAAACCCAGAGAAAAATTTTATAGCCAGCTATCAACTCTAGAAAACGGAGGTTGATAATGGAAGTGCTGACAAATCTTTTGATGTTTTCAGGAATGTAATGGGCTTCTTAAGAAACTGGAATTGCAAGGTAAGCTGTTTACTCTTTTCTGCTAAGGAGGCAATTACGCAGGCCTGTTGGAGAAGTTTATAATATGATTAAACAGTCAACATTAAATCAAATGGTGATGGAATCCCCAAGAGACAGTTTACCCTCACAGCACTTTTGAGTTACTGAATTGTATTTTCAAATGTCTTTGCATTGGACAATGGTGGGGGGCGGGGGGAGTCATTGTTTTTAAGACAGTGTTAACATAACAGTGGGTTGATGGAAGGATGACTTTTAAAAAACCATGTTCTGGTTTTAATTTCTACTAAGTGAGATAAGTTGCTTCTATTTGCATTTTTAAAAAATCTTTAAAAAAGACTACATTCTAGATGACTGGTCCAGACCGTCTACTGAATGTTTGCTCATGTTAATTTGCATCAGATATCTGTTTGATACACTGCAAAGCAATTCATGCTAACACATGTAGATAACAAAGATTATACTTTCAATCTGCATAATAATTCAGTTTGCAATTTATTTCTAATATACCACCTATTAGTACTTTTATAAATGCTAAAATATATTAGCTATGAAAGATTCTACTTACTAACCTTATAAGATAAAAGGGTGGTGGTAAGTATTTTCTAGACTGTAAATGATATGATTTTTATACTTAACATCTGAAATGTTTTATTTACTATCACTGTGTCTGCATGGAATAAAGATCTAGTCTTCTATTTTCTGATATGCATTTATGCTAATTTCTGTATCAACGAATTTACACTAACAATTTTTTACAGAAATATAAGGAAAGTGCATTCTACTCAAAAACAGATGTGCTCAAACAGTGCAATAATTATATGAAATTATTATATAGCTACATTAAGCCTCAATTCATCTAGTATCAATTGGAAGTAATGAGGATCAAATAAAACACAATGGGGGGACACTTCAAGTTTTACATAAATGTTTAAAATTCTGATTATGATGATAGTTATATTTTTGAAAATGAAAAAACCCTTAGTAGAGGATAGTTACTTAATAGGTTACATAAAGTAGTGGTTAAAAGCATGGGATACTCTATCACCTGATTCAAATTCCTGTTTTTCCCCAACTAGCTTTGTAATGTTGGTTAGTTTTCTTAAATTATCTGAGCATTGCTTTCCTCATTTGTAAAATGGGAGATTAATAATACCTCTGAAGTTTATTTTGAGGATTGAAGGAGTTAATATATGTAAAGGTCTTTAAACTATGCCTGGAAAAGAATAGCAATATTGAATTTTTAGATATAGGTATACATGTGTATGATTTTATCTAATTGAATGTCTAGGATGCATGGAGTCCATTTTCCAAAAATTTCAGATATTGCCTCATATTACCAATAGATCCTAATTACTCATACTCACTTTTTCTGTAGCAGGTATGACCTAGAGAAGTATTTTTTAAATACCAAATCATACTTTATTTTGAAAAATGAACTCCACACCAGTAGGCATTAGAGTAGAGTCCCTCAAAGGTTAGCATACATCAGAATCAGGTGGATACTTGTTAAAACACAGACTTCTGAACTTCACCACCAGAGATTCCAATCCTAGGTCCTGCTTGAGGAGTAGCATTTTCCACAAGTTCCCAAGTGATGCTTTGGGGACCTCCAGATTGTCCTGCTGGACCACTAATGACGGAGAGGACAATTTGAAGAAGGAGTCATTGGGAATATAGAATACACTTTTACTTCTTTAAATAGGACAGGAATTAGATTAATGCAGTTTGTGCTAACACTTGACTAGTTAGCTGATATGTAGAGGATATAAATGGTATTACAGAAGAAAAGAATGCTCAGCTAGGAAAGGAATTTTATTCCAATGACTTGGATTCTACTTCTTAACAAGTCCCTGTTGGCAAATCAATGTGGTCTGGAAACATCTTTAACCATATTCATTTAGATAAAATGCTCAGTTTTTTTGTAGTAGACGATAACTAATGGAGGCCAGTTGGATAAATGATTGAGGGTTGATGATATATTACAGTCTTTCATTGACAGTCTAATAATATTACGTTCAAACTTAAGCAGGGGGCAGCCAAGTCTCCTTGTTTCCGGGATGTTTAACCAGGGGAGTGTCATCTAAGTAGTGTCTTAGGAAGATTAATTGTGTGCTGGAATAGAAAGGAATAGAGAATTAATTTGGGCTGGGAAAGAGGCTATGCTCACAGAACTCTTGGGAATGGTGGCAGGAATAAGAGAAGAGAGCAAGGAGAGAGAAGCATATGAAGGAAGTATTTTAGTGGGCTTTATATTGGATTAAGTTTCTGATTCTAAACCAATGTGGCTTGGCTTCAAGAGTAGTTTTCCGTCTTACCCAGAATCAACCTAGAAGCAAAAATCAGCACTGGTCTTCATATCACAAATCTATCAGGCATTTTTTTCAACCAGGATTTCTGGTCTCCAAAATTCCCGTGAGAAATCTCTGGCAACTTCTCCCTCCAACTTCTCCCTTCCAAGCCCTCCATCCTCCTTCTCCACTCTCCCACATGAAACTGATGGTAGAAGGAAGTGGGGTCAAGACAAATGTTACGTAACTTTTTTTTTTTTTTATTGGCTGTTTTATCTTATCTGCACAGTAGAGAATAAGGATGCACTTAACTTGGAACAAGAGAGGAGACAGAAATTGAAGATAAATGAAGAGGAAGAATGACATCTTGAGAGCACCTTCTAATTCCTTATTCTTTGTCATCTTATTTCAAAATATGAAGGCAAAATTTTGAGTCTGGAATTGGAGATGGAAAAGGACAGAAATCTGGGATGTAGTGAGGGGAGAGAATAGTGCTGACTGGGGGTAGCTGGTGCTACCACCCCATGACTTGGCCAGTTTGGGGGAGGACGTAGGGAAGATAAGGAGTAAGCAAGATCACCAATCACCTCGCTTTGTCCAGAGCATTCCAGCTGTTCTCAAAATGGTAGAAGCCGTTCTATTATGTAATATCATTTTACACACATTATTTCTGTTGAACACGGCAAGTCAAAGGTGGAACTATGCAGCTGCACTGATTCTTTATTTTATAAAAGCTACGGTGTATCGAGTAATGTATTACACGTTTGGCACTAAGCTGCTTCTGTTGCCAAATAAACAATATGAAGCCAAAGTGCAAAAACAAACATTTAAAAGCTGAAAGCTAAGAGGAAGTCACTAGATCACAAAGCTCTACAGAGAGAAGTTAAAGAAACACCAAAGCCAGCGCATCAAGAGATATTAACCACTTAATTGGAGGAAACTAGTCTTCCTAAGTTTGGGAGATCATTTTATAACGAGCACAGCAGCTAGGATCCATCTCTGTACTATGAGACGATGTCTAAGTGACAAAGCTGTCTGTAAATGTCTCCTTCACTTTTGTATGAGATATTTTTAGGGGTAAATCTCCATGCCACAATAATGACAGCTCATATCTTGGTACTGTTTAGTGCAGGAGTCTTTAGTATGTTGATACCAAATCCATCTGAATGCTTCATGAAATGCAGCATTTAAAAAAGCACAACCTAACAAAATGTGTGCAGTATTTCTGCTATATGTGTTTTTTCAGAGCAAAAACAACAAAAAGCTGAAAAATATTCTCTTATTATTGAGAGAATATCCAATTTTGACACTATTAGACAGACTTTGTTTTACATGTAGTTTTTTTTTTTTTTTCATCTTAATTGTAAACTGACATCCTAGAAATGCTTAGACCGGTAGAGAAGACAATGATGAAATTCATCACCCATTCACATGGAATTAAAAAAAAAAATGTGATGCTTTCCTGAGTGGTGGAGAAAGACATTTGAATGGGAAGGAGAGTAGTGTTCTGTCTGGAGAGGGGACTGATATGACAAATGTCACTGACAGTTACGGAAATAGTAACTAAAATTTTAGCAGCCTTTGCTGGCTCAGAGAGCAGGGGTGAGGGCATCCACAAAAATGTTGTCATTGAAGGCCCTTGTTCTTTTCAGCACAACCTAACCACACCCCTCTGCAGAATACACACCCTCCTCCTCTCTGCCTCTAAACCTGTTCAAGAGGCAGAGAAGGTGAGAGGGAAAAAAAAAAAAATGCAGAGAAGTTTAGTTCATATCTGGTGATGTGGACTAGACAGAATATAAACCTTCTTCCAACTATGAGCTTATATTATTCAAACGTCCTCTTTGGCAAATGTACAGAAATAAGGAGGCCAATTACCTCATGCAGAAATGAGGAGTTAACAAATAATTTATTGGCAACCTAGAACAATCAGCATGCCTGTCCTGTTGTGCCAGTGAATCCCTGCTGCAGGCAGGCATATGTGTTTCTAGCATACTAACTAGAAATGCAAAGTGAGTGTTACAAATGGTAGTCAAGCATAGTTGACAGGAGACTAGTCTTTAGTTAAAATTGGAATCCCCTGGGCTGGCCTGAGAACTACCATTCACAGCATAGATGCTGTTGAAAAATGTCTTCTGAATTCCAAACAATTGATTTGCAGATAACTGCAAATGAACTTCTGGTACATTCACAAACTGACGTCCAAATTGTGCAGAACAGTACAAAGGACTTGTAAAAGCCTATCGAGAGATACTGTAACTTGAACACATCAGAGTTCAGTGAGACAGTGGCCATGCATCATTAGATAACCTTCTAAAAGAGCCCAGCCTATGCTTAGTCATTTACCTACATTCCATATTAGCTATCCTCAAGTTTATCCATAACAAAGCTGCTTCCAAGTGCTTGTTGATACTGTTATCTGGTCTGCTTAATTAAGCACACTATTGACAGAACTCAGATCTTTATTTAATCTAGCCTAGTAGAAATTAGAAGCCCTCTTTCAATTACTGATGAAGCCCAGCTAAGGCATGAGAATAGAAAACTTAGGGTGACAAGTCAGCTAAGTTAATTTTGGCATTTATTATGTGCTGACTCCATGCTACTCGCTTAGCAAAGATCATCTCTCTAATCCTTCGAATGACCCTATGAGATAAGTATTATGTTTTATCCCCATTTAACAGATAGATGCGAAAACAGAGGCCAAAGTTTCCAAAGCTAGTAAGCTGCAGAGCCAAGATTCAGATCCAGACATTTTATTTCAAGAGCCTGCTCTTAATTACTCTGCTATGTTGCTAGCTGTTTACATATATCTGAGAGGTGACACATTCCCTCTCATCAAATGGAGTGTGAAGCAGAATTGAATAGTCAGCCTGGAAAATCAGAAATTACTATCGTATCTTCCCCAAATGATAATAAACTGTTTTTCAAGGATTGGTGCCTTTAACACATTTTATTATCTCTCATTACATCTAGAAAAGTGTTCCATGCTTTTAGGAACTCAGTAAGCATTGACTAACTCAAAACTAACATACATATATATATATATATATATATATATATATATACACACACATATATATACACAAAGACACACACGCACACTATGTGTGTCTGTGTGTGTGTATATATATATATATATATATATATATATGCACGTGCACATACATACAATTTCATACTTTTTTTAAAGATGTTTTTCTACTAGAGTAGTTAATAACACAATAGTTGCACACCTTTTCCATTTTCCCTACTCTCATGGTGTGTGGTCACTATCAACAATGTTTTATTTCATGCCATTTATTAGATTCCTGCCTAGAACATTCAGCATGTATATTAGAAATCCTGTCTAAGATGAATTTACAAAGGACGTACACTTTTGAAAAAAGTGCACATAGGCAAAATAGGCTAAATATGACAGCTAAATAAAGGCTAAAATAGGACTCTAGTTCCACATGAACTGATTGAAAGAAAACCAGCATCTTTTTGAGTCAAGTCTTGTTCTAGGTTCTATATTTTCATCACCTTAAACTTTTTCTGTGAGGATAAGATCTACTAATATTCCATTTGGCAGGTGAGCAAACTGAGATTTGGGGAGGTTAATAAAGTTGTCCCTTACCAGACAGCTGGCTAATGGTTGAGATAGAATTTAAAGCCAGGGATGTGTATTCCAGAGCCTTAGGTACTAAATATTTGCACAACACTGGCCCTGTGTAGTCATAAATCATAAATTATATTTTCTTTGAAATTTACCTCTTTGAAGGCGCTGTCCTTCTGGCTCTGCATACTAACCAGTTGTCCCACATGTTTGGCAACTGTAAATTAGGTGGATTATTCATATTTTCATCAATATTATCTTTTTTAAAAGCAAAATTAGAAAACAATCTCATTTTATAACATTTGTTTTGCACATTTTCCTCTTAAAAATGCTGTGCTGAAGAATGTAGGGTTTTCAAAGAGTCAGACATGGATCCTCTCCTAGGTGACTTTATGTTATATATCTATGCTCCTCATGGGTATAGAGTGAGGAGAAAGAGATGGGGAGCAATAAAAATCTAACGAGCATTTTTAAACTTTTATAATTGATACCCTTCCAATTTTCTCTCTGAGAATCTGATATCCCCAATTCTATAAGAATAATTATATATTCGGGGCACCTGGGTGACTCAGTCAGTTAGGCGTCCGACTTCAGCTCAGGTCATGATCTCACGGTTCGTGGGTTCGAGCCCTGCATCGGGCTCTGTGCTGACAGCTCAGAGCCTGGAGCCTGTTTCAGATTCTGCGTCTCCCTTGCTCTCTGCCCTTCCCCTGCTCGCGCTCTGTCTCTCTCTGTCTCAAAAATAAACAAACATTAAAAAAAATTTAAGGAAAAGAATAATTATATATTTTTCCAGGAGGAACAAAGTGTTTAAAAGCATCACCCCCTTCCCTGTTTTCTCCCACTGGATTTTTTCTCCTTAGAAGTGAGATAAAATGGCATTGGGGTTTCTCCTGCTTTAAATTTTTTTTAATGTTTTATTTACTTTTTAGACAGAGAGAGACAGAGCATGAGCAGGGGAGGGGCAGAGAGAGAGGAAGACACAGAATCCGAAGCAGGCTCCAGGCTCTGAACTGTCAGCACAGAGCCCTACGCGGGGCTCCAACTCACAAACCCCAAGATCATGACCTGAGCCGAAGTCGGATGCTCAACCGACTAAGCCACCCAGGCACCCTGAGGCTTCTCCTACTTTAATTGCCCAAGTGCGAACAGGGTAACATTCAGGGGAAAGGAGGCTAAAAACAACCAGTGTAGGCCTGTTTATAGCCTAGACTTAAGCTAAGGGCAACATGTGTTCCTGAAGTTCATGGACTGTTCAGCCTAGAATGCTAAGGAAATAAGCCACATGGGTATTCAGAATTATAGATCAAAACAAAGCAATATTCCTGGAGTGCATTCTGAATCTATTTTCCCTGGTAAACTAGAGAAAATTCATATCTATTCAGAGGCCATGACCTTTCCATTTGAAAAATGACTAAGACTTACAATGCCTTGAATTTTTGCAGTCCTTTATAAAGTTGTTGGAACAATATTACTAAAATTTTCTCATTGGATTCTTGTAATAATCCCTCAAGATGAAAAAAAAAAAAAAGATCATTTTACCAACTGGGGAGAAAATAACCCTCTCTGGTAAATTTGGAGGACATTGATTTGAAAACAAAACGTATATGAAGCAGAGATGTGTGAAATGAATAATAAAAGCTACGTGAGTAGCTGTGCAGACTAACTTAGGTGAGTGTGGTTGCCATTAAGGGAGAGTAGGATGGAGTTTGATTAAGGAAGCAAGCTGTAAAATCACTTGATAGAGGGCCAGTCAGCAGGGGTTATTCCCATGAACCGATTAACACGATCAACACAAGACACAAATCAAGTGAAAAATCTTATGCTGGTATTGAGTAAATGAGCCTATAAATGAAAAGATAACTTCATCTATATGTTCAAGTCTATTCGGGATTGGTTTGTTTCTGATTCAGAAGCAGGTGTTGATTGCAGGTCTGGATACTGTTAGGAAGGTTATAGTCTGTGATCCCGGACCTGCAAAATCACCCTCTGAAAGTTATTCAGCAAATACTTAATTACAACTTGACATTGTTCATAAGACCGTGATAAAATCAATACATTTTCTTCATAGAAAGCAGGCTCTCATTGGAAGCTGAAATCCATTTTTCCTCTCATTTTTTATTTAAAAAGTGAACAGATTTTCTATTTGAACGTTGAATAAGAAATGCCTGCAAATTTACTACATCTCCAGGGCTAACTTTTAAAAGTTCTTTATATTTAATGTGACTTTGATGAACAATTTTTAGTCAGTAGAACTTAATAACCAAAACAAGTGAATATTATCAAATGTGCCTATGATTTTTACAAGCAAATAAAAGCCAACAGGAAAGAAATAGGCTTTAATATAATTATACCTGCATGTGGAACCAACAGTATAATTAAGTATTTCAATTGTTACAGAAGTGATTTCAATTATGTCCCCTCAACTGTTGTGTCTCTGCATTAAAATGCAGAGACATAATGATTCTTATTTTAAAATACGTGATACGTTCTTTCTCATTTAAAGAAGAAAATAAGAATAAATACCTAGTAGCGCAAATAACATAAAACAAAAATGTTTTGAAGATTTTTGTCATTAATGTTAGGACTTAATACAATGTAATGAAATATGTGCACCGATCAACACCATAGTCTCTGAAGCATACCATTTCTGGCTGAAATATGCTTTGTTCTGAAACAGATTGATATAAAAATGCATGCATACTATAAAAGAATGAAAACAAACTGTTTTCTAAAACATTAACTTTCTTATCTTCACACATTTGGATATTGGTGAAAATAAACAGAACGAGCTGGCCCAAACCTGCACGGTCCTTTTGTATTCTAGCAGAGCGACAGATGTAAGACTGGAGAGTGAATAATCCCCTTTACAAGACATATTTACAGAGTCAGTGTTGCCAGGATTTTAATGAACTCTCTCAGTGCTCAAACCCAAAGTAAAATAACATGTAAAAACAAAATAAGTAGCTGTTCTTAATTTTGTAAGATAGGCCATCTTGTCACATGGTATCTGTTTCTGTCGATCTGTTAGCTTAATTGAATCAGTTCTTTTGAGCCTCAAGACATAAAGCCTTACACTGGGGTTAAAATCTGTACAACAGCTGATTTGCATTTCCGTGGCATCCCTATAGAGCATCAGGGTAATCCGTGCTTAAAGAAAAGTCACATTAAGTTTGATTTTAGTAGATGCAACCTACCTTCCCAATTAATTTTGCATTTAATACTTCACCAGTATTTGATGCTCAAAATGAAATTATCATGCAATTCATCTATCAACTTTGTGATTCATCATCTTCTTCTTCCCACCCCACTTCCCACAAACCCAGAGTAAGCAGCCCTGGGGACTCATGATCAAATTGTTCCCTAAAAATTAACGTATCTTTTACTCCTTCATGTTTCTTAACTACCCTGTCATGTGACTTTATTAATACCAAGCTCCTAATAGAGTTCACAGGATAAGAAACAAATGTAGAATGAACTAAATAGCTGCACTCAAGTACCAATTAGCAATCACGGAGTTTTTAGACAAAATAAGTTACCACCAGTCATTTGTGAGCAAAACCATCTAGTTTATTAGGTGTTAGATTCTTCTTGCCTAGTGCAGACAGAAAGAATTGCTTCTTCCCCATTTTCTTCTTTTATCTTTAGTTTACTAGATATAATTTAAATATAGCAAAATCCCCCCTAAAAAGGTGTCTAATTCTAAATATTTTGACAATGTATGCAATCCTCTAACCACCATCACAATCAATATATAGAATATTTTCATTACCCCCAAAAGTTTCCTCATACCCCTTTGTATTCAACTCCCTTCTCCCTACTTCCAGGCCCTAGCAAAGCACTGATCTGGTTTCTGCCACTATTGTTGTGCCTTTTCCAGAAGGTCAAACAAATGGAATTATAAAGGATGTATATAGCATTTATACATTTAACATAATTTTCTGGATCCTGCATTTAGTATAATGCTTTTGAAATGCATCCATGTTATTGTATATTATCAGTGGTTTGCTCCTTTTTACTGCTGAGTAGTATTTCATTGTATGGACATCCTACAAGTCCTTTATCCACTCCCCTATTGTTGGACATTCAGGTTGTTTGAAGCTTTTAGTGATAATAAATAAAGCTTTTGTAAGATTTGCCTACAGGTTTTTACATGGACCTATATTTTCATTTAATGTGGGTCATTACCTAGGAGAGGATTGCTGGGTCTTATGGTTAGGGTATCTCTAGCTTTTTAACCAACTGGAAAACTGTTTTCCAAAGTCACTGTACCAATTTACATTTCCAACAATGCCTAAGAGTGTTCCAGTTTCTCTGAATCCTTAACAGCACTAGATATTGTCTGTTTTAATCAGTTTGAGTAGAGTTGACACACAATATTACATTAGTTTCAGGTATACAGTGTAGTGATTCAACAACTCTATACATCCTGTTCTACTTACCACAAGTATAACTACCATCTGTCACCACACAACATGGTTACCATACCATGAACTATAGTCCCTATGCTGTACTTTTCATCTGTGTGATGTATTCATTAGACAACTGGAAAACTGTACCTCTCACTTCCCTTTACCTGGTTTGCTCATTCCCCTAGCACCCTCTTCCCTGGCAACCATCAGTCTATTCTCTGTATTTATAGACCTGAATCTACTTTTTGTTTGATTGCACTCTGATAGCTATGTAGTGTTATCTCATTGTGGTTTTAATTTGTATGTTCCAATTAATGATGCTGAGTATTCTTTTGTGTGCTTAATGGCCATTCATATCTCCTCTTTTGTTTCTTTTAAAATATTTTACCCATTTTAAAAATCGGGTTGTCCTATTACGAGTTTTAAGAGCTCTTCATATGTTCTGGTTTTTATACATTCTGATTCTTTGTAAATTCTGGAGTGGGTGTGGTTTTACTTGGATGTGAATTTCAATGTCCTAGTGAAAATGAACATTCTTTGTTTCATTTGAAGGTGATAAATGTATTATTTGCAGATGACAGCTATATAAAACTCAAGGTTTTTAAGTCATTTATGACCATCTTGTTTACTGAATACTAGCTCTGTGCTTATGCCCTTCATCTAAGTACATATAAATATGAATAAATATCATCACTTTTGCTTTTCAAACTGTCTACAAATACAAAAATAATTTATCAAATGAGTAACACATATATATTCTATATATACACACACCTATACATATATGTGTATATATACACGTATATACATACACACATATATATAGGTGTGTGTTGTGTTTTGTTTTTGTTTTCCTTTCACTCTTTTCTTTTTTCGATATCTGAGCAATCGTTTGCCTTAACTGAAAATTCCTACATGATGGTTGGAATAAAGGAAATTCAAACCTGTTAGTGATGTAACTCTTAGGAGAGAAGATGATTTTATAAAAGCTTCAGCTCAATTACCACGATAGCCAGGCTGTCAAAATCCACCTACAAATCACCTCTAGTTCTGTTTTGACTGATTTCTTGCATTAATTTTACCTGCTGACTTTATCTCAATAGAAGGAAACCACTCTACAAAGTTCCTGTAAGAAGCGTCCTTAACTTTTTCAAGAAGTGTGAATCAGGCTGAGTTGTTTTTAAAAGAAAGAAATTCTGGTTCACATTTTACTTTTCTATGTGAAGATCTAGAAGAAGACAAATAGAACTGCTCTAATGCCTTGTTCTACTGATAGAGCCCACAGAACAACCCTACAATACGAGATTCTCTAGAAAGGCAAGCTCCAAGGTCTAGGATAAGGATTCAATATATTAAGCATTTCTACTTTATATTTCATTGAAATTTTTTTCTGAAATATTATCAAAAGGAGAGGTACAGAGGAAAGGTATGTCAAGGTTGGGAAATGGATTAATCAGAGTAAAGCAATGTAGGTGTTTATATGTTTTTTTTTTTCCTTTATTGGAGATCAAAAATGGTAAAGTATATTCTACAGAAGTATTTCAAGCCTTCTATTTAGAACTTCTGCCAGTGTCTGTTGAACAGCCTGATATACTCTAAGTAACGTATGTTGTAGAATAAAAATGAGAAATGAGGCTTGGCAAGTGGAAAGCCAGCCAAAGAAATCCGTCTACTCTGGTAATGGGATGTTTTCGTCATGGGTAAGGTGAGTTCCAGCACTTGAATGTTATGCCTTCAAGTTGGAGGAGAACGATGGCCTGTAAACATGAAATAAGACAGAAATGATTGATTCTTGAATCTCATCTAACTATGGGAAATACTGGTTATGCAATCTGCATGTTTATCTGAGATTTGTATATGGAAGTGAGGGTAGATATTAGACTCGCAGTTTCCCTCACATTAGCCAATGACATCCTATCCCTTATGAAACACGAATTTAAACGTGAGAAGGATAACACAGAAGATCGACAGCCTTCTTACTTCCTTTTCATACTCTTGCAAATTTCCTACCTCAGGGATTTTTCTTTATACATGGTAGTATCAGAAAGCTTATCAACAGTGTTCTAGCTTGAAACTCAATATAACTAAGGGTGATTTAAAGTGATTAGGACTTAGAGATAGCTATAGATTTAGCTTCAGAAGGTCATCCTGTATACTGGCCCATTTAAGAGTAGTCCAAGAAGTTCTATTTCCTACTGAATTCTTTTCCATGGTCTATCTATACAATGATTTCTGATTTTTAGACAAATAGTACTCAACAATGAAAGAGACCTGTATGAAAAACAGGTTCTCAATCCTTCTTGTTTGCTAAATTAAAAGAAGCACAAACAAATAAAAAAAAAAAAAACACCAAAAAACCCAATTCACAAAGCATTCAGTACATAAGCTCTGTCACTGAAAATGATACCTTCTAAATTTTGAACATTTGGGTTCCTTTCTGCGTACTTCTCTTTTCCATTTAGAGCCTGTGCATAAGAGGAAATGTTGCACAACTATGGAGAGATCATGAGTATAGCTCCATGGCTCTATCCTAGTGAACACTAGGATATCCTAGTCTTCTCCTCATAAAGGTGACCACCTCATGTATTACCATTTTTGTGATTTGGATCTTCAAACCCCCAATGTCTTAAGATGAGAGTCTGAGAATATGGGTTGGGGGTTATTGTGCACTAATTCCTGTGTAAGGACAATGTTTGAAAAATTAATTTTCCCCACCTGGTATTTTCTCTTTTCTTCCCTCACACTTAAAAGAAAAAATTGATCAGGTGTCAGGTTCCTCCAAAAGGGAGGTATGCAAGAGGTTGAAAACCCAAAAATGACCGCTACGCATCCAGCTTTTATATGTCAAAAGTGCAAATCCTTTGGTAGTTTTAGAACATTGCACAGAATTACTGGAGAGTGCTCCAGTTCCTGAGAAGCCATGCAGAGAGGAACAGGGAACATGTTGAAAGAGAAGTGCGATTTTTGAGGTAATAGGATATGATGGATCATAATGGCATTAGCCAGTGCCTGAGCGAACAGATGATTCAAGGGCCCCCCACCTCCAACAAAGACTTGGCACTGTGTAAGTACCTGGAAATTAGTCACAACCCTTTGAAAAAAGGGAGCTCTAACAGAATGAAATTTAACTTGTCCTTATGTTTTAGGGCTTTAAAATACAAATTAAATTGTAAAGTCATGTTATTTGCACATTTTACAGACTGAGAGCCCTGCCTGCTCATTAAACTATACTGGCCAACTAATCTGGTGTAGTGGAGAACTGGAACCCCCTGTTTTTAGGGGTAACTGTAGGTAATGAAACTAATGTCTTTGCCTACAGAGGTAGTGATATGCATGAATAGAAAAGTAATCACTTAAATTCATGTTAACCTCTATACTCGCTTTCCCACGCTTCCTGAAATATTATGGCTTAATCTTACCAATCCCAATTTTATATTTATAATTTATAACCACAAAAGTCAGGGAATGAGGTATCATCTGGTACACTGGGTCGTGAGGCATTAGTTGGGACCATGTACAAATCAGATGCACAGGAAATTCCCAAGTGCAAACAAGATAGTGAAGTTGGAGAAGAAAAATATTTTGATTCTAATATGCCCCCTCAAAACTAACTTCAGCATGCTATTGTAGTAAAATTAGGAGGAGGAAGGGGGCGGGGCAGTAACAATAACAACAATAAAACAACAGGCAATTTTTTAAATGCTTATTTTTGAGAGAGAGAGAAAGCGAGAGAGTGTGCGAGTGGCAGAGGAGCAGAGAGAAAGGGGGACAGAGAATCCAAAGCGGGCTCTGCGCTGACAGCAGCCAGCCCAATACTGGGCTTGAACTCAAGAACCATGAGATCATGAATTGAGCCAAAGTCTGATGCTCAAACGACTGAGCCACCCAGGCTCCCCCAGGCAATCTTTTTTATGACTATATGCATTTACTATGTGTCAGGCACTGTGCGAAGTACTTGCAAACATTATTTTATGTAAACTTTGTGACAATTTTATCTCCAGAGCCCATGCTTCTGATTACTCTTTCATATTACCGTCCTTAACATAGATGTCCAAAACATAGATGCCATTTTAAGTCCAGCTTCTCTGCATTTCTCTGCATTTTCATTGACAAAGAAACACTGGTATAAAGGGAATAATTCACTATTCGATTTTTTTTAACTTTAATGCTGAGTGAATTATCCAGAGGATGTGATCTCTCATCACATGAGTCCACATTCATAAAACAGAACACCTACTTTCTGCATTTTACATGGCACATTGGTTAGAACTCCTAAACACTGGGTGTGTTAAGAATAGAGTTGTGGGTATTATACTTCAGACATGGCTGAAGCATATCTGGAAAGGGACATCTCATCTGCACTGTTATTTTTATATGTGAAGAGTAGTTCTTCACAGTTATCAGAGTGAAAATTCCATCTGCTACTTGCTGTATACACAGACTCAGAGCAGAAGCCACAGACCTTTAAAAATGCTTATTTGTTACAAGAAAATACAATACATTTTCAGAATCCTCAAATATTGAACGAGAAAAGATTATAGAAAACTCTCTAACAAGAGCTAGCAGAGATTACAAACATTATACGGAGGGGAAAATAAAAACATCCTGAATATCCCTATTGAGTAAACCGCCTCATTATTTAGTTTCAAAACACAACGCAGATTTCTTCCCCCCTCTGTTGTTTCTGATACAATTTCAAAGTCAGGCAGATGTCTAGAAAGTGGGAGGGCAGAAAGAACGTACCGTACACGGCACGGGCACATGGAACTGAGGAGGCAGGGGAAAGGCAAGAACAAATCCAACTTTAGATTCTCTTTAAAAAAAAAAAAAATAATGACAGTTTATTAAATGAGAGGCAGTTACGCACACCTCCCACAACTCAGAGTTCTAAGCAGCTGATATGGCATTTTAAGATGCTAAATATGCACCGTGGGCTGTTTCTTCAGACCGTCATTTTAACTACACCCATTGTCTGCAAAAATGAATGGTTAAGGAGCCCTGCATTTTTGAAGAGAACACTTTGATCATCACAAATTCTCCAAAACGTGCTCGTCTATCTGTTTTCTGAATATGTAATAAAATGCACATACAGGCCAGCAGACACTGCGGCTGCTCGGCAGATATTTTTTGATGGGCTTTCCTTTTCAAATGTTCATGATACTTGATGGCATTGCAGAGGAGACAGCTATGTATTAAAAAGTATGAGCATAATTATTCTTTAGATGGGTTTGGATCTCGTAACTATTATTTGTCTAGTAATTCTCTTTTACTTATGCCTATAAGGCTTATGAACTTGAAGGACCTTCCAGGAGAAAAAGTTACTTTTATGTGCCCTTGCTTGTTTGTGTTTGGTTGTTGTTGTTATTGTTTTTCCCCTCAGAAGGTTTTTTACTAGCCCCAATGGTGTGCATTGTTGGAATAATTTAGTACTATCCTAGGGCTAGTCAATTGTAAACAAGTCAGCTGTATGGAAAAACTGCCTAAAAATTGCAGCTCAACATCTTAGACTATGAAAAGGCGCTGGCTGAGGATGTGTCGTATAATGTTACTCAACTTGTTTTTTAAATCAATTTCCCATTAGACTCGGTGTGGGTTAGAAAGAAGAATGCTAAAATGCTGAACAGATGTCATTTCAATAAGAGCAATGATTTAAAAGAAGTACTTTCTTTAATTTTATAAAGGCAATTCTAATCCTTGAAGAAGTCCTAAATCAACAATTCATCAAAATTGATAGGGGCGCCTGGGTGGCTCAGTCGGTTGAGCGCCGACTTCGGCTCAGGTCACGATCTCGCGGTCCGTGAGTTCGAGCCCCGCATCGGGCCCCTGTGCTGATAGCTCAGAGCCCGGAGCCTGTTTCAATTCTGTGTCTCCCTCTCTCTGACCCTCCCCCATTCATGCTCTGTCTCTCTCTGTCTCAAAAATAAATAAACGTTAAAAAAAAAAATTAAAATTGACAGAAATTGCTTTATATTTGTGGGAGTAACACATATTTTGGTCTGCTGCCATTTCCCACAATTGAAGTGACCGCTACAAAGTAAAATCCAAATGATTTGTCTAGGTATGAGTTGGCACACTTTTTTCTGTAGGTCAGATAGTAAATATTTTTGGCTTTGTGGCCCGACTGTCACCACTACTGAACTCGGCCACTGCTGTAACTCACAAGCAGCCATAGACAATAGATAAACCAATGGGCTTGTCTGTGTTGCAATAAAACTTTATTCATAAAAACAGGCAGTCGCTGCATTTGGCCTATGAACCATAGTTTGCCATAGTTTTAAAACACACTGATTAAAATGTAATCATTCCTTTGAAAAAAAAGCAGGAATCTTGAATGACTCTTTATAAAAACAACTGTTTTATTATAGATATTCTTGGAATATCACTATTCCTTCATCACACTGTCAACAAATCTAATTTTTTGACTGAATTGATGACTTAATATAGTCGTATAAAATGGTTGTAAAACTGGGAAAGTTTATTTCCTGCATGCTTTTTTGTTTTATTTTGTTTCGTTTTGTTCCAGATTTCTAAATTACTTACTGCTATCTGTCAGAACAGGTCAGTTTCCTTTTACCTTCCCGTGATTTCCTTGGTCAATAAAAAGCTCAATACAAAGCTCTGAGGGGTTGAACCTATGGTTAGTCTTTAAAACTTTCCCCAGAAGGGTCCTTGGCCATGCAAATTATTAAAATATTGACGCACACAGATTAAGCCACTCCTGAACACATGCTAGGTGGTGAAGGTATAATACCGAGGCTGGTTTACAAAATAACCTAGGAAGAACAAGTGTGGGAAAAGAAAGCTTCATCTTTTACATACGGTTTTAAGGCGTGTCTTCATTCTTATTCACAGCAGGACACTAGCAGCAATCTATCCACTTTAATGTTTCTGCTTAGCTCTCTTCTCTTCTTCTGATATTACCAGGAGGTAGAGTGTCCTTTATACCCATCTTTGGCTTCATCAAGAGTCTGTTTAGAACCTTTTACTAGAGTTAGCTAAGAGCTCTGGCTTGCTTAGGGGACACCTGAATTACTGTAGCTTGATCCTCTCCTTATACAGACCGTGACAATGCTTTCTTTATTCTCTTGTTATCGTTTCAAGTGTACTTTGCCCACTTACATTACCAGCAACCCATTTCCTCCTTTCACGAACAATACCAAAATAGATCTATTAAAACTTTACAAGCACAAGAAAGGAAGATCTACCATTGAGCCTGAACTAAAAAAGGCCCACTTTTCACCGCTGATTTAGAGTCTCCCTTTTGCTACGTCTCATTTACCTAACATGTTGCTGGCAAACAAAGAAATATTGGAGAGCGCTTCATGTGTTTCATTTACGGTACAACACATTCTGTATCCAACCCTAACCTACCTCCCAGAATGTTAAATCTACCTGGCATCAAGCAGTTCATGCCTTGATGATTAATTACAAGTCTAATAGAAAAGATACACAACCCATTGCAATTGCAGAACAGTAAGCATACATTTCCTTAATCATGGAGAAATTACTAAATCCTGTTCACCACAGGTGTGTAGGTTTATGTTACCAGCATCTGCTGTGAATCACATGAAGTTATTATTTTCATTCCGCAGCACCAATGGGTGTTTATGGAAATAACTGTACACTATACAATTTTGATTGCACAGAGAGAAAAATAGTTATTTGGGATGCAATTTGGGCTGCAATATTTCTTTTTCGTTGCCTCTCATTTGGCAGCTTATCCTACTCAGATATTATCATCAATATGCCATACATAAACTTACATTCATCACTGGTACTTAGGCTTATTAACTAAACAGCAATTATATTGTCGTAGGAGGATTATGGGAATGGGAACGAACACGACTGTGTGTCACAATGTTTCCTTCTTTACAGCACGATGTGTTTTCTTTGTTGTTAACAACAAGCCATAATGTAAACAATCTGTCTGAGAATATAAGAAGTGTCACTGAAGGCAAAAGCAGCATTTTGATGAATGTGCCCATTTATAGACATTCTTTTATAAAAGTTAGCAACCCATAATGTTCTAACATAACCTTACGTTGATGGGCGCCTTGGTGGCTCAGTTAAACACTCAATTCTAGATTTCGGCTCAGGTCATGATCCCCGGGTTGTGGAATCGAGCTCCATGTCGGGCTCCAAGCTCATGCGGAGCCTGCTTAAGATTCTCTCCCTCTCGGGGCACCTGGGTGGCCCAGTTGGTTCAGTGTCTGACTTCAGCTCAGGTCATGATCTTGCAGTTCTTGGGTTTGAGCCCCACATCAGGCTCTGTGCTGACAGCCCGGAGCCTGGAGCCTGCTTTGGATTCTGTCTCCCTCTCTCTCTCTCTGGCCCTCCCCTGCTCATGCTCTCTGTCTCTGTCTCTCACACTTCTCCTCTCAAATTAAAAGAAAAATATTTAAACTTACATTGAACACAAACTACACAGAAGAGTTAATTATAGTATGTAATTTTACAAATTAAACAAGATCTGATATTTCTGCAAAATCCCATCCCTATATTAAAAAAAAAAAAATAGGTGATTTTTAGAATTATCAGCTCCTGCTAAAATAACATATAACTTTCCTTCAGATGCAGATGGTTGTTTATTGCACATCTTGGTAGCTGTTCATCTCCCTAGGAGAGGGACCCTTGGATGGGATCCAGCCTTCCTGATTCCAGATCAGCAGGGTACAGAGGAGCGCCTCTACATGGTGGGGCCTTGATACTCTCTTGACAACGCTTAAAGCTTAGTTTCTACGATAGGGGAAGGTTCATTATTCCCTTAGGCCAAATCCCGGGAGAAAAATCCCTGCCCACCACTCAGGTGGTTAATGTAGTGAGCTGGCTTTCAGATTCCAGGAATGAAGCTTCCCATCACCTGCAACATTACAGTGGAGTCCTTCAAGTGGATTACCTAAGGCTCAAGGACGTTAGTGGTATTAAAAGTGGTCAGATTTTTTTTTTAAAGGGTAGAACTGAAAAGGAGATTCTGACAGCTATTTTAAGAAAGGTTAACTAGTTCTTTTGGTGAAAAGTTATACTTCCCTAACCTGATACAAATCTTCCACCAAATGCTTATAAACATGTAGACCTAGGATGAGAACCACTTTTATTGGGGAGGAGAAAAAAACAGAAACAGAAACAAAAAAAATTGCCATAAGCTGCTATTATACCTGTAAAGAGTAAGTTGTAATATTTGAAGTAATGAAAGTTATATTAAATATTCTCCCCTGAATGAACCAGGTTTATTGACATAAGCACAATTCTACTCTAATTTGAATATATTAACAGAGCTTTTGTAGTCACTATATAATGGTTTCATAAAACAACATGTGATTAAAGGTGGGACTAGAAATTAGGACTAGCTAATAAAAAACCCCAGGCTTTCTATTCAAGCTTCAGGCAATGACCCCACCTGAGTTTGAATGAGTGGTTCCCTTTTGTGTGCCTACTCTTCCTAAGTATAAATTAGAATTGCCCCTTTTGCTCTATAATTTCTCAGATGGGATGAGAATATAAATTCAGATTTTTAATAAATCCTAGAAGTCTTTAAAGGAAGAAAACAGGTCTATATAAAATAATAAGAATCTATAATTTCTTTTTATATTTAAAAATTATAATTGCAAACTTGTGTTTTATGTTAAAAACTTGTCACTGCTGTGTGGTCCAGATGTTGGGTTGACATTCCCAATCTTAGCAAGAAATGATTCATTCTCTGCATGTGCTATTACAATTCTCAGTCTATTTACTCTTTTAAGACTGCAAAATCCCGCTGACTTTTCACACGTTTTGAATAGAGAAAGGCATATACATGAAAAATAAAATTATCACTTCTTAAAAAAGAAATTCAGAATATTGATTCAGAATGACTTTTCCTGATTTTAGTTTAGTTCTCAATTAATCGCATTTAATTTACATTTAAATAAGTGATTTGAGAGAAGACTTTTTATTTTTAAAACAATCCGAGATTGTTTATATTTAGCCTTGTACATTCTTCTAATAAGTATTAGTTTTACCTTATTTTAATGCAGACATTTCTACTTATGATTACTGAAGGAAAAAACAGATATATGCACACGCATGTATATGTATTCTGTCAGAAGATATATTGTGAATATATACATTGGAGACATAATTAATGATTATGTATAAAGTAGTGACTTTCTTCCAAGGGGAAATTCTTCATTTGAAAGCAAAATTAATGACTCCATACATGCACAAGTTACTACAGTATCTACCCCCTGCCCTTTATCGACAGTTTCACGTTCTGCAGTGACCCTGAAGCAGATGATTCTCCTTCTGACATCATCAGAAGGTCAACGGTAGCCTAATGTGAAAGGCTACTGTGGATATACAGCATACAAACAGTTTGAAAAACATCTGGAGTATGCAGGAGGGAGATTTTACTAATCTTAGCCTGTACTGGAGGGGTAGAGATTTCTAGGAGACTTCAACAACAAAAGAGCTGGCAGGTGCCATTTCCCATCCCGACCCCCAAGCCTAGACACATGGACACCTGAGGGAATCGACACAGCACTAACACTCTGCATCTAGCTTGCTGAAAGCGCACCATGCAATCATACTCTTTTACAGACCTGCTTGTCTGGCCCAGACAAGGCAGGAGTTTTCCCAGGAAGCTTCAGTTCCCCTCCTGCATCAGACTGGCACACACATTGCTGGCAGTGTGTTCCTGCCCACCCCCCCCCCCCCCGCCCCCAATTCTTGTGCAGACTGCCCTCCACAAGAGTCCATCTAAAGTTGCACTACAAGTATGGCAGTTTGCAAGCAGCTCCAACAGGGGCCAGCACCACTTCAGAGTGATGCCTGCTCCAGGGGAGGAGGAAGATAATGATATATACCAGTCCCACTGTGGCCCAGTGGGCTGGGGGGCAGACATTGGTCTGACTGGAGGCACTGCCTGCCAATGAAAGTTTCTCAGGGGACAGCACAGGGAGAGTGCCTTGCAGTTTGGTGCAACTGTAGCTCCGAAAAACACCTGTTCTGACTCAAGTCAAGTCAAAGGCAGCCTTAGACTCGCCCACAAAAAACACAGGGACCAAACCCTGCTCACAAAAGGCAAAGAGGGCCATTGCAGATGACAGGGCTAAAGGCAAACACAGCTCAGCCACAACAGAAGGGCACATGTGACACACATAGGAGACATCCCTAAGGTGTCAGGTCCTGGTAAACAGGGGACATTGCACCACAGGGCACTACAGGGCCTCTTCTTCCTAAGGCCACTACTTGTAAGAGCAGGAGATGTAACTGACTTTTCCAACACATAACAACAAAGAGTTAGAGCAAATGAAGAGACAGAGGAATATGTCCTAAGTGAAAAAACAGGAGAAAATCACAGCAAGAGATATAAATGAAAACAGAGATAAGTAAAATATCTGATAGAGAATTTAAAGCAATGGCCATAAAGATACTCACTGGATTTGAGACAAGACTGTGGGACCTCAGTGAGACTCAACACAGAGACAGAAAACATAAAAAAGAACCAATCAGAGATGAAGAATTCAATAACTGAAATTAAAAATACACTAGATGGAATGAATACTAGACTAGAGGAAGCAAAGAACAGATCAGCAACCTGGAGGACAGAGTAATGAAGCAATTATGCTTCATAACACAGAGAAGAAAGAATAATAAAAAAATGAGAATAAACTTAGGGAACTCAGCGACACCATCAAGTGTAATAACATTCACATTATTGTGAAGCCAAAAGGAGAAGAGAGGGAAGAGGGGGAAGAAAATTTATTTGAAGAAATAATGGATGAAAACTTCCCGAATCTGGGTGAGGAAACAGAAATCCAGATCTAGAAGGCACAGAGAGCCCCCAACAAAATCAACCCAAGGAAGTCCACACCAAGTCATATACTAATGAAAATGGCAAAGTGTAGTGAAAAAGAGAATTTTAAAAGCATCAAGAAAAAAGAAAACAGCTACAAAGAAGGCCCAAAAGGTCCGTAAATCCATCAGCTGATTTTTCAGCAGGAACTTCGCAGGCCAGAAACGAGTGACTTGATAAATTGTAAGTGTTGAAAGAAAAATAACAACAACAACAACAACACAAAACAAAACCAACAACAACAAAAAACTGTAATCAAGAATAGTCTGGGAGTGGCTGGGTGGCTCAGTCAATTAAGCATCCAACTTTGGCTTAGGTCATGATCTCATGGTTTGTGAGTTTGAGCCCCACATGGGGCTCTCTGCTGTCAGTGAAAAGCCTGCTTCTGATCTTCTGTCTCTCTCTCTCTCTCTCTCTCTCTCTCTGCTCCTCCCCCACTCACACTGTCTCTCCCTCTCTCATAAATAAACATTAAAGAAAAAAAAAGAATATTCTATCCAGCAAGGTTATCATTCAGAATAGGAGAGGTAGTTTCCCAAATAAACAAGTTAAAGGAATTCATCACTACTAAACCAGCCCTGCAAGAAATGTTAAAGGGGACACTGTAAGCAGGATTAAGAAAAGTAGGAAGCACAAAAGCAGTAGAATTAAATATATGTACTAAAGTCAGTTAAGGTATTCACAAAATAAAAATATGCAAAGTATAATGCCATACACCTAAAACATGGGGGGGAAAGGAACCAAAATTTAGTGCTTTTAGAATGAATTCAAACTTAAGCGACCATCAACTTAATATATACTGCTCTATGCATAAGATACTACATACAAACTTCATGGTAACCAGAAATCAAACACTGGTAATATGTATACAAAAAGCAAAGAGAAAGGAATCTGAGTATATTACTAAAGAGAGCCAGCAAACAATGAGAGAAGAGAGCAAGAGAAGAAAGGAACAGAGAACTATAAAAACAAGTATAAACTGAGTAACAAAATGGAAATGAATACATACCTATCAATAACTACTTTGATTATAAGTGGACTAAAAGCTCCAATAAAAAGACATAGGGTGACTGAATGGATAAAAAAGCACAACCCATCTTTGTGCTGCCTACAAGACTCTCATTTCATACTTAAAGACACATGCAGATTCAAAGTGAAGGGATGGAAAAACATTTATCATATAAATGGAATTTAAAGATGGGGTATCAATATTTAAATCAGACAGAATAGAGTTTGAGGCAAAGACTATAACAAGAGACAAAGAAGAACACTATATAATCACAATAGGAACAATTCAATCAGAAGACATAAGAATATTAAATATGCATCCAATAATGTAGCCCCCAAACATATAAAGTAGCTAATAACAAACATGAATTTATAGGAATGCAATGATAGTAGGGTACTTTAATACCCAACTTACATCAATAGAGCACCCAAATAGAAAATCAATAAGGAAATAGTGACTTGGATTGACACACTGAACCAGATCGATCTAACAGATATACTCAGAACATTCCATTTTAAAACGATGGAATACACATTCTTTTCAATGGAATATTCTCCAGAACAGATTACATGTTAGATCACGATACAAGACTCAACACTTAAGAAAACAAAAACAAAAACAAAAAACTGAAATCATACCAAGCATCTTTTCCAACCACAATTCTATGAAACTAGAAACCAGCCACAAGAAAAAAATCTGGACAGAACACAAATACATAAAGGTTATGCAGAATGCTATTAAACAATGAATAGGTCAAACAAGAAATGAAAGAGGAAATTAAAAGACTACATGGAGACAAATGAAAATGGAAACAGAATAATCCAAAATCTTTGGAATATAGCAAAAGCGATTCTAAGAGGGAGATTTATAGCAATACAAGCCTGCCTCAAGAATCAAGAAAGATCTCAAACAACCCAATTTCACATGTAAAGGAGATGAAAAAAAAGAACAATCAAAACCCAACCCTAGCAAAAGGCAGAAAATAATAAATATTAGAGCAAAAATAAATGATATAGAAACTAAAAAAAAAATACAATGAAGCAACGAAACCAGGAGCTGGTTTCTTTAACAAGATCATCAAAATTGATTTAAAAAGACTCAAAGGAACAACAACAACAACAAACTGATGCATATTGGAGGAGAAGTGTGTGTGTGGGGGGGATGGGTGAAATAGGTGACTGGGATTAAGAGCGAATTTACATAATGACCACTGAGTAATATACTGAAGTGTTGAATCACTATATTGTACACCTGAAACTAATATAATACCGTATATTAATCAAAATATTTTTAAATCTTTTTAATGATGATTTATTTTTGAGACAATGCAAGAGACAGAGTGCAAGCAGCAGAGGGGCAGACAGAGGGAGACAAAGAATCCGAAGCAGGCTCCAGGCTCCGAGCTGTCAGCCCAGGGCCAGAGCCCGACGCGGGGCTCGAACTCACCAACAGTGAGATCATGACCTGAGCCCAAGTCGGACGCTTAACGACTGAGCCACTCAGGTGCCCCATATTAATTAAAATTTTTAAATTAAAATTAAAAAAAAAAAGTTGTTTAAGTTCTACCTGCCCCCCCTCCCACCGCCAGGTATTCGTGAATGTGACCTTATTTGGAAATACTGTCTTTGCAGATAATCAACTTAAGATGAAGTCATTAGGATGGGCCCCAGCACAAGATAATTGTTCTGATACAAAGGGGAAATTTAGATACAGAGGCACACACGCAGGGAAAACACCATGTAAAGATGAAGACAGAGATGAATCCGACACATCCATGACTGCTAGAAACCTATACGAAGCTAGGAGGGAAGCACGCCCCAATTCTCCCCCACAGCCCTCAGAATAAACCAACCCTGCTAACACCTTAATCTCATTCTTGTAGCTTCCAGCACTGCCAGGCAATAAATTTCTGTTGTTCAAGTCATCCAGTGTGGTACTTTATTAGAGTAGCCTTAGGAAACCAATATAGGGGTCTATACTCACCAAGTGAAATGGGTTAAACAAGGCAGCTATACATATATATATATATATGTTTAAATTTAGTGGAGAAGCCTAGGTTTGACACTGTTTGAATAAAACTTACATACAATAAAGTTGAACAGAATGCTTTCTCATGAAAACGAGACACACAAATCTATGATTATTTTTATTAGATTCTGATTTTTAATTATAAGATGACCTATATCTGTACATATTTTTCAACGTATAATTAATCTCACCCTTTTCAAATTAAGCCTATTGGATGCTAGCTTAAGTTAGGTCTATCTCTTGTTTCTGTTAGCATCATTCTCCCCATAAAATCAACCTGGAAATTGCTTTGAAAATATATTAATATACATAAGTGTAAGGAACTAGCATTTGTTGAACATTCTCTAGATGCCAGGTATTATGCTGTGCACACTACATGCATATTCTTGTTTTAATTTTATAAAATCCTTTAGTAGCAAAAGACCCGAGTTTTTTGCAGCTATCCAATTTACAGTCTAGTAAATGAGATAAAATATTAATAATAGTAAATGAGGCAAAATATTAATAAGTGTGATGTCAAGCATATGGTAGGTTTTCACTAAATGTTAGTTTCCTGACCTTTATTGGTGGCTTATTCATTATAAGAACTATTATGATCACTAAAACCATAATCACAATAGGCCTATGTTTTATTTTATGGTACTATATTCAAAGGAGTGTGTGTGTATGGATGTGTACCTGTCAGTCTTCTTAGTTGCAACAATAATTGCATTTGGGATGACAGAAGCAGAAAAGGAATCTTTTATAAAGGTGCTATGTAGCTAGATGAATTAACAGGAGAGCTACTGAATCATCAGTAGCTTATATAGAATCAGGCTCAACTTCCAAAACCGTGTGCAGAACTCATCTATTAAAAAAACTACTGCCACCCTTGATTACCAATCACCACGTTAATGCCTGGGTTTCTTTGCTGCCATTACTGCATGTGAAACCAGATTCTGTTTTTTACTGCTCCTACTACTTTCCACTTGGAAGAGAGATCCATGGCTTTCTTTTCTGGTGTCATTAGCTTCTGGGTCAAAATCACCACAAATGTCACTGACTGGCAGAAGCTAGATCACATGCCTAAGTTTCTTCATTCCAAAAAAGTCTGAGAAAGCAGGAATCTGGCATACTGAGCTTCTAATCCTAGGGAATGATCTCTTACTGCATGGTCATAAAGGATGACCAGTCCATCACACCGTCGCAGAGACTGTGTCTTATGTGTCTGTACATCCCGAACACTTAACTACATGCATAAGGTACATCAAATGCTTAATTTAATAGAATTAAATAAAGAGCATGAAGAAGAATAACATGAACTCTGTCAAGTTCACTTTTATTATTTACTGAAACTTGAGCCAAGGCTCCCAATTGAAGCCATGCTGAATTTCATAGTTGGACCTACAAATATATGGGATCAACAGGTTGGTTCTGTTTGATATTGGGCAAGTACTTAAATTGAGATGTATATTTAAAAATGCAAGTGTTTTGTTCATTTAATGAATGACGGTGGCAAATTTATTAGAAATATGTTATTCTCTGGCCCCTGAAGCAATAATTTCTCATTTGAATTCAGTTGTCAGGGAGACTAAGGCTAAAGCAAAATCAGTGTAACATCATTCACTTGGGATAGAAAGTAATTAATAAGTAGATCTGGGAAAATGTTTTGGTCAAATACTCTGAAGAACTAACCAATTAACAGAGCATCTCACTCATGGTCTCTTAGCATCATTCATTCATTATTCAGCATACATTTATTGAAGAATTTGTGAAACATTCCAGGCATGCTGTTGGAGCTGAGGATATATCCTGTATATGAAAGTAAAACCGTGTCACATTTCCCCCTTTAAGGGTGAAACAGTCGAGAAATTCTACTTCCAAATAAATGCTACTGAAACTCTAAAATGTTGGGCCAATCAGGAAGTTATTTTTGCCTAAATTATCATACATGTTTCCATGTCACTCCAGATGTAATTGTCAAATGCAGTTTGTGTCTCTTCGCTCTTTGCCATATCCTTTCTTTGGCCTTTCCTTCCATATGCTTGTCTCTCTCCTGCCTGTGTTTTCTATTTCTGTCTCCCTTAAAAAAAAAAAAAAAAAAAAAGAAAGAAAGAAAAAGAAAAAAGATACCACTTTGCCTGCTGTGCACTAAACTGAATAAGGAAATGATTTCCATCAACTTTATCTCTTGGCACCATTCTTCCTGGTAATATATAGCATGCTACTAATTTTCAAGTGAATAAAATGCCCTTGCCACCTGACTGTGGATATAAGGATATAATCTTTCCTTTCATATGTGTTTTTTCACTGTTTTGTGAAACTTTCAAGGAAAGGAAATCTAATCCATCCTTCGTCTTCTTGTTCCTGAAGGACAGGTTAGAGTGTTTGTCCGCTGGTCCACAGGCGCGTTGGCTGAAGCTTGCCCTCAAAGGCATTAACTCCTATTTTAGGCGGTACTTTTGTATGGGCCAGGAGGATTGGAGTCAAATAATATGCGAGGAAGAAATGAGCAGATTCACTGTTCATCTGAACAAAGGTGTATCTGAGCTCACAGAGAGCTGACCATCACAGAATCATCTGAAATCATCAGTAGAACAAGGGAAAGTCAAGTTCAAATGCCATTGCCTATTTTGACGCATCAGCCAATCCTAGCATTTCCCTGACAATAGTCATTCAGCCAATAGCTGATTTTGTCAGCCTTTCTCCTTGCTGGCTAACTAACAATTGAAGGTGCAGTTATATCACAAGCTTGGACAGACCAAGGAGTTTGGGAATAGTCAACATCTTGTGTGACGGTTTCCACATTCAGAAAAGGATAAATCCAATCAAACAAAAGCTGCACTGGAGGTATCAGTTAGGGATTTACACATATTTTTTACCTATTTTCTTAAGTATTTTTGGTTTTGCCTACATTCCAAAGGCCAGATACTATGACATTGCCAACTGTGCAATAAGTGGTAAAAAAAAAAAAAAAAAAAAAAAAAAAAAAGAGTGTGGTGGAATTTAGAATCCTGGGTGTTTGAACTTACCACCATTTTTGATTCATACCATATTTACCTGTATAACACTTTTAGGTACAAATTCTAGAGAGTAAATACCCAGGTGTCTTTAAGGAGCTAGAGGGGTCATGTATATGAGTGAGGCAGGCCATGCAGACCCTATGCCAACCTAGATAATATATGCTCAACTATCGCGGGCAGAAGTTTCTCTGATCCAACCAAATACCACCATGTAGGATTAAGGAGGGCCCAGTGACAGTGAGTCAGTGGCTTTCTCATGATAAATCAGAAATCAGGATACTTGTGTAAAATCTCCCAATTTTTAAAAAATTTTTTATCTTTATTTTTGAGAGAGAGAGAGAGGCAGAACTCCACTGGGGGTGGCACAGAGAGAGAGGGAGACACAGAATCTGAAGCAGGCTCCAGGCTCTGAGCTGTCTGCACAGAGACTGATGTGGGGCTTGAACTCACGAACTGAGAGTTCATGACCTGAGCCGAAGTCGGACTCTCAAACGACTGAGACACTCAGGCGCCCCAAATCTTCCAATTTTTAAATGTTTATTCATTTATTTTAAGAGAGAGAGGGAGAGAGAGAGAGCAGGTATGCACAATCAGGGAGAGAGCCAGAGAGAGGAAGAGAGAGAATCCCAAGCAGGCTCCCCGCTCCATCTCATGAACCATGAGATTAAGACCTGAGCTGCAATCAAGAGTCGGACGTTTAACCAACTGAGTCACCCAGGAGCCCATAAGATCTGCCAATTTTTTAATTTAAAAATGTTTCAAAATATTGTGATAATTTTAACTTGTAAAATGTTGGCAAATAATTTAAAATATTTTAAATGTGCAGAACAAAACACATGCATAGATAAGACTGTTAACTGCTCATATGAATATATTGACTCCTTTTCGTTCAAATGAGAGGTGACTGAAATTACAATTTTTGCTTTTTATCTATAGAGGAAGGAAGCAAAATATAAAAAGTTCAACCTAATCCCTTAAATCGATGAGGGGATATGCCTTCGGTTTGTACCTCTGAATGTTCTAAAATATCTGGTCTGTCCTAGGACAACCAACAGTGGGATCTCTGTCATTTTACTTCTTAAGGTCCCTGAAACTTTCAAAGACCCAATTTTTGCAATTGTGTGAGTTGTTAAGTTAAACAAACAAACAAACAAACAAAACGGTAGTCATTAAATTGAGAACATATGCCAAGACTAAGTCAACAAAAACATTTACAGAATTACTTGATCTATACTCAATTCAAGAATATTCACAATCAAGATAGAACTTTTGTTTTCTTCTCTCTCACATAAATACATAAAACTTACATATACCCCATATTTCTCTTGAACTTATAACATAGGCAAATTTCTATATTAAACATTCAAGGGCATTTCACTATATTCTGACCGACCACATAATACTGTCATCTTCTTGTCTGTCCATGTAAATGTCTGTTTATTTAAACATGTCTAGAATTCCTAAATTCTCCTAGAATTCAGATACTAAAGCCTTTTTTCCCCCCTCATGTCACACATCATGTCTGGATGTTTCTTTCTAATAATATTTTAAACAGTAACAATATAATTTACATTTTTTTGTAGAAAATCATACCCTCTAAATGTGTTTTTTTTTTCCTGAATGGATTTAACATTTACCAGGATAGAATAAACAGAGGAAAGGGGATACAATGGTGAGCATGACTGACAATTAGAACTGACCCTGACCAGTAATGGCCAGCAGTGGATAGGGTGATAATGTGCTTAACCTCCGATCTCTGGTTTGACTTTGAATAAAATTATATAGAAATGTGTCTTATATCATTATTATAATCAGAAAATATATCGAACATTAACCATACAGTAGCATTTCCAGTAGACTTTCCTCTGCTTAGTAACTTAATCAAATGGGGAAATTCTGATTGAATTCCAAAAATCAGTATAGCTCTGACTAAATCATGAAAACGTATGCAACAAAGCAAAATTTCACGCCTTGCATCTTTGCTTGTATTAAAATATACAACCTACTATGTAAATTCTTACGCTCAATCTCCTTTTTTGGAAACAAGTCTTAACACAATTTCATATACATATACGTATTAAAGTTTTCCAACATAGTCTTTACTAAATACCTACTGAAACTATTATTCATATCTCACAGCTTGTTACTTTCAGAATACCCAAATAGCTACATATATATAGTTTGATGGCTATTGCTAAGCAATTAAACCCTCAAGGGGGAAGTAGTGGCTTCCAATGTACTTAGCTTTAAACTTTTATCTACAGAAGAAACACACTGACTTAAGATTCGTATTATCCTTAAATTTTGCCTCCTAAAAATGGAAAAACTCAACTAACCTCTGTAGCATTTTTTTCTTTTTTCCCTTCTTGCCTCCCTCCTTTTCTTCCCCCCTACCCTTTGTTCCTTCCTTCTCTCCTTCCTTCTCCTTCTCCTTTTTTTAGCTTTATTGAGGTATAATTGAAAAATAAAATGATAAAATATTTAAAGTATACAATGTGATGTTTTCATAAATGTATACATCATGAAAGGATTCCCCTCACTGAGTTAGTTAGCACATCCATCACCTTACATATTTATCTTTTGTTGTTGTTGAGAACATTTAAGTGCCTTTCTCTTAGCAAAGTTCAATTATACAGTATCGTGTTATCAACTATAGACACCATGTTATACGTTGGATCCTCAGACCTTATTCATCGTATAAGTGAAAGTTTGGATCTTTTTACAAATTCTCCTTATTTCTCCCATCCCTCAGCCCTTGGTGACCATTTTTTTACTTTCTGAGAAATTTGACTTTTTTTTTTTTTTTGAAGGTATCGCATGTAACTGATACCATGTCGTATTTGTCTTTCTCTATCTGGCTTATTTCAGTTTGCATAATGCCCTCCAGGTCCATTCATGCTGTTGTGGCAAACAGCAGGATCTCCTTCTTTTTTTTAAGAATGTATAATATTCCATTACATATAACATTTTCTTTATTGTTTTTCTGTATCACATTTTCTTCGTCCATTTCATCTGTCAAGATATAGAAATAGCCTCAGTGTCTGCCCTGGATGAACACATATTTTCTGTAGATTTTGAATAATTACTGCTAGCCTGATTGTTCCCAAACTTGTCTACATATTGGAATAACCTGGGGAGGTTCAAAAAATACTAACGATTTTGGTGCATCACTAGAGAGACTTGAGGTATGTCCTAAGATTTGGAACATCTTAAAATATTCCCAGAGGATTCTAATGTGCACACAAATTTGGTAATCACTATGTTAATTCAGTGTCATGGCTCCTTCATAGCAACTTCCTAAGCATTGGCAACCTTGCTAAATGCCTGTATCGCAGAGAAAATGCTAACAGCACAAAGATATTTTTAAGAGTCCAGCTCTTCTAAAGGATCATTGCTGAGAGTGGTTCAAAGAAGTAAATATAAAAAGAAGATGCACAACGAGAAGTGAGCAGGGTATAAGAGGCATGGTTCTGAGACGATGGTCCCAAAGAAATCTTGTGTGTTCCAATGAATTCAGAGCCATTGGATGCCATACACATCTTCGTCCTGGATGAAGCCTCAGGCTTATCCACATTATTGTAAGAACACAACACTAATTCCAATGGACCAATTGAGCACAGTATTTTGAGAAAATGTAGATAATAGTCCTATAAAGATATACAGTATTTATGAGAGCATTTCATTTAATGGTATTTAATTTAGATGGCTGTACACAAGGAGGATAATAATTACATTGGTGCTTAATGTACTGGGAACCACATTACAGAATCCTATATAAGAAACAAAGTGATGAAAGAAACAGCTTTATATGCAGTGTAAGGTAAATGAATATTTTATTGTGCACCCTGGGTGTCTGATAAAAATGGAATTTTTTTGGTTATCATTAGTTCAATACCGAAGATAATGTTATAACGATTTATGGGTGTCATGTCACAATTATCTCTTTCTTCTACCCAGCTTGAAACTCAGTAAGTTAGAACACAGCTGTTAACAAAGGAGTTGCTTGATATTTATGCATTATCCACTGCTATGTCATTGCCACTCAAACCAGATAAGTTATGAGGGGTATTTTAACAACTTATACTTCAACTAGTAATAGGGATGCTTATAATTCAGCACAAAAATGTGTTATATTGAATGGAACAGCGTCTTTCAAAGTAGCTAGTGTTAGATCTAAACTCTAAACTTTAGTAAGCATATGTACATTTATTTACACATTTTAAATTGGGGGAAAATTGAAAAGAACAGTGTAACTCTCTTGCTATGTTTGACAATGACTTTCTTACTAAACTTACTTAAAATTTATGTGCCTTTTTCAGGGGTTTATTTCTGATCTATCATTAATTTGTAAATAGAGATTTTAGTTCATCAATTATAAGTATATAATACTGAAAGAATTTACATAATTATACACCATACACAAATTGCTAAAATATTTTAAATCATGGTGGAAATGCGTGAGCTGATATACCCACACTAAAAATTAGTCATATGGGTGAAAACCTAAAAGAAACCAGAAAGATCATCTAATTCATTTCATTTTCAGATTAGTCTATTAAACATTAACTCAACAAGTATTTATTGAGAATCTATTGTTAACGTAGATGTAGAAACTGAGACCCAGAGAGCTGAGGTGATTCATCCAAGGGCCAAACTGGAACAAAAGATGAGGATACTTGGGCTCTAATTCGAAGATCAGTAAACTAATCTACTACCATCACTTGCACTTGCTACCAGAAGTTGCTGTCAACTTCTCCAACTCATCTTTTCAACATTTTATTATTAAAAATTAAAATATACTGCAAACCTGAAAGAATTTTAAGGTATATATTTTTAAATGTTTTTTTCTTTTTTTTTATTACTTATTTTTGAGAGAGAGAGCACAAGTGGGGAGGGGCAGGGAGAGAAGGGGACAGAGGAGCTGAAGCGGGCTCTGTGCTGACAGCAGTGAGCCCATGTGCGCTCAAACTCACAAACCAGGATTATGACCTGAGCTGAAGTCAGACACTCAACCAACTGAGCCACCCGGGAACCTCTTCTAGTCCATTTTCAAGTAAATACTCATAAACCCACAACCTGAATTTTTCACTAATTTTCACTCAGTTGCTTTATTGTCTATCCACCCATCTATCTATCCCTCTATCAATCCATTATTCAATCTAATTGTTAAATACACTTCAAACTAAATTAAAGACATCCGTATGTTTCTTCCCCAAGAAGAAACATGAGCATACGCATCATGAACACACATCGACGATCTAGCTTTCCGGTCTATAGCGTCTACCTCACATAAGAATTTACGGGTGGATACTGATAATTTTACCCCATCGGCAAATTTTCAAGCATGTATAGAACACTAAAAATAATTGTCCATATAACAGATCTTTGCTTTCCACAGTGAAATATATTTTTAAAATAAAACCACTAAAAACCAAAACACTGGGGTTCCAAAATAACTACAGTTCAGAAAAGAAATCTAAACTACCATAAAGTGGTGTCTCCCTAGCTTCTGTCTCTTTAAGATTTTTTTTCAAATAATAGGAAAAGTTTGAAGAAAACTGCCATTTTAAAGTTGCAGGCAGTTATTCTTCAAATTGTGACTTAAATTCACTTTTGTGAAAGCAATTTGAGGGAGCTCTCCAGTTACACAGATGTAAAGAAAGGAAAGTATCCATTGTTCTTGGATAAAACGCTGTTAAGTGACCATTTTCTTTTCAACTTCAATGTTAAGTGTTGTGGCTTGATAACGTAAATTGCTTTGAGAGGCCAACTGACCACAGCAGTAAATGGCTTCTTGTGGAGGTCCCTGGGAAAATAATTTAATACCTGTTCATTAGAACCTGAGCTATGGGAACCTGGAAAAACTTCTTTAATACACAGAGACATAGTTCTTCAAACCAGCAGATGGGAGCTCAAGTTTGTTTGACACTTTAAAAGAAAGGTAGGGGGCGCCTGGGTGTCTTAGTCTATTAAGCATCAGACTCTTGGTTTTGGCTCAGGTCATGCTCTTTCGTGAGTTCGAGCCCTGTGCTGGGGCAAAGTGGAACCTGCTTGGGATTCTCTCTCTCTCTCTCTCTCTCTCTCTCCTCCTCCTCCACTCGCACTGTCTCTGTCTCTCTCAAAATAAATAAATAAACTTGAAGAAAAGAAAAGAAAGGTGGAATGATTGTTTACACATAGGCACGTGAGGCCTGGTTTTCTTGTTCAAGCTATAGTTCATCATATAGTGTACAGATACTAGAAACTTTGTTATTTTAAGACAAAACTTTTATCTCTCTTGTACATAGCTGGGATTCCAGTGCTTAAAACCATACTGAACACACCAGCATAGTGTGAGTGCTTAACTTACTAAATTAATAAACAGATGAACAAATTTATAAAAAATGCAATAGAAAAAGACTACATGCCAAGACTAATGGGGTGTAGCCAAAACTACGATTAGTGGAAAATGCATAATATTAAAAGCTATCATTTTTTTTAGAATTGAAATTCAATGAACTAAAGCATTCTATTTAAGTATTAGAACATCATAGAGTCTTAAATGAAACATGAGATACAAACATATGTGTAGAATGACATCTTAATGATATAAAAATTCATTTTTTTTCATGAAAATGAATGTAAGAAAAGAATATATACACATATGCACATACATACATAATAGTAATGAGAGAAAATATAGCTAAATATAAGAGATTTACCTTATTGTGGGAATCTTGTTTTTATTTCATGTTTTATCATTTTCTCATAAAGGTTTATACAAACTTACATGGTTAAATGATTTTTGAAACTTGACACACGTACATGTATTATAGAACCTTAGAGATAAGTTAGACCTACCCCATCATTAACAAAAAAAAAAAAAAAAAAAGATTCTAAAACCATAAAGTATCTTGTTCAAAGTTACATATTCTTTGGAGACAGAATTGAGATAATTAGTTATAGCAAATTTTTTTTAAGTTTTTTATTTATTTTGAGAGAGAGACACAGCACAAGCAGGGGAGGGGCAGAGAGAGAGGGAGCGTGTATTCCAAGCAGGCTCTCCACTGTCAGCGTGGGGCCCAACATAGGGTTTGAACTCACAAACTGTGAGATCATGACCTGAGCTGAAAACCAAGAATCACAGACACTTAAACAAATGAGCCACCCAGGTGCCTCTCTTTCAGCAAATGATTTGTAAGAGTCTTTTATGTGCTAGGCCTCATGGTGAGTGGTGGGAATGCAAATTGTTCCTATCTTTCGAGCATGTGAGATTCTAGTGAACAGTTTAAATAGCAACTAGATTAACATGTGTATATGCTCTAATACAGGAGGACAGAAGGTGCCATAGAAGACTAGCAAAGGGCCCTGAGCCCAGGTTAAGTGACTGGGAGATAAAGAAACAAATAAAGGATTAGAGTCACTTAAGCTGATAGCAAGAATATGAGATGGTTTGGTCTATCCTCTGCTTAATATCAGTAGCTCTTTCCAAAAAATGGAGGCTATGAACAAAAATCTCTAGCCAAGAGCCTCTTTTACATTATTAAATCATGTCTTACACAGTCGCAATTAGCTGCTATTCCACAACAATTTTACATAACACTATCCCCAAACCTGTTAACTTACAAACATAAGCATTTATGGCTTACACGTATCTACGTGTAAACCAGGGTTTGGCTAATCTGCACTTGGATGGACAGGCCTAGGTTCAGGCTGCGGGGTCAGTCCCAGCCTGCATCACGGTTTCATTGCTCTTCAAAGATCGGCTTTACCGGAGGCATGATCTTTTCACGAAGAAAGGGAGCAGCACCAGAGACCAAGCCCAACATCATGCCATAAGCTGTTTCTTCTTTTTTTTTTTTTTTTTTTTAAATTTTTTTTTCAACGTTTTTTATTTATTTTTGGGACAGAGAGAGACAGAGCATGAACGGGGGAGGGGCAGAGAGAGAGGGAGACACAGAATCGGAAACAGGCTCCAGGCTCCGAGCCATCAGCCCAGAGCCCGACGCGGGGCTCGAACTCACGGACCGCGAGATGGTGACCTGGCTGAAGTCGGACGCTTAACCGACTGCGCCACCCAGGCGCCCCAAGCTGTTCCTTCTTACATGTGATGGTCAGGAAAGTGTACGTGCAAGAAGGGGCAGAGGAGAGACTCAAGGAAACAAACGTTTATTACATCACAGGTCCTAGAAACAGGACGCACAGCTTGCCATGAAGGGCCACAGTCGAGAGCCTGAGGGTGGTCTGGAGGCAGAGAGTGGGAACAAGGGAAAAACTGAGACTAGGGCAGGGTAGACAGTTTAGGATAGGCCAGTGTGAGTATTTTGACCAGCTCTAAATTTACAGGAGGGGTGTCTAATTGCCTGGTACATAGCCCTGGGGTGATTAAGGCAGAGGAATACTGCCTTGTAGGAAGTATGGCCAGATAAATGATATAGCCTGCAGGTTGATTAGTTTACACATCAAAGCCATGCTTCAGGCTGAGCTCTTTGCTATCTCTGAGAATTGGCAAGCCCAGAGAGATACAGTCTCACCCCAGCCAGAAAGCTTTTTAAGATGCTTAAACATCATTATAATATACAGAACATAAAAAAAAAAAAAATACACAAGCACATGTAGGCCTCTGCTGGCCATACAGTTACTATCATCCCACTGGCCAAAGCAAGTCACTTGTCTATGTCCATACACGATGAGGTCATGGTAAAGGTAGGGCTCTATACCACTTCAAGAGGATATGAATGAACAATCTACTGAACAACGCAACCCCAAATCTTCAAGCAATTTCCTAAAATATAACTAAAACAAAGAGGTATGACTACATCATAAAAAATCTTTTTACATTGTAAAATGTTGTAAACTTTCTCATCATCAATTAAGAGGGTTTCTTTTTTTTTTTTAATTTTTTTTTTCAACGTTTTTTATTTATTTTTGGGACAGAGAGAGACAGAGCATGAACGGGGGAGGGTCAGAGAGAGAGGGAGACACAGAATCGGAAACAGGCTCCAGGCTCCGAGCCATCAGCCCAGAGCCTGACGCGGGGCTCGAACTCACGGACCGCGAGATCGTGACCTGGCTGAAGTTGGACGCTTAACCGACTGCGCCACTCAGGCGCCCCAAGAGGGTTTCAATATGGTTGGTTATTCATATTATCCATGCAGTTTTGTATGTGGAGCAACATCTCTTTTTATCATCTTTTCAGTCTCTTTGCTTCTCCATGACATACATCAATGCTATCAGAAAATCTATGCAAGAGCAAGGGGTAAATAGGAGAGCCTCTGGAAACACCTTCAGGACAGGCATATAACGACACAGAACTGTTCACACCAAGAAGACACTGTTCTAGATACACCTCTTCCTGGCAGCAGTCTCCAAGGAGCAAATACCCTCTGTGACATCTGGTACACTTTTCGGTTTATATAAAAGTTACTCTGGCATTCTAGCAGCTGTGTTTGGATGGTAACTCAAGAATTTTCCTGCAAGTCATTTGTTAAAAAAATATTTCACTGAACTTTGGGGACAGAAATCTATTTTTTGTCTTATATAAACATTCACTGGAAAACACTGTATTAAGAGATATATATGTTCTATGAAGCCGGGACAATAAAAACCAAGAGACATTTCTCTAGAAGAATATGAACCAGGTAGATACTCTGGGAGTTAGCCTATAAATGTCAAGGGCCAGAATTTAAAATCAAGGATGAAAATACTATCTCGTGTATTAAATCTAGGTTGACACCAAAATGTAAAATAAATCATAATTTTGTGTACCAATACGAAAGGAAAAACACTGCAATTATATGACTGACTGAAGGTCACCATATTGGGGATATTAAAATGTGAAAAAAAAATATGTGCCTTAAAATCTATGCATTAAGGTTGTTTTTAGTAAGGCTGGACCACAGGATGCAGATATGGTGGCAAGAGATAATGTTGTAATTTAGCAAGGCTGCATTACGTTGGGCATTACAAGCCAAATGTACAAACTAAAACCTGGACTTTAAAACCAAAAGAGATAAAAAGCCACTGGACAGTTCTCAGTGGGGAAATGTCCTGATAAAATTTTCGTTTTAAAAAATGTAATTTTTTTTTTTTTTTTTTTTTTTTGCAGTACAGAAAATATAACAGGGATTCGCGCAGAAGTACGGGATAAAAACGGAAAGGGTTAGTTTCCAGGTATAAAGCTGGGGGAGCCAATCCAGGTGAGAGATGATGGTGGCCCGAATAAGGATCTTAGCAGCGGACTTAGAAAAGAGTGAACAGATTTCAAGATCACACAGGAGTTCTCGCCAATGCCGAAACCAGAACCTACCTACCTTCCTTCCTTCCTTCCTTCCTTCCTTCCTTCCTTCCTTCCTTCCTTCCTTCAGTAAACCTTTACTGATGAGATCCTACGTACTGAAGACACCGAAATAAAGGCTATAATCTTGTTCCATGAGGAGCTCTTGGTCTGGTGAATCAAACCTAAGTAGACTGACTCACTTTAGTCTGTCATTGGGGTCATTTTGCCCCCTATTACTGAATGAAAAATGGTTTGGGATATTCCCACCTTGTGGGGTCAAAAGTAGATCCTAAAAATCTCTATCACTTTCTATAAAGTGGTCCTGCCTGGAGCTGTCACTGTTCCCTAGCCTTTTGGGGGGAAGAAGTAGGATGAAAGATAAGCTGTGTTCTCCGTGGTGACTCTTCGCCTCCTCGTAGGTGGAAGTTGGTGAGTGGCAGGACTGGGCAGACCCTCACCCCATTCTGCCCGTGGCACTGGCACGGACCTGTGAAGTCTCCGTTCGCTCCACGTACGTCCTTCACTTTTTAACGTTACCACCGCTGTTACCGCTGTATTAGCAACAAAAATAGACGCTGGCTTCATTCCAAATGACGATTGTGGAAATTCTGACTAAAAATTTTACATCTCTTATGTGATGAAAACGATCATCTGATTTCCTCAGGTTTCTTCCCCGCCCCCCTCCCCAGACAGGATGGGAAAGGGTGGAGTTCAGTCAGTTTGTTACAGAATCTTGCCGTTCGACATGAAAAGAATAAAGTAATTTGTCATGACTCCCTACTGCTTCTTCCTAAGGTGTCTGGCGTTAAATGGAGAAGAGAAGCAGCTGCAGTAAAAGCAGCAGCAATCCCTCTTTTAGACAAATCTAAACATCCTCCAAATAAAACCCCGTTCTAATCCACCTGCTCCAAAAGCAGCTGAATTGGCAATTTCAAGCTTCCAAAGCTAAAAGGTGGGGGGGGGGGATGACAAAGAGAATAGAAAGAGATTAATAAGAGAATGAAGCCACAAATCTCACATGGTGAGCCTCTCTGCATCTGTTTGTATATCTGGAGGCAGAAAAAGACTGTGACTAATCTCATTTGATTCATCAGGGATTCATCGAGCACATAACCGGATACCTAGCACTTACCATTGTCTCACATCCACTGGGAGCAGGAGGATTCTGGACCAGTCAGGATTAAATCCACACCGTGCCCTGTATCCACAGGATTAGAGCAGTGCCCACACATTATCTCCCCAAATAAAACAACTGCACGGCATTTGAGTTAGCGATAATATATACCAGAAAAACATTCTGCCTCATCCCAGCAAGTGTCACTCAAGTTCAGTGCAGGGGTAGGAGGATACAGCAAACTCTGGCATACCACTTGCTAACTACCGTAAGGAATGGATAAAAAAAAAAAAAAACGGAAGCATGAATGAAAAAAAAAAATGTGGTGCACATTTACAATGTGCCAAACACTGTTCGAAGCATTTTATGCATATTATGTCATTCAGTTACCACAATTGCTCTGTGAGGTAGGTGAAACTTTTGAGGACACTCAGGTAGAGAGAGGTCAAGTAACTTCTGCAGGTCACAAAATGCGAAATAATAATGTAATCTTATATAGCTCCCACGCCACCAAAACTGCCCTTCTCTATCATTTAAGACAAGAGGGAAAGGTGTCAAAAGACACTCTGAAATTGTTTCTGCATGTTCATTTGTCATCAAGCTTAGGGTTTTATTTCATGTCAGAGCCACCTCTGTGTAAAGTCCTGTGATGCAGATATTATTAACATTGCTTGAATTAATTCATTTATTCATTCATCAGACCTTAGTTGATATTCTTACTGCATGGTTTACACTTCTCCAGGGCTTAAGAGAAAGCCAGGAGCACATGAGTCTCTTCCGTTATGGTGGCAATATTCTAGCAGAGTGTTGGAAAATCAATATAAAAATATTGGTGTATAATATTTATGATAGTTTAGGTACAAAGTTAAATAGGAGGTGGGAATAGACAGAGAGGGGGGGTGAGGGAGTGAGGAGCTGCTTCAGTCCAGGGAATCAGTGAAGATCTCTTTGTGGAGGTCATATCTGCAGTGACCTTAATTAAGAAAAGCTGTGAGCCATGCGAATATCTGGGGGATGAGGGTTTGAGACTAAGAAGAAACAAATGTATTGACTGCAAGGTTGGACTATGTTTGATATGTTCAAGGGACAGTCAGGACGGCAGCATAACTGGAGAAAAATGAGAAAAGGTGTGAGGAGTAGGAGAGCTGATAGAGGTCATGGCTGTATCACATAGGGTGCTACAAACACGGCAAGGGGGTCGTATTGTAATCTAGGTTTTATGGAACATTGTGGGGGGTGGGATCTGAGTGGTGAACGGATCTGGCTTGTGTTTAATAATTGTGGCCACTATCTGGAGAATAAATTGTAACAAATGTCAATGGAAGCAAGGAGGGTAATAAAAGGGCTACGGCAAAATTCCAAGCCATCAATGGTGGTGGCTTGGTCTAGAGAGGCAAGGTGGAATGTTTCGAGGCATGCTGAGCTTAAGAGTATACGGTAAGCGTCAAGCTGATGGGATTTCAAGTACAAGAAAAGGAGAGGAGTCAAGAATGATTCCAATGTTTCTGAGCAACTGGATAGATTGTACACCTATATCTTGAAGTAGGGGATGCATGGGGGCATTCAGGTTTGTGTGTGAGTGTGTATGGGGACGAACTCAAGCGTTCTGGTTTTGGACATGTTTGAGACCTCCACGAGTTCCCTAGAATGGGAACACCGTGAGCGCAAGGGCTCTCTCTTACTCCCCGTGATCACATACAGAGCAGTGCCTGACAATTATTAGCAGTCCAAAAAAAAAAAAAAAAAAAAAAAAAAGTTACTTGTGTGAAATGTTTGTTGTAAGTAAGTAAATCTACTGAATGAAAACTGAGCTATCATAGGCAATTGGGTCTAAAACTTGGAACTTAAGGAGTTATTGGCATAGGGTTGCTATAAAACCACAGTACCAAATGAGATCATGTTAGGAGTCCACGCAGACAGAGAAAAAACTCCAAGGACTGCTTTTGTAGGGTATACGATCCAATATTTTTTTTTTAAAAAAACAGAGGAATACCCAGGAAAGAGAAAGAAAATGGACAATGTTCAGTAAATATAGTTAACAGAGAATGAGTAGAATACTATGTGTTAGAAGCCCAGGGCAGAAAGGGTTTCCACTGGGCATGGACCTTTTTTTTTTTATTTTTTATGTTTATTTACATATTTTGAGAGAGAGAAAGAGAGAGAGGGAGAACGCAGGCAGGGAAGAGGCAGAGAGAGAGAATGTCAAGCAGGCTTGGCACCGTCAGTGCAGAACCTGATGCAGGGATCAATCGCACGAACCCTGAGATCATAACCTGAACTAAAGTCAAGATTTGGCTGCTTACCTAACGGAGCCACCCAGGAGCCCTTCAACTGGGCATTTACCTTTTTATTTGAAAATGTAGGAACCATTCTAATTGCATAAAAAAATATTCTTCTCTACATATAACTCAAAAGAACATTATTAATATCTGTTTCATGATAGCTTAAAATCCTGTGTTGAAGTTACATATGGATGTTTTTTTCATTTTCAGTTTTAAAATGCCTCGAATACACTCAACTGTGGGCTATTAAAAGGACACTGACGAGAAAATTATTTGATACTGTCCCTCTTCTCTCTCAAGAGCACAAATTCATTTATCTGATTATCTGGTGTAGGGTGACCGTACGTGTTCTGAGAAACTGCGGAACAGTTGAAACTTTCTGAAAGGAGGTGCCATTTCCAACTACACTAGCGTAACAGGCATTATTCCTGATTTTCTCAGACCAGCCAGGATGTATGGTCGCCCAGCCAAGGTGAGGTCTCAGACAATGCATAGAATCAGGGTCTGAGAAGAGCAATGAGGATGTGCATGTCAGTGGACAGAAATAAATGTCGTGGGTTGTGTGCAGTCATCAGCTGGCATCCAGTGGGAAAGAAATCAGGCTGCAAAAAACAGGAGGAGAGCCAAGGCTCTGGAGAAAAGGTTTGGTATGACTAGGTATCCAGAGGGAAACAGAGAAGTGCCAACAGAAAAAGCAAGGGAAGACTGGCCACAAATGCTAATTCGTGTGAGAATAAACAATCTTGGGTTAGTGAAAACAAACCGTGACCTTTTTACAGTTCTGTCATAGCTGTTTTCTTTTTCTGATTATCTTTTGTTTATCTTTTACCTCCAAGAAATTTTACATCTAAGAAATGTCACAGGATGGCTTATTTTTCAGAACACCAG
Organism: Panthera pardus; assembly: GCF_024362965.1. Classification (NCBI taxonomy): domain Eukaryota; kingdom Metazoa; phylum Chordata; class Mammalia; order Carnivora; family Felidae; genus Panthera; species Panthera pardus. The sequence continues at coordinate 60,303,689 of NW_026526654.1, forward strand.
ACAAGGCGTCCAAATATCTATTTTCTAGGCCCAGCTCTGAACCTCTACTTACGTGATCTTAAGCAACTCATTGGATATTTCAAAACTTCAAATGCTTCCTGTCCAGACTTCCAAGTAAGTAATAATAATATCATTCATAAGGTTATGATAAGGATCCAGTGACATTATTTACGTAAACTTCTTTATAATTTACGAAGCCCTCTAAAATTGGGAGCTTTAACACAGTCTAAAATGAATGTCTGCTTTTGATATTTCCCAGACAAAAGATTAAAAGCAGCACTGAAAAACTAGTTGTCCATGCCTCTGGCTGTTCACATTCCCAACAATTCACAAAAGGAATCACAGACTGGATCCCCCTGTGGCTAACATTTTATGCCCTGTGAGTTTTGGGAAGTGAGCAATTAAGCTTCTACTTGAAGGCAGACTCATACTCTGTTCATGGATTTTCTATTTGGAAATATAAGCATGTTTTTTCATAATGCATCTCCTAGCGGTTCCTTGGTACTACTTGTTATGTATATTCTTTCCTTATTTCTATTAATACCTAATGAACTCTTGTGTACGCTTCAAAGTCCAGTTGAGCTATTATCTTTTATCCTGTCAAGACCTGCCTTAGGGACAAGCTCAAGAGTGTGGTGAGATTTGGGGGGTGGGTGCAGTGGGTACCCCCAGAGATGTTTATCTTTCCTAATTCTAGTGCAGATTTATAAAGATGTGGAAGAAATAACGCACAGGTATTATATTGCACCTGAATATTTTTCTGCCATTGCTATGGGACTGGCCTTTTGGTCCAGAGTCAGAACACCTGGCTATTAGGTTTCGCTCCACAACTTGCTAACTGTGTGGTTATGGATAAACTACTTAACTGCCTCCTTCATAAAATGGAGATAATGTCCCTCTATCCGCTGTCACAAAATGGACTTAAGAATCTCTACCTACCTCACAATGGTTGAAATCAGAATCAACTGAAATAATTTATAGACCCTTCCGATTACTTTTATAATGTGCCATATACATTAAAAAATGATTTCTTTCATTTAGAAACTTTAGAAATAGAGCGGCATATGATTTGCTGAGGAAATGCAATCAGAAGATAATTTTTTTAACCGTTACTAAAAAAACTTGGCACACATCTATTAGAAAATATACTTTCTACGAAGTACATCTCTGCAAAAGGCCAAGAGAGAGAGACTAACTAGCAGATGTGTGAATTTTTACAACTAGAATGGTGGCAGCTGAGCCAGGCTACATATCTCGCTTAGAGACCCACAGACAGGAGAAAGGCCAAATGGGAAAAAGATAGACCTCTACTGAGCATAGACAGGGGGACATAAAGGTGAAGCTAAATTATGAGAAGTGGTTCTGGAGTGAGCTATTTGCCTATTTTATATGGACGTGCTGAAAGCATGTTGTAAATAAGTAGGGTGCCCAAGCACAAGATGTCATTATGAATCTTGAGAGCCCTTAAGCATCAGATTGGATGTGCAGAGATGGATTAAAGGAGTAGCTAAAGGACAAAGTGGGGCAAAGGGCAAAATATCATAATGTTTAATGCATTGGGCAAAGACAGACTTTTTTTTTATGCCAGCTGGTTGGATGCATGCATTAACAAATGGTGAGCAGAAAAAGAGGAAGCAGCACTCTGTCTAAAACAAAGGAGCTCTCTCAAAAGCACAAATCAAGCACAGGGCTGAGGGGCTGTTGGAAATACAGAGAACAACACTGCTGATTTGGGATCACAAGTGAAGAGGTAAGAAGTGTATCCTACTGTGGAAAGACAAAAACTCAAGGATGAAGCTAAACAGAAAGATGAACTCGTGAAAGGCGACTGGCTTAATGGGATACAAATAAGAAAGTTTTAATAAAACACGCTTGCTCTTTGTCTCTTCCTCCTGAGAAAAATTCAGACAGAAAACAGAAATGTAGAATGCTAGGCTCAGGAAGAATGTCTTTGTTTAAACCAAAAAGGCGTAGATTTTTGTAGGGAACAAAGGTTGTTAAAGTCGCTGGGTCACCATCCTTCCTCTAGAAAACACTGTGACTCTTGATTATTTCTGAGATTCTCTCAGCTTATTCACTCCAGGGTTCTAGCACTCTAATAACAAAAGAGGAGCTTTTGAGAGGTAGGTAGGCCATCAGAGGAAAACGTGAGAAACTTTCATAATCTTATTTTCTTTGGGAAGTAGAGGTATTTTTTTTTGGTTGCCATCTGTTTGTTATTAACAATTTGGCATGGATGCCCTAAGTCAGTTTTCTCTGAAAGCTCTTGGTGAGTACAAAACTGATGTTCTGTTTCTTGCTTTGAGAATCTTTATACATGAGCTTAAACTGGTTTAAGGTGGCTGGCCAAGCAAATTATTTAAATCAGAGGGCCCTTACAAATACATTTTCTTTCTAACATAGGCATGCTTGATGGGGAAATAACACTTGCCAATGCACAGGGCTTCGGCCCCATGGCTAGTGGACCAACTGGGCAGCATTCCTTCTGGAATGAACTACCAGGGCCTTAGCAGCAATACTCCTCATACCCCTCATGGAAGATGCATCTTTTGTACTGGCCCCAGAGATGTCTGACCTGACTTCTAAGTTTCTCCTTTCTGATTTGCCCTGTTTCTTCTTTCCTGGAGGTTTTTATGGCTCCAGGCCTCTGTCTCACTCTTTCTGCAACCACCTTCCCTCAGTTAATTGACCTCCCCTGAACAGCTTCATAGGCCTAGGAGTTCACAAGCTTGGACATAATTAAAATCATGCAGGGAGGATGTTAAGATTCAGAAAAACAGACTTACCCCCTGAACAAGTGACAAACCACGGAGCTGGGGAGAAATTGGGAAACTGCATATTTCACATATATGATGGTATTCCTTATCTCACACTGGAGTTCATGGTCATCAAGTGCTGACGAACCCAGGGAATAAAATGGCTTCACCATCGGTAATTAAAAACTGCTTATGCTAAGTCTTGGTTTCCTTGTATTTAAATGCCAATGTATTGCCTTTCATTTAGTGTGGGTTCAAGACAAATTTTGTCACTCTTATTCTTATTTCTAAACTATTCACTTGATTCATGGGAACAGCTATCAGGATTTTTATGAAACCAGTAAGAGTAGTAATATTGGTAGGCAGCATTTATCAAGGTAAGTATGAGCCAGGCACTCTTCAAAGACTTGTGTATACAATCTCTGCTACAATCCTACACGGAAAGTATAATTACGTTCTTGTTTTAAAAACAGAAAAATCAAGGCAGAACATTCTCCCTAGGGTTTCAAAAGCAAGAAGTAGAACTAAAATTCAAACCTAGAATATCTGGCCTGACTATGCTGTTAGCCATCCTCCATAGCGAAGTGAGGTTCACTGCCAGGGCACAGAGATAATAGAGAAAATAACTTTCCTCTTAGTTTTCTTTAATGATTCATCACTGAGCGAGTCTCAGGAGTATAGCCCTACTAAATATTAATAATAGTTGTATGATAAAATATCTTAAGTGTAAGTAAAAACAGACACAATCTAGAGGTTGAATTTCCCTCACCAGAATACCGTGCGACTATCAGGCAGTATACCTTAATATCTGAGGGTGTGGAACTAAAATCAAGATCACCTAGGTCCCAATCTTGCCTTTGTCTCTTCCCATTAATGTGACTTAATTCAAGCCTGCTTTATTTCTATAAGCCTCCGTTGCCTCTTCTAAAAGAGAAATAATGATATATGCCTCATAATGTTTCTATAAAAGTGTACGCAAAAGTGCTTAGTAAGTTCTCGATAAATGGAAGCCGTTAACATTAGCATTATTGTGCATCTTGGAAGGCCCAGAAGAACTCTTAAGGCGACACTAGCCGCCAATGACACTAAAGAGAGAAACAAAGGAGAGCTTTTCCTTATTTATGTGTATCAAACCTAGAGGTATTAGTAAGAAGGCACCACGACAGCAAAAGAGAAAATGAAAGACAGAAGGCAACATATTTATAATAAAGAAATCTCATTACCATGTACATGCATTTAGAGATCTTGCATATTTATTTCAGAGTGAAAGGTTCTATTAGTGAAAATGTTAAGCATTTAGGAGGCAAAACATAATGCCCAATGGAAACCTTTAACAGTTCAATTATATCTAAATAGTAGTCACTTATTTTTAGTTATATTTACTCTAATTTTTACAGTTCAATATGTCTTCATCCTCAAGAATGTATGGATAAATATTTTTAGCAAAGTATTTGCCATGTTATTTCATTCTCTGCTCGACTTTTTACTCTTTGATGGTTACAGCTTGATGGCCAGTGCTACTGGACATAAAACACACCGATGAATCACTAAGCTGATCATTGAAATCCTGTTGAAAAATATTTTAAAAGTCACTTGTAAATAAAATATACAATTATGAAGTTGAGCACCATTAATCATTTACATTTAATTTACAATTTCTTTTAAACATTAACTGTAAAGTCAAAAATGTCAAGCATATTAAAATACTGGCCTGACAGAAGCCCTGAGGGGGAAACAGAGCAATGTTCTCTTTTGGTAGCAGATCAAATAACCTAGAGAGGACTTGCTCTCCTGGGACGAGAACTGTATTTCAGCTTTCAGAAGATGGACATTTCACAACAGCCTCCCTATAGCAAGTAGTGTGAATTAATAATTGGTTATTATATTAACTATTAAAATGTTTGAAGTTGGAACTCAGGCTTCTAGTTCACATTTACATAAAAAATCCTCTTATTATTAAATTCTAGTTCAAATAAAACAGAAACAAGAGGCAGTGGAGGAAAACTGATGACCTCGGGAAATCGATACCAGTGTTCTGATCGATTTTGCCTCTTTCTGTATTAAGTACTACAGCTTTTTATAGTAACACTGGTAGATCCTACCAGAGGCCTCAAGTCATTCCTTTGCTCCACATATGCCTAGTCTATGGTGGCCACTGTGGAAGAAATTTAAGTACAAAGATAAATAAACATTCACTCATAGGTTATTACTATGGATGCTTAAGCGGTACCAGGGGAGATATAATCTATCAGAGAGATCTGGGAAGGCTCCCGATGAAGTGATACTTGAACTGATTTGTAGGAGGAGGTACTTGGTCATGTCAGAAAGAAGAGCATTCAAGACAGTGAAAACAACACAGACAAAGGACCCACGGAGGGAGGAAGTATGTCAGATGCAAGGAACAGAACAAGTTCAGTGGAGCTGGAAGCACAAAGCAGAAAGGGGACCTAATTCAGTAAGAGTTGGGGTGGGGAGGGGATAGAGGAGGTAGACCACACTGGGACTGGCAGGGACAAAAGACACCATTAAATGATTTTAATAGGTCAGTGAACTGACAAGGTCTGCCTTTTGAGAGAATCTTCTAGCTGCTGGAGAATAGATCCAAGGACGCTTAAGTGAATGTGCATTAATTATTTAGGATTTGAAGGAGTCCAGGCAAGAAGCAATGATGACTCTGACCCTCACAGTGTGGGCGATCGAACTTTTGGCAATGATGGACATCTCCTAATCTGCACTGCCTCGTGTCGTAGCCATTATCTACATGCGGCCGTTCAATACTTAAAAGTGGTTAGTGACATCGAAGAACTGAATTTTATTTAATATTAATTATTTCAAATTTACATTTAAACAGTCACATGTAAAAAAAAAAGCTACATGTAGCTAGTGGCAAATATACCGGACAGCGCTGCTCTACGGGATTGTGATCTACTGCATTAAATGATTCCAATACAACGCAAGATGTGTAAGATACTGTGGACTGAAATGGAGATACTTAAATATGTAACCTAAGAGATAACGTGAGCTCTATCAACTTGCTACTGCCTGGAACAGTCAAGGTTTTAATCAAATTACTTAGTCTCTAGACCCTGTTTTCTCCGTTGTTCTTTCTGCCACAAGAGGTCAAAGGTCAAATACATTTGACCTTTTTCTACCTCTGATGGCAGCCTTAGGATGTCTGCAGGTTGAGGTTTTCCCAGGGCGGTGTGGTTTTACACTACTTATCCCAGAATGATATTAATGGTGTCCCCTCAAACTCTCAACAGCGTGAGTTTTCTGGTTTGGATGATAAATCATAGGCCATCCTAGCCAACTGCTCCGAAGATGTCAGATTTATTGCACAAAATACATTTGAAAAAATAAGTAGTGCAAGATGAAATACGGTCACAAATTCCATGGCGAAAGTTTCTACTAGAAAGTTTTAAAACATTGCAGAGAGCAAAATTAATTATATTTATCAAATAATAAAGTGTAACACTGTATGAAGTGGGTGACTATTAAAACTATCGAGTAGTTAAATTTTGTCAGGTTCTCTTTAGTGATGTCAGTTAAGTGTCTTTCATTAATTCTTATTTGCCTCACTTTTCCTGTAAATAACTTATTAACCACCCACTACTTCTTCTGTGACTGATTAAATGGTATAAACGTTGAGGAAAAACAACGTGAATGACATAAATGCCAAGAATCAGTTGAAATGTGAAAATATGTTTAATACAGAGATTCTGTTTATGACTCCTACAAACCTACTTAAGGAATACATAGTTAAATAATACCAATAACGAGGATTGGTAGAAGTCCTTCATTTTCTTACTTCTTATTCTGTAGCTTATTCATCAGGACCCTCATATAGAAAATGTAGAAGGTCAAACAAATCAAGAAAAGGGCATTGTGCTGCTGCAAGACTCATTTAGTTGATGTGCCAGTGGAAAAGATGATCTGAAAATTGAGACAATTCAGAGCAGGAAGGTGTAAAATACTGTCAGAAATAATAAAGTAAAAGATTTAAAGCCCTGACTCAGTTTCCCATGCTGACCATGTCTGCGTTCTTCATTGCTTCTTCCTGCATTCTGAACATGGGTGACATTTTTCAAAGTGATGGAAAACATTATTCAGTGAATTCTTTTAATTTTTTTTTTTGGTTCAAATTCCTTGCCTCAATTTGAGAGACAGTTGAGTTTAGCAGTTACAAAGGAAAGGATCATTATCATGGGGACATGGATGGTTAGGGGGGTGCACTGTAGCAGCCCATAGAACACTTAAGTTATACATCTCCAAATGATAATGGTGGAACAAACAACCAAAGACAAAGGACCAGCAAACTGGCAACTTAATCTACACTTGTGTCCCCTTGAGGTTAGATTTGCTCACGAGTCACAGGATAAAACCATGGGATAGAGGGCTTTTGTCAAATGAAGAATACTTTTCCAGGTAGCTCCAGAACAAAACTTGTTTCCCACAGTACTCCAAACATGTACTTTCTACACAGGCACCACACACACACACACACACACACACACACACACACACACACACACACACACTTTGTTGGTTCAAAGGAATCATTTCCTGTGTTTTCATGGATTTTTATGTAAGCAAACAAAAGTGAAACAACTCTTAGAACACAGATTGATGAAAATGTTCATTCAAATCTGACTTATGCTGGATGAAGTGCAATGTAACAAACAATGGATTATAATGTGTACATTTTCTGCTCCCACACCGGATTTTGTATGAATTAGTGGGAATCATAGACTGATGTGAGCCACAAAATAGGATCAGCACGATACATGTATCCAAGGGCAAAAGAAGAAAACCTTGGTGAGAATCACATCAGAGATTACTCTGTTATTCATGGCTGTGACTTTTTCCAATGTCCTGGGAGGCCGAGTTGAGAAATTACCATCAAATCTACCATTAACGATTGTTGTAAATGATTTGTAATCGATGAGTATACTTAAATTAATATTCTGGATTTTCAGGGTAATTTTAACGTAATTCTGTGCGTGCAGATGGTGAGAGTGAGTAGCTAACATAGGGCTGAGGTGTTCAGGGGTCTCTGTCAACCTCCTTCAAGACTCAGACCATGATTTTTCTGTCACCTGACACTTCCCTGTGCCTTCTGGCTATAGTGCGTTTTGGGGCTGAGATTTTCTAAATTTCCTTAGTGGGGTTTTAGAGCCTACATATCAACTTCTGTTACCAATACTGCTTGTGACCTCTTTCTCATTTACAGTTTCTGATTGTTTTTTTAGTTTTGACTCTATGTGACCCTTTGAAGTTTGGTACCCAGGTTTCATGTGAAATGTGTCCCAGAGATGATTCTGTTATTTTATATTTTTTATGTTTTTGTAAGGATGTACTCTTCAGACACCTGAGGTAGACAAGCAGCACCTCTTACAGAACGGGTTTCTGAGCTGTGCTCATTTCTGTTTCAGTGTGCAAACATACACCAAAAAAGTTGAGAAAAAGGGGCAACCTAACATAAGATTTGAGAGGACTAATTTCAGGGGGAAAATGCTCCTGGAAAGTTAACGAAGAAACTTCTTATAGCTATGATACATAGTATGAGTCAATGGACAATCAAAATAATCAGGACTCTTTTTTTTTTGTTTTGTTTTTGAATCGCTGGATGACAGACTATAACAAGAGCACCTGTAAATACAATTAAAGGAAGAAGTTGTTCGTTGCAATAAGACTGAGACAAAAATGTTATGAAAAGTCTCAGGGAAATGAGAGAACATAACTGAGGATTCAAATAAAACTCTGAGCTGCTCCTAAAGTATTGGTAGAATTTTGACAGCTCGATATGAAGTAGAGGAACATTTCATGTGAAGAGAATAGCATCTCAGAGATGGGAAGGTACAGGTAATAGCACGTTGTCAGGTTGTGTGAAAGCATGGAGCTATATTAGAGAAAAGATGGAATAGGAATTGCCAAGGTATCCTGAGACCAGGCCATAGAAGTCTTCGAATTTTATGCCAACGCAGATGGATTTGTTTAGTAAATCACAGGAATGCTTGTATGGTGTTTGGCCATGACCGTGTATATGTGCTTTAGGATGGAGAAGTGATGCCCAGAATGTATCAGAGTAGACAGAAAATGAAGATGCAAAGCCTGGATTCAAGATATGGAGGCCAAACCACATTGGTATGAACCAGTAGCCCCATATATATGACATGATCTTTTTTTTATATATATATGAAATTTATTGTCAAATTGGTTTCCGTACAACACCCAGTGCTCATCCCAAAAGATGCCCTCTTCAATGCCCATCACCTCCCCTCCCCTCCCTCCCACCCCCCATCAACCCTCAGTTTGTTCTCAGTTTTTAAGAGTCCTTATGCTTTGGCTCTCTCCCTCTCTAACCTCTTTTTTTTTTTTTTTTTTGACATGATCTTTTTTGATAACCCTAATGGGTCATAACATCACGACCTCAGTTTCAACGTTAGTAAATGAAGTTGACTGACTATAGAATAATGGATATGATATGACCCCTGGTTATATAAGCAGAGAAGAGAGAAAGAGATTAACAGTCATATGTGAGGCCAAAATCTGGGTGATTAGAAGAATAAAAGAATTGTTACTGAAAGTAATAGGAAAAATCTGGGCTTTAGGAAGGATGGTAATACACTTTTGCAATGTCCTAGACACAATTTCATTCTAAATTCTAATAATTTTCCAATTTTATGCTAACTTTACAGTTAAAAACAAGTCATGACCTTTGAAGATATTTAACATGGTTCATACAAATATGAATTTTTAAAATACTCCATTTGTACAGTGACTAAGTGAAAAATAGCAGAATTAGAAAACATCAAAAAAATGTCAGAAATAGAAAAATAGCAACTTTAATGAAAAAGAAGAAAACACCTTTAGGTCATTATAAATTCGAAACTTGCAAATTAGTGACAAGTTAATAAAATATGCCCTATATACTACAAAAATAAAAAGTTTATTTATTATGGAAGTCATTCTTTTCCATAAGAGTGAGTTTAGGTGTGAAAAATACAACTTTTTAAAAACTGTCTTGGTATGACCTTGGTTTTGTTCATTTTTTCTTGTATTTTTTATTGTATTAATTTTTTCTTTGAGTTTCACACAATTAGAAAATATTTTTAGGTAAAATAGTATGTCAACTCCAACACGTTGATCAACTTTCTGTTCTCATGACTGTCATTAAAGAGCTTTTATGCATAGACAACCGCTCACAATTTTCAGGAGAGTACAATCTCTGGTGAATTTTTGTAAATAGAGCATTGCCATATTCATACTATTTAATTCTGACAATAACACGTTGAGATGCTATGGACAGCTCCTTTTACCAGTAAAGTGTATGCTTTTGAGATGTTAAGTTAATTGCCAAAGATCTCTACATTCTTTGTATGATTCAAAGGGCTGCTCACCTTCTCCCACCTGACAGATTCATTGCCACTGATGTGAGAGCTCCTTCTCTAAGGGATCCTCCTGGGTGGTGTAATATTACTGGGTAAGGTTCCCAGTCACTAACCAAATGGTCGCTACACAAGAACTATGTGCTTCTCTGGGGGAGAAATCTGTGTCTACCTCTGAATCTATTGGGGAAGAAGTGGCCCAGTTTGAATAATCTCTCACAAAATACTCTAGACAATGGCATTATGAACACTGTAATTCTAGAACAAGAAGGGAGCAGTGAATATCAATCATCATTACTTTTCAAAGTTTAAAATATGTCTATTCTGTACCTGATGGAGGATTTACGTGGGAGAAACTGGAGGAAAATTTGATGTTATACAGTGCTATCAACTTGATTTGAAACCCAAGCATCTAGGTCTAACTTAAAATCTTTTATCAACTGATTGTGCTTCCCTGAAGCATCACTTAACCTTTTGGAGCCTCAGTTTCTTAAACAGTAAAACAAAGGCTTGAATTAGTTGACATCTGGGAATCAACTCTCTATGGGTATCTAACATTTCCTTGCATCCTGTGAGCAAAGGCATTGACAGCCTTTGTTCCAGAGTATCTTTCCAATTATCATTGTATAACAAATGGCCTTGGAAGGCAGAATAGTGTCTCCCTCCAGAAGAATGGTCAGGTGTGCTTACCACACATTCATAGTTTTGGGGTTCCCTAAACTGACGGTTTCACTCCTTTAGCTCAACCTGCTGTGTGAACAGGTATCACCTGGCCCTCTCTGTGTTGTTCTGTGGGCGCTAAGGCTCAGTGAACTGGCACAGGTCCACTATTGCTATCACTATGAGTAATGAAACCCTTTGTCTCTGACCCAGGAGTCTTCTTGTCTTTGCCAGCATCCATAAAACTGGCAGGCTCAACAGTTAGCCTTCAAGCACATTAAATCCTCAGACCCTTCACAGTCCTTAATATTGATGTGCATGGTCTTCTTTAAGTCTTGCAAGGCTATATTTGCCCCCGGCCCTCCAATCTCCATAACTGGACTGTCTAACCTCTGTGTTCAGCTCAAATAGCTAAATCCTGACCTTTGCTGGTATAATTTAATTAGTTCTTTTTCAGAGACTCTGCGTCCCTGACCTTCCAACAGCCCTGGCCTGAAAACTTGTGCTGAAGTTCTAAGTAGGTGCAGGTTAAGACCTTTAGAGAAATGGTGAAGTGAAAAGTTCATGGTGCCCTCTGCATGTGCAATTCAAAATAAAAACAATACTCATCAGCAAAGAGAGTGTAAAAATCTGAATACTGCACATGCATTTTCCTCCACTTAAACTTGCACTTAGTCTGTCTGTTGAATAATTGAGCAGCACGAATTCTAAACCTGAACCCTAAGTCTGAGCTATAATCTCCTCCTTTCTTGCCCATGTCTAGGGCAACTCCCTGCCTCTGTTCCATCCCATTGCCAAGTTCAGCTGCCCCTTTTCTGCTGAGTTAATCTGATAACAGTTTACCTTGTGCCACTGTCTGAATGTCTCCCCTCCTGCTTACCCTAATTGGGCCTGTCCCATTGCATCAGCAATGCTGTGCTCGCTGACTGACACAGCACACATTTCTTTGAGATAATGAATGATTCAAGGCTCATCTATCTAAGGGAAGAGGTGCATGCCAGGAGCCCCATTTTAATCAGAAACGCAGGTTACGTTCACTTTCAATTATACTGTTAAGTGAGTGTCATTAAGCATTTAATTATGTATTACCACTGGTATATTGAAAAAGAAAAAAGGGGGGGGGGTGGGATTCAGAGAAACTGAATCCAGGGGCTTGGATTGCATTAGTGAAGAGTGTGGAATTCACCGCAGGCTGTCAGGAGTCCTCCTCACCCATGACTCACTAGGCCACTGCGTAGATTAGAATTGCATTTTAGCATGTTAACTCTAGTGGCAGCAGAGCATACATAGAAAGGTACAGATCTGGGTCCTCAAGAGCAGTTGCAATTTAATAATACTCTCTGTGAGAGAGATGGGAGCTGAACAAAGCCAACACTAGGAGAAATGGAAAGAAAGGAAAAGATTCCTGAGATAGTCTCAAAAATGTGGGGAATCAGGGAGAGGGAAGCATCAATCATGATGTAGGAGTACTCATTTGAGCAACTAAGATGCTGTTGATAATGGCGAACAAAGGAATTTTGCAGAGATCAGAGTCAAACTGATCAAAACTTGAAAGAAACGACATTCTAATTAGTCCAGATATTGTCTATCCTGCCTTAAGACCCTCCAGGGATGAACCACCATCACAAACCCAAGAAAGCCCCTCTTCCTAGCACAAGTATCCTTCCAAATGTTTTATCCTTGGCTTCATTCCCTCTGTATGTTACACAGTCCACTTGGGCAATTTTTAAAGGGAATTATGAGATTCCGATACAAAAGAATCATGGTTTTTCGAGTTTTTAAAAATTCAGATGTAGAGAAAAAAAGTAAGTTTTCTGTTTGATCACAATAGCTATAAAGACATAAAGAGAGAAAGGTCTGTCCTAGCATTGAAATAATATCTGTTTTCACTGGAAACCTGAGCCGACTGCAATCATCTATATCTCAGTCTGGACCAATATCTCAGAAAGCTGCAAGTATTGTGAATGCTCTCACACTAACACAAAATCTTTGCAGTATTCTCCCCAAGATATACAAAGACACATTCTCTCTCTCTCTCTCTCTCTCTCTCTCTCTCTCTCTCTCTCTCTCACACACACACACACACACACACAGTCTTTAATTATTAAATTTCTTTCACTATAGACAGGATAAGTATTTTAATTAATGTAGTATTGTTCATGCTAAAAATGTTTACCCATTAAAAAGATACTCAGTTGTAATGGATTAGTTCAATCAATACTTATAAATTGCAGACTTAGGAGGACAATTGGGAAATACAAACAATTAGAAGGGAGGAGAGGGCAACGTGTCTTTGTTCTTTCTGAAAAGTCAGAGCCCAACTAAGGAAACGTAGAGTGCCCTGTGAGCAACACACGTTGAAATATGAACACAGTACCTACTACTGCATCATTCAGAGAGATCACTCACAAACCCTTCGAATTGTGTATGTTTTTTTTTTAATTTTTTTTTTTTTTACATTTATTTTTGAGAAACAGAGTGAGACAAAGTGTGAACGGGGGAGGGGCAGAGAGAGTAGGAGACACAGAATCTGAAGCAGGGTTCAGGCTCTGAGCAAGCGGTCAGCACAGAGCCTGATGAGGGGCTCGAACCCACGAACTGTGACATCATGACCTGAGCCGAAGTCAGACGCTCAACCGACTGAGCCACCCAGGCGCCCCTTGTGTATGTTTTTTGTGTGTGTGCTGTCATCAGAACACGGAGTACTTTTTAATGGAAATTTTTTCAAAAAAAGGATTTTTAAATTTAGACAAATCATTTAAACTTAAAAAAAAATCTTCCTTATCTATCACTTTCATGCTTAAATGACCATCCAGTTTGACATTACCTTTATTGAGAATAATAAGTCTCAAGAGCACTTCTATTTTCCAGTCTACTGTAAGTATGCAGCACTTAAGTTGAAGGAAGATTATTTCATTTTTATCTTTTCTGGAACACCAGAGGAAAGGCTCAGACACTGTCACATTTCATTTGCAGGTAAACCTGTATTCATCTTAAGTTAACTGGTTACTACTACTCACTTTCATCTAATGTTTCCATATTTTTTTTTCTTATAGAGCGATGTCTACTTTTATTTCAGAATGTATCATTTGTGGCTATTTGACTTTTCATGGCTCATGGATTCCTAATGAATATCCAAATTGTATTTGCATTATCCAGTATACAATCTTTTCTAAGTGGCAAGATTTTCATTTCACATGTGTGGCCAGGTGCCCTTTCTTATATATTGGTAGGGAATGTCTCCTTGGCTTATTCATGAAGAAGTAAGTGATGGGGTTGCTCACAAGCATTTATATTTGATACGTTATTCAGCTTCTTCTAATCAAGAGTTTTTACTACTCTATGACTTAGAAGAAGATACTGCGGATAGCAGACTCCCTCACATTTCTGTTCTGCACATTTTTATCTCGCTTACACAACAATATCTGAATATGATTCTCTGCAAAAAAAGTCTGAAAAATTTAGCAGAGAGATATACTGTTCTCTAGATAAGGGAATACAGTATGGAAATTTCTGCTTACATAAAACTTGTTAGAGTGAAATACAGGGATAACCAAAAAGAATAAGTGTATCACTCATGTTCCTTCTAAATGTTCTGAAGATTTAAGCAGTGGAGTATCATGGGAAGCATTAATAAGGACATAGAATAGAAAGGCTAATAATAGTCAATCATTAAACGATAGCAAGAAAGGAAAATAAAATATTTAAGTCACAGCTCCATAAAAATATGGTAGTATTTCTAAATTTTAAATGACACTCACTGATTAAATACTAAAACTTTTGAGGGCAGAGGGTGTAAATTATACAACATCAGAGGTACATTTTTAAGCTGACACTCAGTCCTTTACTTCTGAGACAGATTATCCACAGAATTTATTTACCTAGACATGAGCTGCTGACTTTACCTACCAATGTCCATTTTCATATTCCTAGATTTAAATTTGTGAAAACCTATATACAGGGAAGCATGAAGTACTGGGCATTTAATCATAGCTTCTTAGCTTAGTAATTCTCTATAATAATCCTTTGGAGTCTAGCAAGATGCACTGTGATGGGTTCTTTCTTTTGTGTGTGGGGTACAGTGTGGATGTGAGTGTGTATTGAATCGAATGTTCCAAATTTGAGTTGCAGAGTTTTTTAATAAATAAAAAGAAAATTGGATTTGCATTGATGACTTTTTGTTTGCATTGTCCTTTAGATTTTTTTTCTCTGTCTCTTCAGTAGGAAAAAGATTAAAAAAAAAATATTTCTTATTTCACCAACTCAATCCTCTTTATGTCTCTCAGGGTCTCATTTCCTTGCTGGGAATGGGGGTGAGAGGGAGTCACTGGCATTTTTCATTGCTGCCCAAGGCCTGAGAGGGAAAGCAATACCAGAACAACTTGCCTCCATTCTTAATCATTTATCCTACTCACAGCATAACAAAATCAAACCTTAATAGTAAGTACTTACCTTGCACTAAACAGATCAATCTTTTTCCATTAGATTTGTCACATGAGACATGAACTCAACTGTAATTGATTTCAAAGTCATGTGGCACAACAGCCACCAAAGTATTTTTCCTATGATAGTCTCAATCAATAGGCCTAGCAGCTTAACAAAAATAATTACATCAACATATCTGCTTTCCTGACACCATTTTGTTCTTGGGTGTTAGAAACCGTCTGGTATTAGAAGAAATCCAATAAGTTAGAAGCAAGAAGGCCGAGTCCGGGTAACTAAGTGCTTGCACCTCCTGGGCTTCAGTGATACTGATTCCCTCATTTTCTGAATCTTTTCACAGCTCACAGCACAGTCCATCAGTCTTACAAGCAGTTCTAATAGTTCCTGGATTTGGAATTTGATTCAGGCTTTGTATGAGCAGATGCTTATATAAAAGCTAAAATAGGCGGGTATTAAAAGGATTAAGTGATTCAGTAGAGTATCTCAGCCAGCCATAATTCAAGACACAATAGTTCAAATCTTTCATTGCTGTTTTCTTTGATAAAATGTAGGTTTTAACCTTTTGGGAAGTCTTTTTCTACAATGTCAGCAGCAACTCCAGACCTGTCAACTCAACAATACTTTACAACTAATGCCTTTCACAATGTCTGAGGGAGAGAAAGGAATTGCAATAATACCTCCTAGGATTCTGTGAGATTGGAAATGTAGTAGCATACATTGGCTAGTTACTTTGTGTATGGAAATAGGTGAGTTGGCAATGACATGAAGGGAAAAAAAATAACTGCGGCAGAAAATCAAGTCACTGAAAAGAATAAAGGTATTCTATCAGGGGATGTCAAAGACTAGTACATTCCACGTCTGAACTACAATGTTAAACCATTAACATGTCATTTTAGTGTTTATCTCCAGAGTTTCCAAAGACTAATTTTTGTTTGCATCAAGGCAGAGGATGTTAATTTAGTCACTGAATGGTTGAGAATCAACCTGCATGTTTGAATTTTCTGTTTATAGTGGTTATTTATTCATTTTTAGATGTTCTGTTAACTTCGTAGGATGTCAGTACAGCTGACTTAAACTTTGTATCTTTCGTTCTCTGCAAACCCTCAAACTGCTATTTCTTTTGCCCATATCAAAACATCATTTTATTGACCAAAGGAAGGATATTGTCTATGAAATTGTGATAGCTCTATAATTCCCTCATCACTGAGATATAATTAGGCACTGTCAATTTTTTTTTAATTTTTTTTTAACGTTTATTTATTTTTGAGACAGAGGGAGACAGAGCATGAACGGGGGAGGGTCAGAGAGAGGGAGACACAGAATCTGAAACAGGCTCCAGGCTCTGAGCTGTCAGCACAGAGCCCGTCGCGGGGCTTGAACTCACGGACCGCGAGATCATGACCTGAGCCGAAGTCGGCCGCCTAACCAACTAAGCCACCCAGGCACCCCAGGCACTGTCAATTTTAAGAGGCATTTATTGAATGCCTATTACCTTCAGCTATTCTATTAGAATAGTGGGCGAACAGACATGGTCTCCTCTGAGAAGCAGCAGAAATCGGGTAGAACTAAAAAATAAACATGCAATAATAAAACTTGATATGAGAAACAATTTGAAGACAGAATGAATGTTCTCATTCTAGTGGTGAGAAACAGCGAGCAAGTAGGAGGAGAAAGCAATTTGATTTTGTCATTAAAAGTGGAAGTGATGTTTGGCCCAATATGCCTGAAGTTGTCGGTAGATTAGCTGAGATATGTTCATGATTTGTAAATTTCCAGAAGGACTCCCATCTGTAAGTATGTATCTTATACAATGCCTACAATTCAAATTCTCATTAAAAAAAATTAAGATGGTTAAAACAAATTCTCTTTTAAAACAGGGAATCATCTAGAAGAGTCACAGATTAATATTGATAATTAATTACCTCTCAATGGAATTATCTTGGGATTATTTCATTACAGTCAATTGAAATGAAAGCACGGTTTTCAATGGGGACAAACAAAACTAACCTATAGCATTGCCTGGGAGATCTTACATACTGGCTCCATGGGGAACAGCTCAGGGCAGAAAGGCATGCAGATTGAGGAACTGTGATCCCAGAGAGAAACTTTTCCTGCTTCCCTAGTTACAGGCTCACTAGTCAAGGTTATGCTACCAAGTTGTGAATAAGATTTATTGTTAGATTTTATTCAAGAATGACACAGTGAGTGATTTTAGATAATTTCTTCCCTGAGAAACATAACACTAGAAAGGAACATGCATAGAGGGATAATAGCTAGACAAACAAATATTTTTAAGAGATAATTGGCAATATTATTCTCATTGCTCAGTAAAGAAAATGGTAGAGTGGATAAGTGACTAAGGCAGAACAGTAAATAAATGAAAGATTAGGAGGCATCTGTTTTTCCTAATAATGTTTCACTTCATAATAATGAAGCCTTCCTTCTTTTAATAGATCCACTTTCTTCCCTACTCTTCTTTCCTCCATGTTCTTCTCTATTATTTCCTTCATCTTCTCTTGTGTTTATCACCACCACTTTTCCTCTGTCTCTATCTTCATCTTTGTCTTCTTCACTGTCATCATCTAATTATAGGATATATTCTAGGAACTCTTTAAAGATATGCATGCTGAAAACTATAGAAAGCTTATGAAGGAAATTGAAGAAGACACAAAGAAATGGAATAACATTCCGTGCTCATGGATTGGAAGAATACATATTGTTAAAATGTCAATACTACCCAAAGCAATCTACCCATTCGATGCAATCCCAATCAAAATTGCACCAGCATTCTTCTCAAAGCTAGAACAAACAATCGTAAAACTTGTATGGATCCACAAAAGACCCCGAATAGCCAAAGTACTATTGAAGAAGAAAACCAAAGCGGGAGGCATCACAATCCCACACTTTAGCCTCTACTACAAAGCTGTAGTCATCAAAACTGTATGGTATTGGCACAAAACCACACACATAAACCAATGGAATAGAATAGAGAACCCAGAATTGGACCCAAAAAATGTATGGCCAACTAATCTTTGACAAAGCAGGAAAGTATAGCAAATGGAAAAAAAGACAGTCTCTTTAACAAATGGTGCTGGGAGAACTGGACAGCAACATGCAGAAGAATGAAACTAGACCACTTTCTTACACCAAACACAAAAATAAACTCAAAATGGATACAGGACCTGAATGTGAGACAGGAAACCATCAAAACCCTAGAGGAGAAAGCAGGGAAAAACCTCTCTTACCTCAGCCACAGCAATTTATTACTGGACACATCTCCAAAGGCAAGGGAATTAAAAGCAAAAAGGAACTATTGGGACCTCACCCAGATAAAAAGCTTCTGCACTGCAAAGGAAACAATCAACAAAATTAAAAGACAACCGATGGAATGGGAAAAGATATTTGCAAATGACATAGCGGACAAAGGGCTAGTATCCAATATTTATAAAGAACTCAGCAAACTCTGCACCCGAAAAACAAATATTCCAATGAAGAAATGGGCAGAAGACATGAGTAGACACTTCTCTAAAGAAGACATCACATGACCAACAGGCACATGAAAAGATGCTCAACGTCACTCCTCATCAGGGAAATACAAATCAAAACCACACTGAGATACCACCTCCTGCCAATCAGAGTGGCTAAAATGAACAAATCAGGAGATTATAGATGCTGGCGAGGATGTGGAGAAACGGGAACCCTCTTGCACTGTTGGTGGGAATGCAAACTGGTGCAGCCACTCTGGAAAACAGTGTGGAGGTTTCTCAAACAATTAAAAATAGATGTACCCTATGACCCAGCAATAGCACTACTTGGAATTTACCCAAGGGATACAGGAGTGCTGATGCATAGGGGCACATGTACCCCAATGTTTATAATAGCACTTTCAACAATAGCCAAATTATGGAAAGAGCCTAAATGTCCATCAACCGACGAACGGATAAAGAAGATGTGGTTTATATATACAATGGAATACTACTTGGCAATGAGAAAGAATGAAATCTGGCCATTTGCAGCAACGTGGATGGAACTGGAGCATTTTATGCTAAGTGAAATAAGTCAGAGAAAGACAGATATCATATATTTTCACTCATATGTGGATGTTGAGAAACTTAACAGAAGACCATGGAGGAGGGGAAGGGGGGAAAAAGGTAAAAAGAGGGAGGGAGGCAAACCATAAGAGATTCTTGGATGCTGAGAACAAACTGAGGGTGTATGGGGGGGTGGGAGAGAGGGGAAAGTGGGTGATGGGCAATAAGGAGGGCACCTGTTGGGATGAGCACTGGGTGTCATATGGAAACCAATTTGACAATAATTTATATTAAAAAATAAAAAATGAATGCATAGCTGCTATCAAAAATCGCTGAGTAATTAAAGATATGCATTTAACATAATTAGAAATAAATTTTGTATGGAATGCTTTTTTTAAACTTCAGTTTTTAGAGAAGTTTAAATTCAGAATTATTTTTAAAATCTCATTTTCAAAAGTTCTTTTTCAAATGCATTTGCTTAGCATTTAATTATTCATTAGGTTAAGATCAACATCCAAGAAAATATTAGCTAGAAATCTACTCCTGAAAAAATTAGGGTTTATAATATAAATATTTGCCATTGGATGTGTAAGACAGAGATAAAGAATTCTTCATTTGTGACATTATTTTCTTCTCAATGTATTTATATAATAAATCTATATTTAGATAAAACACTATTTCTGTTTTTAGAAAAAAGTATTTCTCAAATATTCAGGTAAATCTTGAAAGTTCTGTTATGCCTGAGAGTTATATTTTAGAATTAAAAGTAATATAATAAATATCTTACAAAGTTATTTTACCTCAGGAAGTTTTTTTAAGTTTATTTATTTTGAGAAATACAAAGAGTGAGCAGGGAAAGGACAAAGAGAGAGAGAGACCAAGAGAGAGAATCTCATGCATGTTCCTCACTGCCAGCATGGAGCCTGGCATGGGGCTTGAACACACAAACTGTGAAATCATGACCTGACCCGAAATCAAGAGTCAGATGCTTAACTGACTGAGCCACCCAAGCGCCCCTGACCTCAGGGTTTTTAACATACATTGTGAAACTAGGTATTTGTGTCTTATGTAGATATTACATGTTTTAATTCTAATCTTTAAGGATTTCTCTCACAAAAACACATATTCTTTATTTTGGATGATGATCTGTAGATTTCTCTACATCATTTTTTGCAAGTGGAAATATTTTTATTAATGACAATTATGTTTATGTTAACATAAATTACAGGGAAAAAAACCCCTAAATTCAGCACAAGATGAAGCTATGCACTATACTCTTTTGTTTTCTTTCAGTGACAACATTGCTAGTGAGCCTATACTTTTTTGAATAGACATGGGAAAAGATGCTAATGATGCATTGAGTTCTCCATGATTGGATCAAGGTTGTAAAAAAATTAAACCATTTATTCTGGGTTAGTGCATTTCTATTTCCATAAGCACTTTAATTATGCAAGGCAGAAACAAATGTTTTACCTAAGGAATCTAATGTACTTAAAGAATATTTTTAGCTTGAAGAAGAATATGCACAGGCTCAAACTTATACTTTTATATACTATCTCCACTCTTGTAATGAGAAATGAAGGGTTTCACAGTCAAGGGCACTGAATGACTGATTTCTTTTTGTCTAGCTGTTTTTCTCTTGATAAATATTTCCCAGTTTTAGTTTTCTGTTCATAGCTTTAATTTACATTTCATGTTATTTAAATTTTCTTATTGAAGGGCATTTGAGAGTAAGGTTAAAAGTATCGCAATTTTAGTCAGTAGTATTTATTGTATATATACAATAAATTAGAAATACACAGTGAGTCCATGTGTGCATAAGAAACTAAAGAAACAAAAAGCACAATTCTGTCTCTTCAAGAAGCACAATTTTTACCATACAGCTGCATCGCACTTTGAAAGAAGATGGACATCTTAAAGGTCCCATGCAAAACAAGTTGTAAACATAGCTGTATGTTCAGATACATAAGAGTTCATCATTAAAAGAGATCCCATGGCCAATTAAAAGTCAGGATATTTTATTAAACTTATTTAACTTAGGGATCCTTTACATACAGTTACTGATGGGGATATAAGACCACTTTGAGATAGCAGTATAAGGTCAAGTTCATAAAAAATGGTTCCATGGCGGAGCAATTGAGATTACTGAAAAAAGAGCTGATTGTTCATCAGAGAGCAGTAAGAAACATTACAGAAAAATTTTACTAATTTGTCTGATAGAACACATCTCATCAGCTCTCATTTTGTTTTGTTTTGTTTTCTTTTATTGGCACTTGGGTGCTTGAATGACCTACTCTCGGAAGTCAGAAAATCTTGGCCCTACAAGGGTGTTGCTTGGCATGAGTAGTGTTTTTAAAATTTCAATAACTTTACATGGGGCAGATAGTCCCCAGTTTGCTTAGTTCCTAATTTCTAAGCTGTCCTCCATCTCAGGTACAGACTAAAGTATACTAAAGTAAACCTATAGACTAAAGGTATCTAGGTTTACTACCCTTGATTATAACCCTTATATTTGTTGAGAGCCTACTATGTGCAATAATGCTATAGTAGAGGGACATAGTTCTTACCTTCATATGGAGCCGACAGTCAATTAGTCGATTTGGAAATAAATAATTACACAATGAAATTGAACTGATGTAAATACCTCAGATGAAATTAGGAGTTTAACAATAGTATTCAAATTAGAAAACTGATACTTGATCTAAATTTGAAGAATTAGTTAGTAAACCCAAGGAAAGGCTATCCAGGTGGTGTGTCCATTTCCTAATGAGCAAAATGAGGTTTGGAGAGACTAAGTGACATTCATGGCCAAATAATAGAGGAAGAAAGTTCAGGTCTCCTGGCTCCCAGGATGACATTCTTTTCACTGTCAAGGGTTTTTAACATCCATTTAAAATAATATAATCCTATAAATGAAATACTTTTGTATACTAAAGCTTATGGATGTATTAACTACTTCAAAAAAATTAAATGACCAGAGATAATTTGATTGCCTTTCACTATTTTATTGGGTGTTCTCTGTCACAACTAAAGACTATAGGAAAAAATATGAAACAATTCATTAATTAGGATCAGTTTTACCTCCTTTAAGCTGTTAAATTATTTGTTAAAGATGTATCTATATTATCATCTGATAAAGAAATAATGGTACATGTTGTGTGTTTCCTTTTTATAAAAAAACTAAGAAAATTTTAATTTTTACAGAAAGTAAAAACATTCACATGACCAAACTAGAAACAATATGGAGGTTGTGCTTCAGTGAGTATACAATCTACTATACTAGTGGGAACTCTAATAAATAAATCTGTCAATTTTTCTTTGCTGTGGTTTTGGATATAATTTTGTTTTAAAACATGTGATTACATGCTAAACATTTGATCTCAAGAAGTCAAAACCTCTGTTCTTCCTATGTGCACTTGGAGAACCAGAAATTCCTTTACTCCATTACTAAGCCTGCTCCCCTGATTCAGGCAAATAGTAAACAGAGGTCCTAAAAGCTAAATGTATCCAAATCTACCCCATGTCCTTCTTACAAATATAGGATGGGAGGGGAGACAATAAAATGATAAAACTTAATGTGTATACACCTTTTGCTATGTGCTAGGCCTTATTCTTGATGCAAAACATATGTTAACTAATTTAAACTTCATGCCAAACCTATAAGACACACATTATTAACCTCATGTCACAGATGAGAAAACCAATGCACAAAGAGCCTAATAAATTAGCTTCAGTCCTATAGATCAAAATGAACTAAAACTCAGGCATATGACTCCATAGTGTTTGTCTACTGTAGAAGGTATCTTTGGAATCAGCCCACATTCAAACCTGGATCTCTAAAATTTACCAATTGTGAGACCTTGGATAATCTAATTCTTTTCTCTGAAAATCGATTTATCTGTAAAATGAGACTAATAATACTACACACCTCATAGAGTTACTGTGAGGACTGATTTTGATTGTGTAAAGCACCTTAGCAGAGTGTCTGATACACAGAGACCAAGTATTTAACAGAAGTATTTTACTCCTATAATCACTGTTATTATTTTATTATTGGCTAAGGGATGTCATGATCAGCGCTCTGCCCATTGATGCCAGGAAAGATAGCTGTATGTCCCCCAAAAGAGCTTGGTGTAAACAGTGATAAAAATCTGAAATATCCTCTATTTTAAAAATACTCAAGCTGAAGTCACAAAACCTAAAATCACTCTGAGTAACATCAAATTAAAGAAAACAACAATAACAACAACCAACATCAACAACAAACCACTTCCATTGATAGACTTAATAGAATTTCAAGTTGTAAAGGGGATGCTGTGACAGGTTAAACTAGTTATTAATTCATTTCCTTGCCTCAGGTCTCCTTTCCACCCTGAACAGAGTTATTATTCTAAAGAAAAAGTTAAAAAATGGAATTACCGTATGATCCAGTAATTCCACTACTGGGTATTTACTCAAAGCAAATGAAAATACTAATTTTGAAGTTATATGAACCCCATGTTTACTGCAGCTTTGTTTACAACAGCCAAGATATGGAAGCAACACAAATGTCCATCGATAGACGAATGGATAAAGAAGGTTGGTGTGTGTGTGTGTGTGTGTGTGATACACACACACACACACACACACACACACACACACAATGGAATGTTACTCAGCCATAAAAAAGAATGAAATCTTGCCATTTGCAACACCATGGATGGACCTGGAGGGTAAAATGCTAAGTGAAATAAGTCAGTCAGAGAAAGACTAGATCATATGATTTCACTTAACAGGTATAATTTAAAAAACAAAACAGATGAACAAAGAAAAAAAAGTAAGAAACAAAAAACCAGACTCTAAAATACAGAGAAGAAACCGGTGGTTCCCAAAGGAGATGGGGGTGGGGGTGGGGGAAATAAATAAAGGGGATTAAAAGTACACTTAACTTGAGAACTGAGAAATGTATAGAATTGTTGAATCATATTGTACACCTGAAACTAATATAACATTGCATGCTAATTATACCTGAATGAAACAAAAATAATTATCTTTGTGAGAGACCGTCTCATCATCCTTCTTGTTGGCTCTTATTTCTTACATGGTTTGGAGATAAATGCAATGCTCCATGACAGAGACAGTGAACACACAGAACGTAGCAATAGCAATCAGGAAGAAAAGGAGGAGAAGTTAGAGACTTATCATAAATAGGCCTTTGTTCCCATCATTGTGGAGGATGAGGGGAGTATAACATCACAAAGCGACGAACAATTGATTTTGTCCTAGCTTAGACAAAGAGATGGCGATGCCAATATTGGAGACAGGACAAGAGAAAGAGAAGATGCAAAGTTATGCATCTTCTTTGAATATGTTGAGAGTCTATGTTCAAAATAAAGTGTCAAGGTTGAAGACAAAGATTGGGAGTTACTAACTATATGGAAATATCACAGTCAATGGAGAAAACAAAACTTTCTGGGAGAGAGCCCATCAATTCTCATGCTGGAATCCTGTATTATATACATTTTATGTTTACTAATTAAACAGAGTAATTATTCTAGTCCCATCTTTTGGAGCCCTTCCTATTTGACTCTCAAAGAAGGAAAAAGAAAAAAAGAGATGATCCCAACCATTGCCCACCATCAACAACCATAACATCAGAGTAAAATTTATGGTAATTATCCTTTACCAACTTCCCTATACTATTCTGTCCTGCCCTTTTACAACTTCTCTTCTCATTAAGGATAAATGATCATCAAGTTCCTTTCAGGTTGGCTTTGTCTATGTATCAATTACAATTTAGAGCAAGTGATGAGACACAGATACAATACACATTTCCCTGGCTTCAGGATCCCTCAGAATTGGTCTATACTCTAAATCTTGGGAAAGGAGAGCATATTACTGTTGAACTGATATTGCATTTATCCACAGCTTGACCTATGCCATAGCTTCATCTCATTCCCACAGATGCACTACTCTGACTTTTTTCCTCCTGTCATATAATCAATAGTAAGGGCATTATTCATGTTTTCCACACCTATGGTGAAGTCAAAAGTTCCTAAGTTCACCACAAATCTGGGGGGCCCTCCTGCTGACCAGACCTGAACCCTTGTGTTAAAACTGTCTTCTGTTGAAATATTTCGTGTAAAGTTGATTTCTTAGTGCTGCCCTGGTCCTAAAGAATCAAAATAAGTTTTCCAAGAAATGTGTTCTAAATGAATTGCTCATTTAAGTGATATTTTTTTTTCTGTTCTATAGGCAAAGTTGTTATTTCTTTAATCAATTTGGAAACAAGAGATAAGTGAATAGGCTGTACAAAGCCATCCAATCACTTTGTGAGGTTATCCTAATAAAAAATAAAGAGCTTCAGTTTACAAATTCTATAATTTGACTGGCTCTGAATTATAAATGCCAATTCATATCCTATAAATGCAAACTCACTGAGGGAATATCAATGGAAAACAATTACTAGGTGGATTTTTATGCTCTGGTTCCACAAAATAAAATACATTTAGTGTTTTCAAATCAATGCTGGAGGAAATGTCAAGACAGGGGTACACATTTACTCATTTTACAGAGATGTCCAAAGCTATTAACTTTCTGCGCTTTAATTAGAAAAGCAATGTAAAACCATTCCGTCGTTCAATTGTAAGAAATTCAAGGTATTTGGTATTGGGAAAGAGTCCTGAAATTATGAAATCTTATAGATCCAAATGTATTTTTAGCATAATGGTAACAGTTACTAAAAATGCATTTCTATTTTTATGGCCATAGGCTTGATTCTTTAAGAATAACCCTAGGCTTACAAAGATAATGGATATTGAAAGAGGAAGATAATTATAGGAAAAGTAGGATGCTTAGGCAGTTTTAAAAATGATATAATTTAAATTTTCTTACACAATGTCTGGAACTACTAGGTTTTAAAGTTAGTTTTAGGGTGGGAATTGTCATGGCTGCTGAAGTATTTCTTGAAGATCATTATTAACAGATTGTGAATTTTCCTGTTTGTTTGAATAACATTTTGTTTTCTTTCATATGCAATTATTTAAGAATGAAACATTGTTCTGATGTTCAGTCACACTGAGAGAATTAATATGCCATATGCCTTAAGCTTGAAATACATTCAGTTACTGTCAATGCTCAGATTATGAATACAGGGAGAGGGAACTAGATCATTTTATGCCTTGTGGTAATCCTCATTCCTTTATTAAAATTTGTATTCTCAAATTGAGCCTTATAGATAAGCAATAGAGATAAACGGAGAGCTAAAGGAGATATGGGAAAAGGAAAAATAAGCAGACAAAATAATGCTCTGAGCCATTTGGCTTCTTTGGAAGTTCCTATGAAGAATTCCAGGTGCCATAGAAGAATAGAAGAACCACTGCCCATTCCCACCAATTTCAAAAATGGTTGCCTGAATGTTTATTAAAATTCCTTGTTTGAGTTTTGAAAAACATGTATTGATTGCTCTATTTTTTTTTCTTTTTTTTTAAGTTTACTTATTTATTTTGAGAGAACGAGAGAGAGAGAGGGAGAGATAGTACAAGCAGGGCAGG
Organism: Panthera pardus; assembly: GCF_024362965.1. Taxonomy (NCBI): domain Eukaryota; kingdom Metazoa; phylum Chordata; class Mammalia; order Carnivora; family Felidae; genus Panthera; species Panthera pardus. The sequence goes on from NW_026526654.1 coordinate 60,330,499, forward strand.
GCTAGAGAGAGGGAGAGAAAGAGAGAACGCCAAGCAGGCTCCGCATTGACTGCACAGAGCCCGATGCAGGGCTCGAACCCACGAACCATGAGATCATGACCTGAGCTGAAACCAAGGGTCAGACGCGAAACCGCTTAACCGACTGAGCCACCCACATGCCCCTCTCTTTCTGTTTTAAGGAAAACTCTGATTCCTGACCTGGGACCATGATATGGAGCCAAGAGATCCCCAAATACACATCCACGAAGAACTGTAACCTTGAAGGTAAATAAAAATACTCTGTTAAATTCATTCAAGTTCAGTAGCTACTGAATTCTAGTTGTAGGTGATATATTGTGTTAGGATGGAGGTAAATATAGCAGAGTTCCTCCCTTTCAAAAATTTATGCCAGGCGGAGCCTGGGTGGCTCAGTGGGTTGAGCCTCGGTCTTCAGCTCAGGTCATGATCTCACAGCTCATGAGTTCGGTCCCCACGTCGGCTCTGTGCTGACAGCTTGGAGCCTGGAGCCTACTTAGGATTCTGTGTCTGTCTCTCTCTCTCTGCCCCTAACCCACTCTCATTGTCTCTGTCTCTCTCAAAAATAAATAAACATTTTTTAAAAAAATTAAAAACTTATGCCAGGAATCATGGTGGAATCACAGGTTCTAACACAAGTTATTCAACTAATGGAACCCAAGGCTGAATTTCTAAGCCTACGTTGCTTGCTTACTTTTTTGGTTTTAATACTTCAAGTTTAATGGGAACAGCATGGACTTTGGGGTTAGATGGTCCTGGTCATTTTACAAACCCTCTCTTAGCATCCGTTTTCTCATCTGTGAAATAAAACTTCCATCTGTGGCACTCTCCACAGGCTGTGTCTGGAAGAGAGTTCCTCTAACTACAGAAGTCAAAACAGTAAGTACAAAAAAGTAAATGGTACAAAATATAAACATTATCGTGTGAAGTTCTCCTTCACTTTTGTCTCCCAATACAGTCCTACTCCCCAGGGTTAACTCTGACAAACAGATTGGGGTGTACTGGCCTTTATTTAAAAAATTAGCCTCTGGGGCGCCTGGGTGGCTCAGTCAGTTGAGCACCCGACTTCGGCTCAGGTCATGATCTCACAGTCTGTGAGTTCAAGCCCAGTGTCCGGCTCTGTGCTGACAGCTTAGAGCCTGGAGCCTCCTTCTGATTCTGTGTCTCCTTCTCTCTCTGCTCCTACCCCTCCACTCTCTGTCTCGGTCTCTGTCTCTCTCTCTCTCTCTCTCTCAAAAATAAATAAACATTAAAAATATTAGCCTCTTGGGGCGCCTGGGTGGCTCAGTTGGTTGAGCGTCCGACTTCGGCTCAGGTCATGATCTCGCGGTCCGTGGGTTCGAGCCCCGCGTCGGGCTCTGTGCTGACAGCTCAGAGCCTGGAGCCTGTTTCGGATTCTGTGTCTCCCTCTCTCTCTGACCCTTCCCCGTTCATGCTCTGTCTCTCTCTGTCTCAAAAATAAATAAATGTTAAAAAAAAATTAAAAAAAATATTAGCCTCTGGACAGAGTTGAAGAAAAATATATCAACCTTGAAGCACTTTTCACTTATTGGAATTAAGTAGAAGTCTTCAAAGTAGAAAAAAATACTTTATCGATGGTACATATTCTAGAATAAAAACACTGCTATATACAAATATGTGCTTATTCTTTAAAACTGGATTTTCCTTGTAAAACTTAAATATGCCTCTCTAAAACAAGTTTGCACCAGCCCCTGCGGATGGATGGGGACATATTTATTTTTTTGTTTAATGTATTTGTTAAAATATCTGGCTCAGGAAACAAGTAAACTAGATTCAGATTCTAGATTCAACTCATCCACTTATAAAATGCACAAATTTGGGAAAGTTCCCCAGGCTCTCTGTTTCTTAGTTTCCTCATTATATAATGACTTAATAAAAACACCTGTTTCATAAGGTTGTTGTGAATGTTATATGATTTCAAACATGTATAGCAATGACCTTGGGGAAACACTCAGTAAATGTTAGCAATTATTTTCTCTAATAAAGTAGAATTGATAAAAATAACTGAAGTTAAATAAAAAATAAGTTATTAACAAAGTTCCTTTTCTCCTTTCAGATACCATAAAAAATTTCAACTTATAATATTAATACAATAAAACATGTTTAAAATATGTATACAAACCAATGCTTAAGTATATTATCTAACATTCTAGAAAATTCACACAAATTTAGTAACAAGGCAGCAAATGGAATATTTTCCCTCTGGGCTCTTACTACAGCTTTTTGACACATCTGTTGTAGTTATTTAAATAAAGTTTTAACTAAAGGTGTTTCTAATGCATGAGTAATGTGTCTCTTTAAGACATTAAAGTACTTTGGGCTCCTTATATCCTTTTGATGTGAAAAGTTTACTATTTGATTTTTTTCTAACTGGTATAGTTTTATCAGAATGCTATTTTTCCCCTACACCAAATCAAGCAGCTGTCATACTTACTAACTCATGCAACCGATTATAAACTAAGCCAACAATATAATGACAGGAAATCAATCTAAAATTGTAGACAATATGGACATAATAATTTTGTGTCCTTGAACACTGAGAGTCGTTTTTTAAGATAAGGGATTATTTAGTACTTAAAACTGAACCGCGGTTGTAACTGTATTTGAAGATAAAAAATATTGTCCTATGTTCTCAGCCTACCATCACCTTTTCATCTTATAAATCTTTGTACACAAATATAAAACAATTTTTTGATGGTTAAAGTAAAAAAAAGTTTAAGCTCTAGTTATTTAAATCTGGCAGTTTTGAACTTTAATAGCTGACAATAATTAAAATATAAAGACTAACACAATTTATAGTGTTACACTTCAACAGTATTGTTTTACACAAAAACAGAGAACCTGGGCAACTGTGGTTCAAACCCTAGAGTTACTGCTTGTAACCTATGTGAACTTTTAGCATATTTCCTGCTCACTGTGTCTCAGTTTTTTTTTTTAATGGTGATGACAATAGTACGTATTTGAGAGAGATTCATATAAAAATGTCCAAAAGTGACAGAGCCCATTAAACATGTCATTTGTTTATTTTTTAATGTTTAATTATTTTTTGAGAGAGACAGACAGACAGTGAACACGAGGTGGGGGGAGGGGCAGACAGAGAAGGAGACACAGAATCCAAAGTAGGCTCCGGCCTCTGAGCAGTCAGCATAGAGCCTGACATGGGGCTCGAACCCACAAACTGCAAGAGCACGACCTGAGCCAAAGTTAGACACTTAACCGACTGAGCCACCTGTGCGCCCCTAACACGTCATTTGTATTTGCTACAGTTATTATTATTTACATGTGTACAGTTCTTTGAAGACATTATTATGCTAGTTTCTATCGCAATGAATGATTCTGACTTAAGTTGAAAATAATTTTGTACCTCAGTTTACTGCACCCTGAACTAATGTGCCCCAGCTAATGGTCAAGATTCATCAATGTCCATATCATTAATTACATTCCCCACCTTTGGGACATTAATGCTCATGACTGTGAATTTTGAAAATCATATTCTGAAATATTTTCTGCTGAAGGGCTCTGACTTTGCTGCTGAAGTTCAAGCTTTATCTTTGCTGACACCCCGTTACACAGGACCTGAGTTCAGAAAGAACACCCCTTGGCAACTGATCATTGTGTTGGAAAATTTCAGCACAAATACTCTGGTGTAGGAAGCTTTTATTGGTATGGAAAGATAGACATAAAACATTGAAATGCACAGGAATCAGGACATTTTTCAGAGAAGTGGAGATAATCCATACCCTGGATTAAAATCACTGAAATAAAGATCAGAAGTCCTAGTAGTAGTACTTGGCTATTAATCACTTTAAATTTTCTGGCTCAATTTTTTTTTTCATGTAATACCCCTATCTCATGTTTCACGAATCATGAAAATTTTCATGATTCTCATTGTTTTTGCCTGAAATCCAAATTTCTTTGTCCCTTCCTATTCCCACTCAACTACACTGGATTTCTATCTGTTCATCCAATTTAAAGGGAGTCAAGCATTTCTTTTTATCACAATGCACACAACTTATTACATTTCTCCAATTTGTATTTATTTACTTGATTTTTTGGTCTTTGACGGAGTATTAGCTCCCTTGGGGCACGGGTAATATGAGTTTTACTCAATCTTTAATCCTTTGCTCCAAGCGCAATGTCTAGTATACTGTGAGTGCATAATTTATAGTATTTAAAAAAAAATGAACTAAACTACTAACATAGTTTTGACTACCGACTTCAAGTTGGTATATCCCAAAGCTTTATTTCCAGCCTAGGCCTCTCTTCCAAGCTTCATATTAGTTTATCTGAATTTCCACTAAACTCTTCACCCAAAAATTCAACAACCTCAAAGTTAGTATTTCCAAATAAATGTATAGTTATTTCCCTTTCCCACCTCTTCCTCTTATATTAGTCTCAGTTGGTGGCACATCCATTAAACCAACCAGTCAATCAAGAAGGAAACCTACTGGTCATTTTTTTACCTTCTTCCCCCACTACTCATATTGGGGAAAAAAATTCACAAAAATCTATCTTGTACATTTGACCATACCACTCCACTAAATAAGATTGTTTAATGATTCTCCAGGAAAAATAAAATAAAAGGCATTGACAAATCTTCCCTGAATAAAGCAAGAATCAGAGAACATGGGGCAATTATATCCCACTTCACAGTCCATCTTGATGGAGGGAAGTCAAAGAGGTGAAGTGAGTTATATATGGCAGCTTTAATAAGGAAAGAACAAACAAAGAAACAAATACCTGCAGTGCCCGCTGAAATCTGAGATGTTAGCCAAGGGCCAGAAAACACACATTAGGGGAAACAATATTTTCGAGCATTTACTTTGTGCCAAGTATCTTAAATCTATTACTTCTTTTTCATCACAAATAAAGCCTTCATCCATATTCCCCATGAGTGAAGAGATGTTGTCCAACATAGTATACCAAGATTCTAGTACAGGGATGTGACTTCCAAGGTTCCCCACACTATCTGGTGAAAATATCAATAAATTCATATTGGTAAGAAAAATGGAAGTTTAGAAGGGTTAAGTAATATACTAGTGTTTCTGCAGCATAAAGTGTTGCAATGTTCAAACCAGTTTCTCTTGTTTCAAAGTACCACTTGTAATTACTATAATGTATTATCTCCTTTAGAGTTAAATACTTGCTGTGTTCAGAAGGTCCCAGGATTCCTTAGATTTCTATGAAGAATTGTTATAAATAGTAGTAAATCAATTCAGTGATTAACTCGGGAGTAAAGAAGTCAAAGTTGATTAATACTTCTAAACCACAGAAACAGGAGGATGGAGAGATTCCCTTGATGGAAAAGTCCAGATTTATAACAAGATTTTTCTTTTTTTTTTTTTTTTTTTTAATTTTTTTTTCAACGTTTTTTATTTATTTTTGCGACAGAGAGAGACAGAGCATGAACGGGGGAGGGGCAGAGAGAGAGGGAGACACAGAATCTGAAACAGGCTCCAGGCTCCGAGCCATCAGCCCAGAGCCTGACGCGGGGCTCGAACTCACGGACCGCGAGATCGTGACCTGGCTGAAGTCGGACGCTTAACCGACTGCGCCACCCAGGCGCCCCTTTTTCTTTCTTTTTTTAAGGGAATGCGTTCCATGGCAGATTTGCAGAATGTAAGGTTACAATGGGATGTGCAAGTGAAAATGTTGATAGCAGTGAAAAGTGGGTCTCGGTTTTCTAAAATGATTGGAGCTAAAGATAAACATTTGAGCATCACCAACATGGAGTTGTTGGTTAAACCTATAGAAAGAGACTGATGGTCCCTGACAGGGAGTACAGAGGGAGAAGGGAGTTGAGAACAACATTTGAAGAACTAGCTACATGGAGAGGACTGGGAAAGAAAATAATACTAGCAGAGAAGATAAAGGAAGAGTAGTTGGAGTTAGAGTTGCCTCTCAGTCAAACAGTGGAAACCACAAAAGGTCAGTAGTTCAGGTCAGGAGAGTTTACCAAGCCATAGGTGTGACTCATTCATCCAGTTAAAGTAAGGGAGTGAGCTGGGAATAAGGAGATGTTCTTCTTAGTTTTAACACTGAATCTGGGCCAGCAGTACTCTCTGGGGTATGCTATGCTAGCTGCCAAGAAAAAGTCCCTGCATTATCAGTTCCTCTGACAGCCGTTTGGGTGTTTCAAGTCAAACCCTAAGCAAAATCTGCGCCTTTGCTCCCTATGGTATTCACAGATCCGAGCGAGGAGGCCAGCAGTGTAACTGGTGAGTAGCAGGGATGACAAATTAATACACACATGTAGATTGAAGCAGTTCTGTCCTGTCTGCCAGTCACACCCTGCCTGGCCAGCAGCTGCTTGAAATAGCTGAAGAACTAAAGAAGTTGGAAAAATGAGCACTTTCATATTTGAGAACCAGAGATTTTCAAACATTAGAATCATCTATGGTATTTGTTAAAATTTTAATTTCTAGGCCTCAGCTCTAGAGATTCTGAATCAATGGGTCTACACTGGGCCAAGTACCTGCATTCCTAAAGAGCTTACGGAAGTTTCTGGTTTTGAATTGCCCTTTGAATATATTTTTAAAAACAATGTCTTCAATAGTAGATGCTGAGAAAATCCTATTAATGGACTGAATATGTATCTGAGAAGATACACTCTTTGACATCTAAACACCGCTTTCATTATTAATGATTACTATTATATCATTTGCTTAAAAATAAATGATTAGTGTCCGTATATTAACTCAACCTTTTTGTAACTTAATAATATTCAGTGATATTAAATACACTATTGTTTTATGTCTTAGAAAAAGATGACTAAGATTAATCAAATTATGAGAAGATTGAGAACATCATAAATCATGACCTAAACTCTCATATTTGCACTTTTGATAGATTACTGAGGGGAGCACATTCAGGAGGCAAGGGCTATCCACAGAGAATATTCTACTTCAAATTCGAATCTAAGAATAGATAAGATTCCAGCCAGCTGCAACTGACATGACATGGAGTGAGGGATGCGGAACTTTCAGAAATAATTAGGTCCCAACACATTCAGAATGTTATAAATAATAAATGAAACCTTGAATTGGCTAAAGAAAGAGAATTGGTGCTAACTTGAGAGCACAGGTGTTTTGTGTTTGGTATTCCTTGCCTTGCCCATGAGGCAAGCGGACATGTTCAATATAGCTTAATGAATCTTCTGGGAAGGCCCCAAATAGATTACCTCACAGGAGCTCCATGCAGGAATTGCCAACAACTGGCTAACTGTAGTGCAATGCCTACTTGAGAAAGAAGATACACTCTTGAACATTATTGACTATAGAGGCAGAGAAATTAATTGTTATGCACAAAAGCTCAGCTAGATCCATTAAGAACCTTCACTTGGTATCCTCTGAAACACCAAACAAGACCGCTAGATAGTCATGTATTTTGTGTGTGTGTGTGTGTGTGTGTGTGCACGTGCGTGCACGCACTTGTACTTCCATTTCTAAGAGCTGTATTATCTCATTAAGGTGATAATCTTACTTATTTTACAGATGTGAATATTTATTATCGGTCAAGCATTATTCTAAGTACTTTTCAAACATTAACTCATCTATTCCTTATAACCATTTTATAGACAAAGAAATTGAAGCTAAAAGGGGCTAAGTAATATGCCCAAGGTCACATAGCAAGAAGTGATAGTCATAGACCTGGGAATCGCACTCCATGGACAGTCAGCCTATCACTTTGTTGTGCTCGCAAAGTTCTGAGGAACTAGAGACTTCAGCGCTTAACACTTATGTCCATATAGACAGAGTGTAGACAAATAGGTTTTGTAGAGTATCTACGGTACCATGAGCTTATTAAGATGTTTCCAAGGTGAATTGAATCACACCATAAAATGACATCGGTATGGGTAGAAGGTCAGAAGTTGAGATGTGTCAAACTAATGAATACTGTATTTATGCCCTGTTCTTACCTCTAGGGGTGTTCTCTAATTAAAGACAAGGTGGTACAACAAAAACACTAGAATCAAAGAGACTCTGGTTGTTTCTCATCTCTGACATCTCTGGTTACATGTGTATTATCTTACATGATTTCTTTCCTGAACAATTAAATGAGAAGGAAATGTTAGTTGCAGCTTTTTTACATTACTAGCAGCAGAACTCTATTTTCCAAAACAGCAACCCACACCTTATATGGAAACCAATATATAAAACAAATTAAAGCAGAATCATTAGGAAAGGGGTTTGCATAGTAGCTCAGTACTAAATAATTTGGCTTGCTCTTGACTCTCTTTTCTTAGATGATTCTAAGGTGATTCACAGTAAAGAACTTCACACTTTACGGTGAACTATACAATACACCAAACACACCTGTAAGTTCTGGACTTCCTTGAACTGTTCTTAACCTCCTTATTTTTACTTGTCCCATAGTACTATTTCCCAACTCTGGTTAGTGTTCTGAATTAGACAAGGAGAGGAGTTCTCTTCCCAGAGCTCAGCAACAATCACTGCTAAATTTAAAACCACACAAAAATGGCTTTATGGCCATAGCATATCTCTATGATTTAAATGATTAAAGATATTGCAAAATAATTAAGTATTATGAGCTTTCCCCCGAGGTATTATCAATGCATGCTTAACAATATTGAATGGTACCCAAAGCTACAACAAAACTACCTTGGACATGACCTCCATCCATTATAAGGTTATCACTAAAGATGTCAGTGCATTGTTCATGAGCGCTAATGACTCTCATAAATTTAGAGTAATTTGGGAGCAATGGAGTTAATTTCCTACTACCTTCTCATTGGAATTCCCAAGGAAAGGTAGGTTAGTCAAACTGAATAGAAAGTAAGCAATGACAAATGCCAATAGCCAAATCAACACTTATCTCATAGCATATATTCATCCTTATTAATAACATTCAGATTGTACGAGTCACAAACATATTAATATATCCATTTTTACCCACCAAACCCAGGCCAGAACCACAGGTGAATTGAGGTTCCATGAGTGTGTGGGTATGTTTTTACAGTATCAGTGCAACTGTAAAGGGGAATCTTAACATCTCAATGGGGATCATTTCAGCATTAAATAAAAATTCAAAAGGTTTTGCGGTAAAACATGCCACATACATACTATTGTTATATGTTTCTCAGTATTATGAAACTTGATGCATTAGAAGAAAACCCTCCTAGGGTCGATGTGTAGTGAGTGTATCTTTTGATTTTATCAAAATTTAAAGTCTCATGTGTAGATTTTCTTTGAAGAATTATTACAATGTTAACAATATATTGTAGGCACTATCTTTCTTTGAGGTTAAGTTTTAAAACATTAGTTTCACCAAAAACATAATCTTAAGCAAGTCAAACAGGTAATTCACCACAGTGAAGGACCATAGAGAATTGACTACATGGGAAGTCATAAGTACTTCATTTGATGGCATGTATACCTGGCTCTCCTGTGGCCAAAACTGATGCCACTACTTAAACAAATCCTCTCATGGGTGAATGCCTGTGCAGTGCTGTGGCAAATTGCTGGATAATTCTTCGTACATAAAGGGAAGTCAAGCTGGAAGTGAACCACAAAAAGCAAGTTCATGACTTGAAATGACTTCTGGGCTGGATTTTTATCATCTTCTGAGTCCCCAGGATTTTCAGAGAGACTGAGAACTCTCAAATAAACATACAATGACGGCTGAGCACAGCATAAAAACCTTCATCGTGTATCTCAGAGTTTTGGCTCTATTTCACTTTAGTCATCTGGAATCTCAACTCATCAGTTATATCGATTTTAAAACAAAACAAGGTTTATTCTTTCCTGAAATATTTTAAAATGAGAGAAGTCTATATATGAAATAGACCATGGTAAGCATATTTTCAATAATTATATAAGAAATCTATCTGTCTTACGGCATTCTGAAAAAAAGTTATTTTGTGTTGTTGGATCCATATTCATATATTATAAGAGAGAAAGAAGCAATCATGTAATGAATTTTTCAAATTTGAGCTGTATCATTACCTCTATTTCTACTATTTCACTGGAGAATCTGAACTGTATGTACTCAAGTCTCATACATTAATTTTGAAAGTCAGTGAAAATGTCTTGTTGAAAAGTCTATGTGTAGATTTGCTTATCATGATTAACTATTACATTATTTATATAGTTGTACATACTTAACCACATATTGTATGCACTCTTGAAATGTTATATCAAAAATGATCATTATGATAAGTGTATTTTTTTGAAACATTAAAAATATTTTCATGTAAACCCAAAATCCTGGGTAAGAGCTCAGAGCTCCTTGGGAGGTAAAATGCTGCTTAAACATCAGGAGAACTAAGAGTTATCCTTTTTAAGCTCAGTGCATAAAACAAGTATGAATATGTATAAGTCACAAGACAAAAAGAATTAGGCTAAGTGTAAATACTGTCTTAGCAGTTAAACAGTAAGAAAGCTGTTTTGTGGAATAGAAAGTTTCTTTTCACTGATACTTTCTACTCTGACAGGCAGAGGAAGAATGCAGAAACAAGATTAATTCATAGTCCTCATATACTAAATTTCTTTTGTGTACCAGGGACTGTGCTGAGTGTGGGTACTATCCAAGGGCCAGCATCTCAATATTCCTTAATGCAACTACCAGCTAGGAGGCAGGTTCTGTGGCTGATAGATGCACCAAACGCGTTTTCTGCAAAGTGCTTTGAGCGGGCAGGACCAACTATGTGTGGGTTGGATTCCGTGGATGGAGCAAAGGAAAGGTGAGCTATGGGCATTGCTTCTCAAAGAGATTACAATTTAACTGAAAAGACAGTCACACATAAAATAGTTCCAACAAACATCAGTGCTTCCTTAAGTAACCAAATAATAAAAACAAACACTGCTTTGAGAGTTCAGGAAAGAAGAAAGTGATGTAAGTTGTGGGATTTGACACAGAATGACTTTTCCTCAGGACTCCCTTTCCCTGAATTTACCAGATAAATGCTGGGCTACCACTTGAACAGATCGTATTTTGGTGTTTTTGGAGGCCTGTTGTATTAAGCCATTTCAAACTCTGTTTTAACTGCATATTTTAAATGGTGTTCCAATGGACTCTGATTTTTAAAAGTAGTTAAATAAAAAAAAAAAAAATTAAATAAAGGGGCGCCTGGGTGGCTCAGTTGGTTGAGCATCCGACTTCGGCTCAGGTCATGATCTCGTGGTCCGTGGGTTCGAGCCCCGCATCGGGCTCTGTGCTGGCAGCTCAGAGCCTGGAGCCTGTTTCAGATTCTGTGTCTCCCTCTCTCTCTGACCCTCCCCCGTCCATGCTCTGTCTCTCTCTGTCTCAAAAATAAATAAACGTTAATAAAAAAAAATTAAAAAAAATTAAAGTAGTTAAAATATTAGAATCTCTAAAATCTTTTTTTATACATTTAAATCAAGATAGAAAATATATACATGATGAAAATTGTACCACCATTGTAAATGACATAATTTGTTGCTATATATAAGCTGAAATTTCCATTGACTATCCCATTTATATGATGATTTCCATAGTGAAGTGAATTTCATGAATTCCCTATTTCAGATGCATTCAGCTCTAGTAACAGGGAAACAAAATCCTATCCATTTAAGGTCATTCTTGCCTGTTGCAGAGCTCTGAGAGCTGTAGCTATCCCTTGAATTAAGATGATGCCATTGAGAAATGCGCCTTTTTACACTCCGTTTTACATTTAAAGAAGGGTACTTCTGTGAGGATACAAGTCTAATTCCTTCCCAAATTTAATATCAACGTTAACTGTTTTTGCAGCTTTTCTTTATTTATTGATTTGTGTTCAATAATAATACAAATAGGTATCTGAAAATTTCAAATCTATGTAAATTATAAATTGACCTCACTGAATTTTTATTTAGTGATCAAATTTTAAAACACAATTACTCTGAATCTCTTTGTCTATCTCTGGTGCTAAAACATTTTGGCATAATTTCACATTAATAGTACAAGCTCTGTTCTTTCTAAGCCTTGGAAATAGAAGTAAAATCTTTAACACATTTAATTCTAAAGGATGATACAATTTCCATTAACAGCTTTCAAGTGCAATTGCTTCTAAAAGAAGTTTCACCATTGATTTCAACTTTGGTACCTGAAGTTCTCAATGATTTCATCAATAAAAATACTAATAAACCCATCAATATCAGACTATATTCATTACAAGAGATTTAAAGAAAAACAAAATTAGTGAGAAAATAAAACTATATTTTCCTTCATATTGTAAGTTTGACTGATTCTAATAAAAATTAAGCAAATTTAAAATAAGGTATTTATCTCAAAATACTATAGTTTTCTTTGCACGGAATCTAGTTTTAGCTAATAGCAAGAGGTATTAGAGTGTTTCAAAAATATGTTACCGTGAATGTTAATATACATATAATTAGAGAAATGGTTGCATACTTCAAGAAATATACAGAATATTGGCATGAACAAATATGTATAATATATATCATATATATTTATGCATGTTTATATATGAAAGGAATGATAGCAATGTTACAAGGGATGTGAGGGAGGAACTCGGATCATCTTGTTATTATCAAGCATTCACATTATTCATGAAGTGGTATAGTATTATTTAAAAGTGGACTTGGGGGCGCCTGGGTGGTTCAGTCGGTTGAGCGACCAACTTTGGCTCAGGTCATGATATCACGGTTTGTGAGTTGGAGCCCCGCGTTGGGCTCTGTGCTGACAGCGCAGAGCCTGGAGCCTGCTTCTGATTCTGTGTCTCCCTCTCTCTCTGCCCCTCCCCCACTTATGCTTTGTCTCAGAAGTAAACAAACATTAAAAAAATTGAAAAAAAAAAGTGGACTTGGATTAGCTGTAAACATATATTGCAAACTCTAGGATAACCACTAAACAAAGTAAAAAATTATAACAGTAAAACTATTGTGCTGAGAAAGGTGAGAAAATGCTCCATATAAATATAAAATGTTCAATTAAAACCACAAAGGTAGGAAAAAAGTTGAAAGCAAAAATAGAAATTAAGAATAAGAACAAGTAGAAAACAGTAACAAGCATAGTAAATAGTGAATATTAATCCAAGTATATAATCACTTTGAATGTCAATAGTCTGAATGCACCAATTAAAAGACAAAGATTGCCAAAGTAGATCAAAAACAAGACCGAAATATGTTTACAAGAAACACACCTTAAATATAAAAACACATATAGAATAAAATACACTTGGAGGAAAATGTATCATGCTAACCTTAATCAAAGGAAAACAGAATTAGCTGTATTAATTTCAGACAAAGTCATTGCCAAAGCAAGGAAAGTTATCAGGGATAGTGAGGGGCAGTACATAATGACTAAAGGGTCAATTTTCCAATGAAATAATTCTTAACATGTATGCACCTAACAACAGAGTATCTCACAATGAGACTAAAACAAATAAACCTGCAAAGAGAAATTGCTGAATCCACTATCATGTTGGAAACTTCAACACCCCTCACTCAAAAATGGATGGATCCAGCAGGCTGAAAATCAGTAAGGAAACAGTTAACTTCATTAATACCCTCAGTTAACTGGATATAATGGAGACATCTGGAGACTACTTCATCCAACAACAGCAGAATACACATTTATCTCAAGCTTACATGAAACATTCATCAAGAGAGATTAAATTTGGGGCCATAAAACACACCTTAATAAATTTAAAATAATAGAAGCTATACAATGTCTGTCTTCAGGCCACAACAGGATGATACTAGAAATAATTACAGAAAGATAACTGGAAAATCCCAAAATACATAGAAATTAAACAACATAATTTTAAATAAGACATCGGTCAATGAAGAAATATCAAGAGAAATTTAAAATACTTCAAATACATTAAAATTAAAACACAATTTATCAAAATCTGTGGAATGCAGGGAAAACAGTAATTAGAGGGAAATTTATAGCATTTAATGCATATATTTGAAAATAAATTAATAAATAAATAAGTAAATAAATTCTATAATCTAACTTTCCATCTATGGAAACTACAAAGAAAAGGGCACATTAACTCCAAAGTAAGCCAAAGAAAATAAACAATAAGAATTGGAGCAGAAATTAATGAAACTGATAATGGGAAATCAATAGAGAAAATCAATGAAATCAAAAGCTGGTACTTGGACAAGATTAATGAAATCAATTAGCATCTAGCTAGGCATATAAGAGGAAAAGAAAGGACCCAACCTACTTATATCAGAAATGAAAGAAAGGGGATCACTACAGATGTTTTGGATATTAAAAAGAATATAAAGGAATACTATTACTAGTTATAGGCACACATATTTGACAACCTAGATGAAATAGACCAATGCCTTGAAAGACATGATTTGCCAAAACTCACACAGGAATTGACAATCTGAATAGGCTTACATCTATTAAAGACATTGACTCAGTAATTAATAACCTTCCAAAACGAAAAGCACAAAAACCCAAATGGATTCACTGGTGAATCCTAGCAAACCTTTAAGTAAGAAATTATACCAGTTCTCTACTATCTCTGTCAGAGGACAGAAGCAGAAGGAATATTTCCGGACTCATTCTATGAGGCCAGCATTACTCTAATACCCAAGTCAGACATATATTACAAGAAAGGAGAATAACTATAACTTCCCCTCAATTTTGCTGTGAAATTTAAACTGTTCTAAAAAATAAAATCTTAATTAAAGAATACACCACACACACACACACACACACACACACACACACACACACACGTAGTTTATCATCTCAATAAACAAAGTCTAAAGGTTGGGCAATTATGTTTGATTTTATGATTCAGTAGTGTCATAGTAGAGTGGAGCCATACTTTTGTTTTGTTTTGTGATTCTTAGCTCTGATAATCTGTAATGTATCAGAATTTCCTAAGTTTTGATTCCAGTAGGAAACATGGAAGCAAGTGTTCCAGATTCAATTCTAAACAAAATTATGTTCATCTTTTTTTTTTTTTTCCATTGCTTTACTTTCTTTCTTCTTTTGCTTTTTCTCTTTCTTCTTCCTTCCTCCTCTGGTGCCTCCTTCCTCCTCTTCCCTCCCCCGCCCCTCCCCCTTTTTCTCCTTGTCCTTGTCCTTGTCCTTTCTTTTTTTGGAATGAGGAAATGTCTCTGGGCTTTACTAAGCTCATTTATCCTTACAGTTCATTTATTCATATTAGACCATATGACCACTGTCAAGGTCAGAATGACCATACTAGGGTTACACTAGTCATCTGTGCTCTAATGAGGGCTTTGGTGTCAACCACTTCACTTGTATCTCTCTGTCCGAGAACAAGACTCAAGCTCTGTGGAGACATTTGGAGAAATGGTAATCAGTAAAATGAATAATGCATAAGAATTCTGTTCCTGTGTTTATACCTGGAGACTGGAGGAAATAAGTCTCATTGTGGTTTGGGACCTGGGAAACTGTGTTTGGTGATACAAAGTTAAGAGTAAGCATCTGGTGACACTATAATTTATTCAAGAAAGAAACCAACAGATACAAAGAGCACCTTTGAATTTTTCCCTTTAAAAGTCATTATCTCTTTTCCCTCTCCTCTATGTAAAGCTAGACACAGTAGCATCATTTTTCCACTGAAACCTACAACCTACCTGGAAGAAAAAGGTGATATGGTAGAAAAATTATGAGTGAAAAACACAATTTTGCTATTTGTTTGACTCCACTCAATATAATATAAATATTTAATGCAAACATCTTTTATATATTAAATGTTTTCCTGGGAGATAAATTTTAAAACTTCAATGACGTTTTTGACTACTCTTCTAAAATTGGAATTCTATTCATACAGGAAGCAGATGGTCCAAACATGTAAAAATATAATTGTGAACACAATAATTATTTTCAAATGAGATATTTAAATATAATTATTTTTATGCACATGTTTTAATATTATTAAAAGCACAAATACTGTAAGTAAATACACAATATTGTATATAAAGTGTGGTTGCCTTCAGGGCAATCTTGTGGCAGAAGGATCTGCATTCTGGATACTATTAGGTCCATTCAGTTATTCGGATTTTTCTCCCTCACTCCATCATCACAAATTTATTGATTTATTAGTGGTAGCATCTCTTCTGTAAAAGAGTACTTAATCCTTTTAGTCAAAGAACTGCTCCATCATGTGGAGTTACCTAATTTAAAACATATACCTTGAGTATGGGGCATATTATCACATTTAACATTTAAAATGTCTTGCATTGAAGTGGTATATTTTAGATTACATGTATTTATGTTTGTAATATTAGGTCTAGCATAAAACTGTGAATGTAACAGTTACTTAAATGATATTTGGGAATTGAATTCATTCTCTTCACGTAAAAAATTTGGACTTTAACTTACAGTTAAAAGAATTTACCTCAGCTGATTTATCACATTTTCCCTAAAACATTAGTTCTTTGAGGTAATCTAACCTTATTACATACATTAGCTAACGCGATTGCCTTGAAAAGTCTTCCCCTTACTTCATAGAAAGAGCATCACTTTGCTACTGTTAGGAGGATGACTCATAGAATGCTGGCCTGTGGACAATAAATAGGAGGGTACATAGAAAGTTTTATGGGGATTAAGTATATCATAGAATACTTAATTATTTTGGAGGGAGTTTCTTTCTTCAATTGTGAGAGTTTCCATAAACAGAAGAATTGGAAGAGGCAGATATTCAACAAGAGTACGATGTGGAAGTAAGATGATTTTTCTGGGAAAGATGGCCCGTTCACTGTAGCATGATTTGGACACAAGACTTGGACTGAAGATGAATGACACTGGAAATGTGCATTAAGGTCAGGTTTTGATGACCATATATTTTGAGCATATGTTTGGCTTTCTTAATAACACTCGTACTTAAACGCAAGCCATTAATTTCTCTTATCCTTCACTACTAGAAAGTATTATTTGCTGTCATATGCCTTCAAAAATTTTTTTGATAAGAACTTGAACATTTATATTCAAGTTTCCTCCTCTTTTATACACTTGAACATATCTTTTACTTTTCACATCTCTCTGATTCCTTTTGGTGTATAAATTACTCTTAGTATATTTACACCTATTGTTTTGCATAGAAATACTAATATCAAGATGTTTTTAATTTTGTGAATGTACATATAAGATAGCCACAAAACATTTTAGTTGGAAATAAAAAAGTCTCTTTGCTTTCTGCCCAAATGATTATTTCAACAAATTGAGAAGAGAGTTATCAGCAAAATCCTACTATAATCAATTTTCAGAGAGTAGGTTTCTTGCTTCCTTTTTATAGCCCTTTATGTAACTGTGCATAGATGAACAGTTGATGAACAGACAGGAAGAGAAGTTGAGTGTGGGGAAGAGACACTAGGGGTTAAGAAATAGGTTTAAATACAATTTCCTCTGCATCAGGCCTAGTACAAAATAATAAACCACCACTTGCAATAAAATAATGACAAAATTATTTACATGAAAATGTTACAACAGAAAAATCTCTGCATGTAAAGAGGGAACTAATTTACTGTCTCACTGATATTAAGAGCTGGATTAAATTGTCTTTCTTCATGCTGAATTGTGATACTGCATATTTTATGCTTAAGTAATGCTGTCACTTTTTATTTGCAAACTTATCCATTTTATCTATAGAATTTTTGTGTATCCATTCATTTCTAATGAATCAAACCAGACCTTAAAGATATGGGATTCTTAAGTCAGATACTTATACTCATAATAAGAGAGCTGAACTCAACTTCTCAATAACTAGATATTCTTTCATTATTCAAATATCATAAATGAATCACTTATTTTTAAATCACACTGCATTAAACATATATAAATAAGATACATTTCTAATAAGTCACTTAGGATACAATTAAATTTGCTTAAAAAGTCTTGGCCCTTATACTCTTTTTTCAAAGGCAACTATCTCTTCTTTTTCATGTTTACTATTTGGCCCAGTAATCATGTATTTGGGTATTATTTTGGAATTTTAAGAGTTGTAAAAATCCATGTTTTAAAATACTTACTTCAGTGTTAACACAGTGAAAAAATGAGAGCCACTCTAAATATCCAATAATAAATTATAATGAATTAAAGTAGGACACAATCTCAACTTATACTCTCACCCACAATCATTTAGATTGTATAACATAGAAATAAGATCAAACAGGGCAAATTTTTGACATAGATTCTGATGGCAATTATATACACTCTGCTATAGAAAAATGGTTAGAAGGATGGTTTGAAAAATGGATACTCATACACAATCATACAGAAAGGTAAAGACAGAAACAGACATAAAACAGCTGTGTGTAAAATGGTAAAGTAAAATTCAACATTTCTGTCATGTTGAAATAACTTTATGTGAAAAAGAGGCTAAAAGTATAGCCATTTTTACAATTATTTATTGTTCTTAATTGTGTATTTTCTATAACTGATGTATTTGATGACTGAAGGGTTTGGTAAATAAAATGTTCTCCATGAGCAAGTCTCCAACAATTATTGAGTGAGATATAAAATGTGACACATTGACCTCATCAAGAATTTTTTGATATGACAGTAGTGTTAACATTTGGAAATCATTTCACTGTTGTTGAATATAATCTGTGTCTTGAGGGTGGTATGAGATGTTCTTGTAACTTAAAGGGAATAGACTTACACTTGTGATTATTAAGATTGGTTAATGGGAAACACCCAAAGTAAATTGTTGAGAAATGGGTAAGATTTCAAAAGAAATGTTAATCTAGGGCTAAGGGAACAATATTTCATCTTTAAAAAGGCTATTTTCTTTTTTTTAAATATAATTTACTGTCAAGTTGGCTAATATACAGTGTAAAAAAAGAATAAAGATACATATGTGCACCTAAACAAACAAACAAACAAACAAACATTGGAACTCTTTAAGAAGGAAAAATGGGGTCCTATTATCAGAAAAAAATAGCTTTATGATGTTAAAGGTCTTTCCTATTAAGCTGTTTAAAGAACTCCAAAGTAAAGTATTTAAAGAATTCCACAAACATAATTTAACACTTGAAATGACTTGCTATTAAATTTCTTAATGAAGAGATTATTTTAGTACTCAGATGTGTGAGCGAAATAAATTATTTCAATGGTTATTTGAAAAAAAAAGCTATTTTATATAACAGTACTATAGTAGAGCACTTTCCATTTTGTTAGCACATATCAAATTAATGCTCTTGTTGAGGTATAATTATTAATAGCACTATCTTTCCCTCTCAAAATTGCAAGTTTAAATGGTAAATCCTCTGGTTGACTTATCGTTCTGTTTAGGTGATTAACGATCACAAAAAGTACACTTGAATTTCATCTGTGGAAGGGGGCAGAAGTGATTTTGAAAGTAACTGTGCAAAATTCTGAGAAAGATAAACTTGGTGGATTGCTGCAGACGTTCTTAGAGAGATCTATTTCAGACCCAGGTCTTGTTTACCTGATTTTTTACAACCTTCTAATGGGGGTTATATTATGAGGACCCTGCTTTTTCAGCACCAAGCTCTCTGTCTGCTTTGAAGTTGCTATGTTTTGCTTTGATCTTGAAATCATTTTTCACAGTGTTTTGATGATTATTAATGGTTAAAGTCACAAAGTCAGAAGATGACTTTAGTCATTCTCTTTTGTAGACTTAATGGGAATGTCATAGCTAAACACCTAAGTTCTTTGATGATATAGCTGAAGTTGTTTTTTCAAACTCATTGTTCCATCTTATGGAGAATAAAATTAAAAGAGACACATATTTGTCGGGGCGAGGCAAGGCGAAACCAAACATATCTTGGAAGTTTTGCTTTTTCTTAGATGGAGCTTATGTTATCACGAAAACATGAACATGCCTAGACGGAGACAAAGTATACAAAGAGACTAAACTATTTTTAGCATGGTTTTAGCTGTTGGCTGAAGAGACAGATTACAGAAAAATTCAGAAAAATTTCAAATAGAAGGGTAGAGAGTTAAATCTGTAATTAAAAGATCTTAGAATATTTTTCATAAGATAACAATTCTTAGGTTGAAGTTTGTACTGGGCTCTGACAAAACAGTCCATTTCCTGTGCCCTGGTTTTTAAAGGCAATTTTAACAGCTTTCCTATATAAAAATGGTGGGTAATCATTATTATCAAAGGGGATATATTTCCCATATACCTCATAAAACTTTGCTATGATTTGAGTAGTAGATTAAACAGACATAGTCACTGCCCTGTTAGTACTTAGCTCCGGGAGGCAATTATTAGCAAGCAGTGGGAACCAGTGGTGACTTTCCACTGAGGGGGAAACGAGAAGGCAAGCAATGCCCACTTAATTGTGTTTACTATGTTTCTGGAAATGCCAAAGTAGTTTCTTGGAATTAAAAATTGTTTGGCTGAAGAGCCACTTAATTGAGAACTCTATCTGGGAGAGATGAAATTTAAAGGAAAAGGCGTGCTAAGCACACAAAGCAGCAGGTGTATGGATTAAACATCAAGTTAACAGCATACAAAGTAGGGAAAATTTGTGAAAATCAGTGACACAGGGTGTCTTTCAATAACTAAGGCTTTGTGATACCCAATATAGTTCATTGTTTCTAGACAGAAATGCAGGTTGAAGATAAAGGGGCACAAAAGAACCCAGAGCAATTATCTGTCCCCGCTTCTGTTTAAAGCCAATTATTGCACCTATGACATTGATCTCATCCCCTGCTACCTTCTCTGGGGTTTGCCTCTCTTATCTTTAGGTTTTCTCTTCGTTCTGAATCTTTCCATTCTTCTATAAACATTCTCAAGTCTATCCCATATTTTATCCAGACAAAACAGGCCAATCTTTTTTCACCCTGTACTCCACGTTCCTGTCTCCACCCCTTTTGGTTGTCATTCCTTACTGGCAGTCTATCCAAAACTTCCCAGATAGACTGAGTGCCCTATTTCTTTGTGCTTTTATTTTATTTGGTAGAAATGTATGCAGTTTCAATTAGTTTCATGTTGTTCAGCATGTGATAAGGGGCAAGCACCATTGCAACCACTTTATAGTTAATTAATTTTCATAATAACACATACAAGAAGCTACTATTATTAGCTCCATTTTATTTTTTAATGTTTATTTATTTATTTTGAGGTGGGATGGGCAGAGAGAGAGAGAGAGAGAGAGAGAGAGAGAGGGAATCCCAAGCAGGCTCCGTGTTCAGCGTAGAGCCCAACATGGGACTCGATCTCACAACCATGAGATCACGACCTCGGCTGAAATCAAGAGCCAAACACTTAACTGACTAAGCCACCCCGACATCCCTTACTAGTCCCATTTTAAAAGGGAGAACTATGAGGGCCAGTGAAGTTAAATAACTTGCCTCGTTAGTAAACTGTAGAAGGAGGATTCTAATCCCAAGCACTCTGGCTCCAGAATTCCTGCTCTTAACGCCTGTGCTGTGTTGTTTCTCAGCAAATTCTCTATCACTGTTTTAGAAACTGCCAAACTGTCAGGAATGTAGAAGCCCTGGCAAAGAGCTCCATCAGTTGATGCTAGAGAATTAAACATGGCCCAGACCATACTCCTTTGCTGGCTACACTGGCTACTCAAACACTTCTCCTTAAACCCATGAAAAATATGGGCAGGCATTCACGGCCCAACAGTCTGTGTTTAGAGAATAATCAACAGAATATTTGACTGATACACATGCTGAATGCCACTCTATGCACAGCGCCAAGCAGTTTCTGAAGTAAATCGGTATCTCTCTACAGTATTGCCTCCACTAAGTTAGTTCTTACTAGATTCAAGCAGAAGAAAACTATGGATCTGCACCCCTTTTAAACAATGAAATTCACTAGGTAACCCTCCCTTCTTCCCTTCCTCCTGTCCTCCCTCCCTCCCTCCCTCCCTTCCTTCTTTATTCATCTGTTGAACGCATAATCACTAAGTACCTAATAAAACCAGTAACATATCAGAAGAGCCCAGGTTCATATGTTGTAGGAGACCATCCTGATATTCTGACATATAAGTTAAAGGGAGAAAGTGACCAAGTTACATATTCCATCCCTCACCTCCCACAATACACCAATACATTCCCAGCTAATTACAAGGAGAAGCAACCCCAGGCAATATTCCTATTGCTAGGTCCCTTGATGTGTTCAAATTGAATGCATCCTCCTTTAAAGTTATTTATTTATTTTTTTTGGTTTTATTTTCTACTTGCCAATTCTCCGTCCACATTCCACCTTTCAAACAAAGTTCTATGTCATTGTCTATTGAACTTGGATATTGATTCCACTTCCCTAAGGATGACTTTCATTATTTCCTAGTTTATTACTGAAGTCTCCTTGATGATGACTAGTGCCTCCTTGTTGATTGCTCCCGTTATCTGCCACCAAAGTCTGAGGGCCATTTCATGCCTTTGAGAGTATTTTATACCTACCTGCTAAGTATCTCAGAGCAACTAATAAAAAGGAGCAGGGGAAAACTGATTGCATTAATTGGCTTGGGAATGCAGTAACACAATTATTTATCTCATTGAGACTACAAACTTTTATTGATTTGTCTCTAGGAAAATGAACAAAAAAAGTATAGGATAATAAATGTCTGATAAGGTGAACGCTATTTCCTTTTTATTAATATCCTATATTTTCCTAATTCTGATAAAAGTAAATGCAACCTAATAGAATGCCATACTCAGAGTATTTGATAGATGCTAACTTACCATAATAGAAATATTTCCAACTAGGTTACTTTTCTCTTGATAGTCACAAAAAGGTATACTTTATTGTTAACAAGGTTGATCACATGCAAACTTTATGTACTCAGTTCTGTGAAATAAACAAAAATGATTTCCCTCAGTAAAGATTGACTCCATTGTGGTTGACTAATTTATTGATGAATAGAATTTGCTTACTAGAGGGGCAGAAAAGGACAGCCCTCTTTCACTTAGCAGGATATAGTAGAAACAACTTGAATTTTGGTATCAAACTGGATTTAAATCCCTCCTTTCAGGGCACTTACTATTACTGTAAATAGAGAAGTTACCCAACATGTTTGAGATCTCTTTCCTTACCTGTAAAACAAGGAGAGTATTATCTAACTTTTAGGCCTCAGGTTATCATGAAATTAGATATTTTATCTAAAATGTCTGGGGGTTCCTGGGTGGCTCAGTTGGTCAAGCATCAGACTTCAGCTCAGGTCATGATCTCACAGCTTGTGGGTTCGAGCCCTGGGTCAGGCTCTGTGCTGACAGCCCAGAGCCTGGAGCCTGCTTTGGATTCTGTGTGTGTGTGTGTGTGTGTGTGTGTGTGTGTGTGTGTCTGTCCCTCCCCCAATTGAGCTGTGTCTCTGTCTCTCATAAATAAATCAACATTAAAAAAATTTTTTAAAAATAAAATGCCTGATATATTATCATGCACATCACAGGCATTTAATACGTGGTAATCATTATGGTTTACAGTGTCGCCACCACTAATCACTGAAAATTACATTACTCGTCCAAAGCACCGTTTTCAAGGAGGCACAGTTTTTCACTTAGAATTTTTCTCTAGCTTTTCATTATACATAAAAGAAAACAGGAAATACTCTTCAGAACAAACTCTTCATTCCAAATAAGTTCACCTTCTTAAACCATGAACAAACCTTGCTCTCTCCCCTTCTTCTTTTATGATGTTCAGCCTGCTGAGACTCCAATTCTCTCCTTTCTGTTTAAGTTCTCTTATTTTTTCAAGGCTGAGCTCAAATCCTTCCTGCCCATGAATCCTTTCACTCCCACTCCACTCCACAATCATCTTGCTCTTGAACATTTTTTTTATTCATTTTCTACTCATATTGTCACTTTGCTCTACAGTGAGAATAGCTGTAGACAGTACACTGTTTCTCAAACTGTGGGGTTGGCAACGTATTCTCACATGTGGCCATGACTTCTCTATCCAATGTTACTTTGAGTTATTGAAGATAATAAAAAATTCTTATTCTGAATCATCTCAGTGACCACCTTTTAACCAAATATTGTCTAGGAGCTCATGGCTCACACTTGCATTTTGTATTTACGATTATTTTGGGGCCCAGAGAGCATCTATAGAAATGGCAGTCTCTCAGTTTCAAGACACTGAAAGGCAGAGCTTACTGCCCATAGTTCCAATATTAAAACAGTAACAAACATCTGTATTTAATCTTGTATTCATGTTTGGTAATTTACCAATAACAGAAATTAAACTTATTTTATGTGCATGGTAATACAGTTTGAAACCATTTAAGAGTACAGCATTTCAGTTTTGGAATCATGATAGTCATTATTTGTACTCACCAATATACATCATAATGTCATTCTTGGGACATACAGCAGCCAGCCCTCTTATATTTAGATGGGGCCATGTGACTAGTTCTTATCTTAGTCTTGAGCTGTGTCTCTGTCTCTCAAAAATAAATCAACATTAAAAACATAAAAAATTAAAAAAATAAAATGCCTGATATATTATCATGCACATCACAGGCATTTAATATGTGGTAATCATTATGGTTTACAGTGTCGCCTCAAAGATGAGGCAGGGAAAATTATTCTGTATATTACTCTAGTTGTTTATCTGCTTTGGTGCTAAGCATGGAGATCCCAAATTAGCATGGTGAAATCTGCCCTAGAGAATCAATGATGTAAGTCATGTGATAGAATTGTATGTGTTAAGCCACTGATATTTGAAGCCCATTATCAATGTTGCAGAATCTACCTATGCAGATAATAAACAGCTTAAGCTATAGCTATCAATACAGAACTCACATTTTAGGAATTTAATTTTGCAAATAATAATGTATTATAATAATGCTGTTAATTTGAATTATTTTTTTAAACTTTTGTTTTTACTTGATTTGTCATATTTTTTAGAGTAAACGCTTTATTTTGTTTAATATATGTTTAATATGCTAATATTCTACAATAAGACATACAGTCTTTATAGATGATGAGATATAGGATTATGGAACATTTTTTTAATATGTAATTTATTGTCAAATTGGTTTCCATACAACACCCAGTGCTCATCCCAACAGGTGCCATCCTCAATGCCCATCACCCACTTTCCCCTCACTCCCATCCCCCATGAACCCTCAGTTTATTCTCAGTTTTTGAGAGTCTTTTATGGTTTGCCTCCTTCCCTCTCTGTAACTTTTTTCCCCCATTCTCTCCCCCATGGTCTTCTGTTAAGTTTCTCAAGATCCACAAAAGAGTGAAAACATATGGTATCTGTCTTTCTCTGACTGACTTATTTCACGTAGCATAATACCCTCCAGTTCCATCCACACTGCTACAAATGGCCAGATTTCATTCGTTTTCTTTGTCAAGTAGTATTCCATTGCATGTGTAAACCACATCTTCTTTTATCCATTCAACAGGTGATGGACATTTAGGCTCTTTCCATAATTTGACTAAAGTTGAAAGCACTGCTATAAACATTGGGGTACATGTGCCCCTATGCATCAGCACTCCTGTATCCCTTGGGTAAATTCTGAGTAGTGCTACTGCTGGGTCATAGGGTAGTTCTATTTTTAATTTTTTGAAGAACCTCCACACTGTTTTCCAGAGTGGCTGCACCAGTTTGCATTCCCACCAACAATGCAAGAGGGTTCCCGTTTCTCCACATCCTCTCCAGCATGTATAGTGTCCTGATTTGTTCATTTTAGCCACTCTAACTGGCAGAAGGCGGTATCTCAGTGTGGTTTTGATTTGTATTTCCCTGATGAGGAGTGACGTTGAGCACCTTTTCATGTGCTTGTTGGTCATCTGGATTTCTTCTTTGGAAAAATGTCCATTCATGTCTTCTGTCCATTTTTTCACTGGATTATTTGTTTTTTGGGTGTGGAGTTTGGTGACTTCTTTATAGATTTTGAATACTAGCCCTTTGTCTGATATGTCATTTGTGAATATCTTTTCCCATTCCCTTGGTTGTCTTTTAGTTTTGTTGATTGTTTCCTTTGCAGTGCAGAAGCTTTTTATCTGGATGAGGTCCCAATAGTTCCTTTTTGCTTTTAATTCCCTTGCCTTTGGAGATGTGTCAGGTAAGAAATTGCTGCAGCTGAGGTCAGAGAGGTTTTTGCCTACTTTCTCCTCTAGGGTTTTGATGGTTTCTTGTCTCACATTCAGGTCCTGTATCCATTTTGCGTTTATTTTTGTGAATGGTGTAAGAAAGTGGTCTAGTTTCATTCTTCTGCATGTTGCTGTCCAGTTCTCCCAGCACCATTTGCTAAAGAGACTGTCTTTTTTCCATTGAATACTTTTTCCTGCTTTGTCAAAGAGTAGTCGGACATACATTTTTTGGGTCCAATTCTGGGTTCTCTATTCTATTCCATTGGTCTATGTGTCTGTTTTTGTGTCAATACCATACTGTCTTGATGATTTCAGCTTTGTAGTAGAGTCTGGGATTGTGATGCCTCCTACTTTGGTCTTCTTCTTCAGTATTACTTTGGCCATTCAGGGTCTTTTGTGGGTTCTGTACAAGTTTTAGGATTATTTTTTCTAGCATTGAGAAGAAGGCTGGTGTCATTTTGATTGGGATTGCATTGAATGTGTAGATAGCTTTGGGTAGTATTGACATTTTAACAATATTTATTCTTACAATCCATGAGCACGGAATGTTTTTCCATTTCTTTGTATCTTCTTCAATTTCCTTCATAAGCTTGCTATAGTTTTTAGCATACAGATCTTTTACATCTTGGTTAGGTTTATTCCTAGGTATTTTATGCTTCTTGGTGCAATTGTGAATGGGATCAGTTTCTGTATTTGTCTTTCTGTTGCTTCATTATTAGTGTATAAGAATGCAACTGATTTCTGTACATTAACTTTGTACCCTGCAACTTTGCTGAATTCATGTATCAGTTCTAGCAGACTTCTGGTGGAGTCTATCAGATTTTCCATGTATACTATCATGTCATCTGCAAAAAGTGAAAGCTTAACTTCATCTCTGCCAGTTTTGATGCCTTTGATTTCTTTTTCATGTCTGATTGCTGATACTGGAACTTCCAACACTATATTAAACAATGGTGGTGAGAGTGGACATCTTGATTTATAAAATTTATAAAACCAAATGTTGCTTTATTTTTGTTTCCACAAATCTATACGTACAAGAATTTCACCACTATATTTCTATGTTTAAGTAATATCATAATGCTCATTTAATTATACAGTAGGAATATTCAGAAATATTTTGATATTTTAATGAAGGTACACACATTACTGAAATATGAGAAGCTCTGGTTTTAAATTTTAATTCATTGATTTTGGAATAAGATCTGTGGTATCTTCAACACCATAGCCTTGCTGTGTGGGCTAGGATATAATTCATAACATTGTCAAGACTCAACTTTTTTTTCTATAAAACTGATAAATTAATGTCTTCTACCAGACTTATGAGGATTAAGTGATAGTTTTGAAAGTTTATTACAGGCAGGGGCCAACATGGTGGAGAAGTAGGGGGATCTGAAGTTCCCTCATCTCTCAAACAAAGCAGAGTTGAAGCCAAAGGACTTTGAGCCCCAATAGTCTGGGAGGCAAAGAGACAGAATCACTTCCAGAGACCCACCAGGACAACCTGATGGGCCATAGGTAAGTGATGGTGAACTGGGAGAGATAAACAGAGGGGAGGGATCCCCTTCTGCGGAGAGACAAAGGGAAGAGAATGAGAGGCTGCGGAAGCACAAAGCTGTGTCTGGACGACAGAAAGACCTCAGACTGGGATGGAGAAAGATCCAATCTCTAACCGAGGGGCTTTCTCCTGACTAGGGTCAGCTGCCAGGATCAGGCACCTGGGAGGAGGGGAGCCAGCCCCGGGCCTGTGGCTAGGTCAGGGGTGCAGTCTGCACTAGGAGAAAGCGATCCCCATCCTGGAATGCTGTGATACAGGACAAAGCCTGCCTGTATCCGCCAACCAGAGACCACATATTGGGTGGTACTGAGTGGTGCTTCTCCAGTCCAGGGGCGTGTAGAATGGCAGTTTGAATCCCAGCCAAGTACCAGGGCATGGGAGTCGGCAAAGCGAGACAAACCGCCTCATTTGCGCCCGTGGCAGTGAGGACGGCTCAAACAGAGTGCTTTGGGATACCACGTCCCTGGAGGAGAGATGGAGGTGTCTCCATTTTTCTCCCCACCACCTCCACGAGTGGGGGCTTCAGGGATTGGCCCATGGGGACCCAGTGGAGACGGGACCCGCCTATTCCAAACCATGCCCTCTGTGCCAGGTACTGGAGCAGGCTAGATGCTGAGGAACCAGACAGCCCCTCCTCCAGACCTGCATTGCTGCAGTGCCGGGTTTAAATCTCTGACAATTCTTATACTATAGATACATTCTTCCTTCCTTTTCTCCTTCTTCTCTCTTCCCTCCTCTAGCCCGGTTACTCTGGTTGTTGGTTTGTTTAAACAGACATATTTAATCAATTTTCTTGATACACGCTCTACACCTCCTTCCTTATTTTTCTTTCTATCTCTCTGGATTAAGCCGTATAGCTTCCCTGTCTGGACTTTATCTTCTTTTCTTTTTCCCTGCCTCCTTCTTTATTTTCCTTTCTCTCTCTTTGGATTAAGCTGTACAGTTTCTCTGCCCTATCAATGTTTATTTTTTTTTATTTCCCCGCCCCTGTTATTTCTCTCGTTGTATGTGCTCTTCCATCAGTACCACCTCCACCCTGTTGTTTACTTGCAGCTGGTGTTTCTGGCTTTTTGTTGTTGTTGTTGTTGTTGTTGTTGTTGTTGTTGTTTTTCTTTGTATGTTTGCATTTTTGTTTTCTGTTTGTTGTTTGTTTTCCTTTCCAGGCTACTTCAAAAACAAATCAAAGCACACCTGGTGGAGGGTCCAAAACATCACTATGAATAAGGAGATAAAGTAACCAAAGTCACAACAATAGAGAACAAGTAACACTCTCCAAAAAAACACCTCCTGAAGGGCTAGTCCCTGAACAATGTATGACCCCTCTTTAATATAGTAGTGCTTGCAGGTGCAGGGGACATAACAAGACTTTAAAACACATTAGGGACAGAAAACTAGCCAAAATGATGAAACAGAAGAATTTTCATCGAAAGAAATTCCAGGAAGAAATGACAACTAAAGAATTGCTCAAAACAGATATAAACAATATAACTGAACAAGAATTTAGAATAATAATCTTAATCGCTGGGCTTGAAAAAAGCATAGAAAACAGCAGAGAATCTATTGCTTCAAAGGTCAAGGAACTAAAAAATTGTCATGATGAATTCAGAAATGATACACATGAGGTGCAAAATAAAACGAAGGCGGCAACAGTGAGGACTGAAGAAGCAGAGGGGAGAATAGGTGAAATAGAAGATAAAATTATGGAAAAAGATGAGGCTGATAAAAAGAAAGATAAAAAAAATCTGGATCATGAGGGGAGAATTAGAGTAGTAAGTGATTCAATGAAACAGAACAATACCTGTATCATAGGAGTTCCAGAAGAAGAAGAAGAGAGAAAGGGGACAAAGGTGTACTTGAACAAATCATAGCTGAGAACTTCCCCAATTTGGGGAAAGAGACAGACATTGAAATCCAGGAGGCACAGAGCACACCCTTCAGACATAACTTGAATCAATCTTCTGCACAACATATCATAGTGAAACTGGCAAAATACAAAGATAAAGAGAGAATTCTGAAAGCACTAGGGATAAACGGGCCCGAACATGCAAGGGTAGACACATGGGGTAGTATTAGATCTATCTACTGAAAGTTAGCAGGCCAGAAAGGAGTGGCAAGAAATTTTCAATGTAATGAACAGGAAAAATATGCAGCCAAGAATCCTTTATCCAGCAAGCCTGTCATTCAGAGTAGAAGGAGAGATAAAAGTTTTCCCAAACAAACAAAAGCTGAAGGAATTCATCACCACTAAACCAGCCCTACACAAGATCCTAAGGGAGACTCTGTGAGTGAAATGTTTCAAGGACCACGAAGGACCAGAGACATCACTAGAAGCATGAAACCTACATATAACACAATGATTCAAACCTTTATCTTTCAACAATGACACTGAATGTAAATGGACTAAATGCTCTAATCAAAAGACACAGGGTATCAGAATAGATTAAAAAAAAAAACAAACAAGACCTATCTATTTGCTATCTACAACAGACCCATTTTAGACCTGAGGACACCTTCAGATTGAAAATGAAGGGATGGAGAACCATCTATCATGCTACTGGAACCAAAAGAAAGCTAGAGTAGCCATACTTATAACAGACAAATTATATTTTAAACTAAAGGTTGTAATAAGAGATGAAGAAGGGCATTATATAATAACTACAGGGTCTATCCATCAAGAAGAACTAACAATTATAAATGTGCACCAAATTTGGGAGAACCCAAATATATGAAATAATCACAAACATAACCAATATTATTGGTAAGAACATGGTAATTGCAGGGGACTTTAATACTCCATTTATAGCAATGGACAGATCATGTGGACAGAAAATCAATAAAGAAACAATGGCCCTGAATGATACACTGGACCAGACAGACTTGACAGATATATTTAGAACTTTTCATCCTAAATCAGCAGAATATACATTATTCTCAGGTGTGCATGGAACATTCTCCAAGATAGATCACATGCTGGATTACAAAACAGCCCTCAATAACTATAAAAGAATTGAGATCATATCATACACACTTTCACGGATCACAACACTATGAAACTTCAAATCAACCACAAAAGAAAGTTTGGAAAAATCTCCAAATGCAGGGAGGTTAAAGAACATCCTACTATAGAACAAATGGGTCAACCAGGCAATTAAAGAAGAAATTTAAAAAAATATATGGAGATTTTCTTGTGGGGCAAGATGGCAGCATAGGAGAACGCTGGGCTCACTGCGTCCTGATGATCACTTAGATTCCACCCATATCTGCCTAAATAACCCAGAAAACCACCAGAAGACTAGCAGAATGGACTCTCAGGAGCCAACTGTAGACAAGAGGCCCACGGAGAAGGGTAGGAAGGGCGGAGAGGCAGTGCGTGCTACATGGATTGGCAGGAGGGAGGCGGGGCAGTGAAGGGGAAGCCCACCCTGCAAGGCAGAGCCCCCGAGTCTGGCTTGCAAAAACGGAGGGGCCGGACGGAGTGAGTTCTGACAGCCAGCGGGACTTAACATCTGGAATGTTATAAGTCAACAGCTCTGCTCAGAGAGAGGAAGGGCAAGAGGACACCAGGAGGGAGAGTTGTTGAGCCCTGGAAGACAGAGCTCAGCTTGGCAGGGGAACAAAGGTGCTGGCCAGCGCCATCTCCCTCTCCCATCCCCCAGCTAAAATCCCAAAGGGAACCAGTTCCTGTCACTGAACTTGCTTGCACCACGCAAATACCCAATGCTGTGCTTCTGTGGATCCATCACTCCGATGGTCTGCCTGCCTCCGTCCCAGTGCTGCAGGTCCCCTCCTGCAGGGGACCACCAACAAAAAAGCGAGCTATGCCTGCCCCTCCTACCCCTGTGCACTTTGCAGATCCACCCCAGCATATACGCCAGATCCCTTCAAAGCAGCACCACAAGCCTGGCATTGTGCAAGTAGCCCAGACAGGGGCCACACCAGTCCACAGTGAGACCTGCCCCTGGGAGAGGGGAAGATAGGGTACACCAGTCTGACTGTGGCCCCAGCGGTGGGCTGGGGACAGACATCAGGTCTGACTGCAGCCCCGCCCACCAACACAAGTTACTCCAGACAGCACAGGGGAAGTGCCCTGCCTGCAGTCCTGCACCACCCCAGGGACAATACAAAATAACAAAATGGAAGAATTTTCCTCAAGAGAAACTCCAGGAAGTAGAGACAGCTAATGAATTGATCAAAAATGATTTAAACAATATAACGGAACATGAATTTAGAATAATAGTCATAAAATTAATCGCTGGGCTTGAAAAAAGTACAGAGGACAGCAGAGAGTCTATTGCTACAGAGGTCAAGGGACTAAGAAATAGTCACGAGGAGCTAAAAATGCTATAAATGAGGTGCAAAATAAAATGGAGGAGACCATAGCTCGGATTGAAGAGGGAGAGGAGAGAATAGGTGAATTAGAAGATTAAATTATGGAAAAAGAGGAAGCTGAGAAAAAGAAAGATAAAAAAAATCCAGGAGTTTGAGGGGAGAATTGGAGAACTAAGCAATGCAATGAAACGGAACAATATCCGTATAATAGGAATTCCAGAAGAGGAAGAGAGAGAGAAAGAGGCTGAAGGTGTACTTGAACAAATCAAGTACAGCTGAGAACTTCCCTGGTCTGGGCAAGGAAAAAGGCATTAAAATCCAAGAGGTACAGAGAACTCCCTTCAGACATAACTTGAATCAGTCTTCCGCACAACATATCATAGTGAAACTGGCAAAATACAAGGATAAAGAGAAAATTCTGAAAGCAGCTAGGGATAAACACACTCTAACATATAAAGGGAGACCAATAAGACTAGTGACAGACCTATCTACTGAAACATGGCAGGCCAGAAAGGTGGCAGGACATCTTCAATGTGATGAAAAGAAAAACATATGCAGCCAAGAATCCTTTATCCACCAAGTCTGTCATTCAGAATAGGAGGACAGATAAAGGTCTTCCCAAACAAAAACCGAAGGAATTCATCACCACTAAACCAGCCCTACAAGAGATACTAAGGGGGACTCTGTGAATGAAATGTTACAAGGACCACAAAGTACCAGAGACATCACTACAAGCATGAAACCTACAGACATCACAATGAGTCTAAACCCATATCTTTGTGTAAAAACACTGAATGTAAATGGACTAAATGCTCCAACCAAAAGACATACGGTATCAGAATGGATAAAAAAAACAAAACAAAAACAAAAACAAGACCCATCTATTTTCTGTCTACAAGAGACTCATTTTAGACCTGAGGACACCTTCAGATTGAAAGTGAGGGGATGGAGAACTATCTATCATGCTACTGGAAGTCAAAAGAAAGCTGGAGTAGCCAAGCTTATATCAGACAAACTAGACTTTCAATTAAAGGCTGTAACAAGAGATGAAGAAGGGCATTATATAATAATCACAGGGTCTATCCATCAGGAAGAGCTAACAATTATAAATGTCTATGTGCTGAATACGGGAGCCCCCAAATATATAAAACAATTAATCACAAACATAAGCAACCTTATTGATAAGAATGTGGTAATTGAAGGGGACTTTAATACTCCACTTACAACAATGGATAGATCATCCAGACACAGGATCAATAAAGAAACAAGGGCCCTGAATGATACATTGGATCAGATGGACTTGACAGATATATTTAGAACTCTGCATCCCAAAGCACCAGAATATACTTTCTTCTCGTGTGCACATGGAACATTCTCCAAGATAGATTACATTCTGGGTCACAAAACAGCCCTTTATAAGTATAAAAGAATTGAGATCATACCATGCATACTTTCAGACCACAATGCTATGAAGGTTGAAATCAACCACAGGAAAAAGTCTGGAAAACCTCCAAAAGCGTGGAGGTTAAAGAACACCCTACTAAAGAATGAATGGGTCAACCAGGCAATTACAGAATAAATTAAAAAATATATGGAAACAAATGAAAATGAAAATACAACAACCCAAAGACTTTGGGATGCAGCGAAGGCAGTCCTGAGAGGAAAATACATTGCAATCCAGGCCTATTTCAAGAAACAAGAAAAATCCCAAATACAAAATCTAACAGCACACCTAAAGGAAATAGAAGCAGAACAGCAAAGATACCCCAAACCCAGCAGAAGAAGAGAAATAATGAAGATCAGAGCAGAAATAAACAATACAGAATCTAAAAAAAACTGTATAGCAGATCAATGAAACCAAGAGTGGGTTTTTTGAAAAAATAAACAAAATTGATAAACCTCTAGCCAGGCTTCTCAAAAAGAAAAGGGAGATGACCCAAATAGATAAAATCATGAATGAAAATGGAATTATTACAACCATTCCTCAGAGATACAAGCTATTATCAGGGAATACTATGAAAAATTATATGCCAACAAACTGGACAACCTGGAAGAAATGGACAAATTCCTAAGCACCTATGCACTTCCTAAACTCAAACAGGAAGAAATAGAAAACTTGAACAGACCCACAACCAGTGAACAAATTGAATCAGTTATCAAAAATCTCCCAACAAATAAGAGTCCAGGACCAGATGGCTTCCCAGGGGAATTCTACCAGACATTTAAAGCAGAGATAATACCTATCCTTCTCAAGCTATTCCAAAAGTTAGAAAGGGAAAGAAAACTTCCAGACTCATTCTATGAAGCCAGCATTACTTTGATTCCCAAACCAGACAGAGGCCCAGCAAAAAAAGAGAACTACAGGCCAATATCCCTGATGCATATGGATGCAAAAATTCTCAGTAAGATACTAGCAAATCGAATTCAACAGCATATAAAAAGAATTATTCACCATGATCAAGTGGGATTCATTCCTCTGCTGCAGGGCTGGTTCAACATTTGCAAATCAATCAGTGTGATACATCACATTAATAAAAGAAAAGATAAGAACCATATGATCCTGTCAATCGCAGAAAAAGCATTTGACAAAATTCAGCATCCTTTCTTAAAAAAAACCCTCGAGAAAGTCGGGATAGAAGGAATATACTTAAACATCATAAAGCCATTTATGAAAAGCCCACAGCTAATATCATCCTCAATGGAAAAAAACTGAGAGCTTTTTCCCTGAGATCAGGAACACGACAGGGATGTCCACTGTCACCACTGTTGTTTAACAGAGTGTTGGAAGTTCTAGCTTCAGCAATCAGACAACAAAAGGAAATCAAAGGCATTAAAATTGGCAAAGATGGAGTCAAGCTTTCACTTTTTGCAGATGACATGATACTATACATGGAAAACCTGGTAGACTCCACCAAAAGTCTGCTAGAACTGATATATATGAATTCAGCAAAGTCGCAGGATACAAAATCAATTACAGAAATCAGTTGCATTCTTGAACTGCATGAATGAAGCAACTGCATGAATGAAGCAACAGAAAGACAAATAAAGAAACTGATCCCATTCACAATTGCACCAAGAAGCATATAATACCTAGGAATAAACCTAACCAAAGATGTAAAAGATCTGTATGCTGAAAACTATAGAAAGCTTATGAAGGAAATTGAAGATATAAAGAAATGGAAAAACATTCCATGCTCATGTATTGGAAGAATAAATATTGTTAAAATGTCAATACTACCCAAAGCTATCTACACATTCAATGCAATCCCAATCAAAATGACACCAGCATTCTTCTCGAAGCTAGAACAAGCAATCTTAAAATTTGTATGGAACCATAAAAGACCCTGAATAGCCAAAGTAATTTTGAAGAAGAAGACCAAAGCGGGAGGCATCACAATCCAAGATTTTAGCCTCTACTACAAAGCTGTAGTCATCAAGATAGTATGGTATTGGCACAAAAACAGACACATAGACTAGTGGAATAGAATAGAGAACCCAGAATTGGACCCACAAAAGCATGGCCAAGCATAATTTTTGACAAAGCAGGAAAGAGTATCCAATGGAAAAAAAAGAATGTCTCTTTAACAAATGGTGCTGAGAGAACTGGACAACAACATGCAGAAGAATGAAACGAGACCATTTTCTTACACCATACACAAAAATAAACTCAAAATGGATACAGGACCTGAATGTGAGACAGGAAACCATCGAAACCCTAGAGGAGACAGCAGGCAAAAACCTCTCTGACCTCAGCTGCAGCAATTTCTTACCTGACACATCTCCAAAGGCAAGGGAATTAAAAGCAAAAAGGAACTATTGGGACCTCATCCAGATAAAAAGCTTCTGCACTGCAAAGGAAACAATCAACAAAACTAAAAGACAACCAATGGAATGGGAAGATATTTGCAAATGACTTATCAGACAAAGGGCTAGTATCCAAAATTTGTAAAGAACTCCCCAAACTCCGCACCTGAAAATAAATAATCCAGTGAAGAAATGGGCAGAAGACATGAATAGACACTTCTCTAAAGAAGACATCTAGATGGCCAGCAGGCACATGAAAAGATGCTCAACGTCACTCCTCATCAGGGAAATACAAATCAAAACCACACTGAGATACCGCCTTCTGCCAATTAGAGTGGCTAAAATGAACAAATCAGGACACTATACATGCTGGAGAGGATGTGGAGAAACGGGAACCCTCTTGCACTGTTGGTGGGAATGCAAACTGGTGCAGCCACTCTGGAAAACAGTGTGGAGGTTCTTCAAAAAATTAAAAATAGAACTACCCTATGACCCAGCAGTAGCACTACTCAGAATTTACCCAAGGGATACAGGAGTGCTGATGCATAGGGGCACATGTACCCAATGTTCATAGCAGTGCTTTCAACCTTAGTCAAATTATGGAAAGAGCCTAAATGTCCATCACCTGTTGAATGGATAAAAGAAGATGTGGTTTACACATGCAATGGAATACTACTTGACAAAGAAAACGAATGAAATCTGGCCATTTGTAGCGTGTGGATGGAACTGGAGGGTATTATGCTACGTGAAATAAGTCAGTCAGAGAAAGACAGATACCATATGTTTTCACTCTTATGTGGATGTTGAGAAACTTAACAGAAGGCCATGGGGGAAGGGAAGGGGAAAAATAGTTACAAACAGAGAGGGAAGGAGGCAAACTATAAGAGACTCTTAAAATCTGAGAACAAACTGAGGGTTGCTGGGGGTGGTGGAGAGGGGGAAATGGGTGATCGGCATTGAAGAGGGCACTTGTTGGGATGAGCACTTGGTATTGTATGTAAGCCAATTTGACAATAAATTATATATTTAAAAAAAGAAAATAAAAGAAAGTTTGTTATATAATGCATGTCCATATTAAATGTTAAGTGAATGTCAAATAAAAATAAATTTTATTAGTTTACTTTTGTCTTATTTCTAATATGTTTTATAAGTTTTTTAAAAGATGTGTCAAAAGGTTTGTATATTTGCTGTTGCTCTTACATTTTTATTATACTTCACGCCGCTCACTAGAGGGCTGCGATAAAGTAAGCTATGTTTCCTAAAAATATATATTGCCTTTAATTCAATCATGACTTATTTCCCTGCAAACACATGGCATAACCCCTAACATTTTACTCTATAACTCAGTAACTGCCTCAGTGCTATGAGGGAAGCTGCCCAGGTACAGGACCCTCTCAGCTTTTTTTTTCTATCATAATTTCTCAAAGCATTGTTTTCTGTACCAAGACTTAAAAAAAAAAAGAAAAAGATAAAATCCACATGTACATGATAGTCAATGTATTACTTCTCAAGGTAACATAACCCAAATCATTCAGCAACCATGCTAGGTGCTAAAATTAAAGGGTTTAACAAAAGGAAAAACTTTCCTTGCCCTCATGAAGCTTATTATCGACCGACAGAGATAGATAAATCAAAGGACCTCATATAAAAGTGTGAATTATAACTGTGATAAAGTACTAAATACTCGCAAGGAGAAGTGTATGGGGCTAAAAGAGCTTACATTTGGAGGAAATTCATTGTCAGAGAAGTCAGGGAGAGTTTTTCTGAGGAAGCAACAATTGACCTAAGACCTCAGGAGCATGAACTAGCTGAAGGGTCGGTGGACAAAGGTAGAAGGTTTTGGAAGAAGAGGACAACACAATCAAAAGCCCTGTGTGGGAAGGAACATGCCTAGAATGCAGAACTGAATGGAGACCAGTATAGCTGAAGCAGACAATCAAGAAAAGAGGAGTGTGTTATGAGACTGTAGATAAGCAGGGTTCCATATTCATGACATTTTGAAACCTAAATATTCTTTTCTATAAAGCTGATACATGAATGTATTCGTTCTATTAGATTTATGGAGATTAAGTGAGATACTTTTGAAGGTTTATTATAGTTCATGTCCATAGTAAGTGCTCAATGAACATCAAATAAAAATAACTTACTAGTTTACTTCTGTCTTGTGTCTACAATGTTTTAATAAGGGTTTAAAGATTCATAAGACAGAGGTTTTGTTTGTTTTTTAATATTGTAAGGACTTTCATTTATCCTAAGAGCAATGGAAAGTGATTGGAATGTTTTACATATGGCAGGGGAAAGTGACATGGTGTTTTTTTGTTTTGCATTTTTTTTTTTTTTTTTTAACGGAGGCTCGGTGCAACAGAATGTGTAGAAGCCAAAATGGATGCATGTGAGCAAATACAGCAGCTATATCTATAGTCCAGAAAAAAGGTGATGATAGTCTGGATGATAGGTGATGGTGGAGATGAAAAGAAAATAATGTATTCAAAATCTGTTTAAGAAGGAAAATTGACAGAACTTGGTGATGGGGAAGGAGAAAATGTCAAAAATGGCACCTACATTTCTGATTTGTGTGTATGGTAGTCGTGCACTCAACCAATTTAGAGAATGTTAGAGCATAAGATGAAGGGAAATGATCACAAATTACATTTCAGACACAGCAAGTCTAAAAGATCTTCAAAGAAAGAAAGATACTAGAGGTAGACAGGCGAACATATATTTTGGTGTTGGAGAGATAAATTTGTATCAATAACTGAAAATGTGGATTTGGAAAAGATTGCCTGAGTATGTGATTTTCTATAAAAATTTGAGTGGGCCCAAGTCCAAGATGTAAGGAACTCCAATATTTAATGTCCAGGGAGAAAGATCTGAAACTGCAGAAATCAGTAAATAAGGCGATTGAAATTAAAGAATGTTTAATCAAGAAAGGAATAGTCAACAGAAGTCAAGTAAGATGAGTAGTGAAAAGTGACCCTAGAACTTACAGGCACGGATAAATCTATCAGTGACCCAAGGGAAATCTATTTATTTAAATGATGGGAATGGAAGTCCAATTGAGGTGGGTATAGGGGTGAAAAGGAAGTAAAGAAATAAAAGGCAGATATAAATAATTCTTCCTTAAGTTTATTGGAAAATATGAGAAAAGGACCAGAATTTGGAGTACCTAAAGGAAGTCTTTAAACATTGGTATCAAGGTAGAGGTGTGGGTGTATGAGTGGTTACTAAAGTAAAAATTGTCTATTTTATTTCCATCTCATCTTACGTAATAACTATATCTTTCAAAAGTGAATACAGATATAAGTTTTGTCAAAATGTTTTATATACAATAGGAAAATGACTGGGAAATAATCTCTTGATGAATTGCTGATTACTTTTGAACTATTTTCCACTTCTTTCTGTGACTATCTGAGAAGTCTGTATACCTACTTGTCTAACTTTCCTTAAATCAACTACACCCATCCACATTCATGTGCACTAGACATTGGCCTTTCTAAATGCACATAACTTTAAGTGCTATCTCCCCAATCTCATGGCTATCTGAATTTATTTGCTACTAAAATTGAACTCCATTCTCTTATTGATTAGTGTTGTGTTTTTACATTCCAGCTAAGGGTTAATCAAATAATATTTTTTAAATACAAAAAGGACTTGGATTCCTTGGAAAATTACACAAATATAACTGAACTTCTCTGAAAAAGGTAGTGTAAAGGTATTAACTATTATTAATATCCTTATACTTCATCTTCCTATACACATTTTCTAAATGGTTTTTAATATCAAAACAAAAGGAATCAAATTTCTCCCCCTAGAAATAGGTATGTAATCATGAACTACAACAAGGAAGAATGTTCAACCCTTAAAAAAAGAATTTAATGGCTAAATAAATAAAATCTCACATGTAGAATTTTCAGGACAGGCTTAAAGGAAAGCCACACATTTGACTGCAGTAAAATATTAGACATCAATAGAAATTGATACACATATAAAAATTTGTTCTTGTTTGTGTAAACCTGAAATTCCCTATAACTTCTACTCATCATCGTTTAGGGCAACAGAATGTGTCTGCTTATGTGTTACCTATTCAATGCATTTCTGAGTATTTTAAGACAGTGTTTACAATGCTCTATTCCAATCATTCTTTAATGCTAAATATCCCTGCCTTCTTAACAGACAGCTTCCAGTCTTCTGTATCTCTTGATCTTCCATCTTCTCACATGTGTCAGTGTGCTTTTAATTCATCTAAAATGTGATGTTCAAAACCTAAGGTAGTATTCTATTAATTAATTATCATTAGAAAGGACACATGAAGTCAGTACAGTCACAGAATACAAAATCAATGAACAAAAATCTGTTGCCTTCCTACACACTAATAATGAAGCAGCAGAAAGTGAAATTAAGAAAACAAATCCCATTTATGATTGCACTAAAAACAATAAAATATTTAGGAATAAACTTAACCAAAGAGGTGAAAGACCTGTACTCTGAAAACTATAAAACGTTGATGAAAGAAATTCAAGATGACATAAAGAAATGGAAAGACATTCCATGCTCACAGGTTAGAAGAACAAATATTGCTAAAATGTCTATACTACCCAAAGCAATATACAGATTTAATGCAATCTGTATCAACATACTAGCAGCATTTTTCACAGAACTAGAACAAACAATCCTAAAATTTGTATGGAACCACAAAAGACCCCAAAGAGCCAAAGCAATATTGGGGGAAAAAAAAAGAACAAAACTGAAAGTAACATAATCCCAGATTTCAAGAAATAATACAAAGCTCTAGTAGTTGAAATATTATGGTACTAACACTAAAATAGACATATAGATCAATAGAACAGAATAGAGAGCCCAGAAATAAACCCACACTTATATGGTCAATTAATCTTCAAAAAGGGAGGCAAGAATATGCAATAGGAAAAAGTCTCTTCAATGAGTGGTGTTGGGAAAACTGGATAGCTACTTGCAAAAGAATGAAACTGGACCACTTTCTCTCACCATACACAAAAATAAATTAAAAATCGATTAAAGAACTAAATGTGAAACCTGAAACCATAAGAATCCTAGAAAAGGGCACAGGCACTAATTTTTGTGACATCAGCCATGGCAACATTTTTCTAGATAGGTCTCCTGAAGCAAGGGAAATATAAACAAAAATAAACTACTGGAACTACATCTAAATAAAAAAACTTCTACACAGAAAAGGAAATAGTCAACAAAACTCAAAGACAACCACCTGAATAGGAGAAGACAGTACAAACGGCATATCCAATAAAGAGTTATTATCCAAAATATTTAAAGAACTGAAACAAGTCAATACACCCCCCAAAAAATCTAATTATAAATGGGTAAAAGACTTAAACAGACATTTCTCCAAAGAAGACATACAGATGGCCAAAAGATACATGGAAAGATGATCAACATCACTCATCATCAGGAAGACGAAAATCAAAACAACAATGAGATTATCACATCACACTTCTTCAAAAACACAAGAAACAAGTGTTGGCAAAGATATGGAGACAAGAGAACATTTGTACACACTTGGTGGGAATGAAAACTGGTGCAGCTGCTGTGGAAAACAGTAGAGAGGTCTGTCAAAAAGTTAAAAATAGAACTACCTTTTGATCTAGTAATTGCACTAGTATGTATTTACCAAAAAAAATAAATATTACAAAAAAACTAACCCAATGGGATACACACACCCCTATTCTTATTGCAGCATTATTTACAATAGCCAAATATGGAAGCAGCCCAAATGTCCATCTATAGATGAATGGACAAAGACGAGGTGGTACTTACGTACAATGGAATATTACTCAAACATAAAAAATGAAATCTTGACGTTTGCAACAACATGAATGGAGCTAGAGAGTATAATGCTATGTGAAATAAGTCAGTCAAAGACAAATACCATATAATTTAACTCATGTGTAATTTAAGAAACAAAACAAATGAGCAAAGGGAAAAGAAGAGACTCTTTACTATATAGAACAAACTGATAGTTATCAGACAGAAGGCAGATGGGAGGACAGGGGAAATAAGTGATGAGGATTAAGAAGTACACTTGTCCAGGTGAACACAGGGTGACGTATGGAAAGGTTGAATCACTACACTGTACACCTGAAACTAATATATCACTGTATGTTAACAGTACTGGAATTAAAGTAAAAACTTGAAATAAAAAACTATAATTAAAAGTCATTCCATAAATACTTACTGAGCCCTTGCTAGGTACTATCCTAGGGATTGGGGATAGTGAACAAAGTAGAGGACAAGTCCCCGTCACTTACATACCACAGGATATTTTTACATTTTAATTTAGAAAAAGATTTGACCACCCTTCTCTCATCATTTCTCCAAGTAGTTCAGTAATCATTTAGGTTTTCTTGGGATTCCTTTAAATGTATTTTTGCCCATTTCCTGGTTTCTCATTCATTCAGAAATAGAGTAGGCGACAAGGAAAGATTATGGCAGAGGATATATTAACTACTCTTCACAGGTGTATGGAGACACATGTTAGTATGGAGATGAATATCTCAGTTATTAGAGTTGCAGCAATCATACATTTGAATCTCACAGTGAATTCACTTTGTTGTTCTGAGTGTTTGTTAAGATACAAACTGGTATGTTATTCCTGATCATGTTGCAATAAATACTCCCTTAACTTTCTAGGCATTCGTTGATAATGAGTTCAATCTACTCTGAGAAACTGAAGAGTTCACCTCTCTGAAACTTCAAGGCGAAAGAGGAACCAAATCAGGCCCAAAGTCCTTGAAGAGTCCCACCTTAGGGGCTAGGATTTCACCAGGGAGCAAACCTCTACTTTACTATGTGTCTCGAGATCCTTTCATTAATAAAGACCCAGGTCTTCCTTATCTATCCAGACCCTTTATTGATGACCATTACCACCCTCACAGTTTCATGCCTCACCAAGGGAGAACTTTGCTCCCCTGTTCTTGCAGGTTCTCTCTTCTCCAGGCAGAGGGTGTAATTCCCTAAACCCTCTCAATAGGACCTCCATGTCCAGAGCCCAGCAATTTGTCCACAGATGTTGAGTCAGCAAAGGTAGGGTAAAGGGCAGTATTCTTTACTGCTCCTTTTATTCTCCTCCTGAGCCCTTTTTTAACTTCAACTTTGTCCTTTCTTTTTTGAATTGCCACTCTTCTGGTTTCCTTTCTTGTCTCCTAAGCTTCTCTCCTCTAGATTCTTCAGGATTAAAAAAAAAAAAAAAAAAGGTAGTTCTTCGACTATGGATCAGAGAATTTTCTTCAGTTGCCTTAAATATTAGTGTTTAATATTGTAGGTTAGAGTGTAGTGGGGTGGAAGTGTAGGTAGGTGGAAGTGTAATAGTGTAGGTTAGAGAAGTGGGGTGGAAAATGACCTCTGGAGTGTAAATGAAAGATAAGAGGTAAGAAAATGCAAAGAAAGTAATCAGATTAATACTTAGATAAAATTGAGGCACAAAAAGATGAAACACTTGGCTCCGTGTAAGTAAATTAAAAATATTTCTCAGTTTCTGAGTAAACCATACAATGCTTGCTTGAAGAGTTGTTCATTATTGGACCATGCATCCCAGTTTAGCGAAAGATCCTTTGTCTGCATCTGTCTTTCTGCCCCCTTGCACTTACTAATTTATCAGTCCACTTTTACTCTCAAAAATGTCTCAGTTGGTCAATTGTGTGTACAGTCATGTTCATCATACTTGGAATAATTAGGGTTTCTTATTTCTGAATTTATTCATTGTTGGTAGTTTGTGTGTGTGGTTTTTGTTGTTGTTGTTTAATCCTGTGTTTGTTTAGTATGCTGCCTATGCACTCTTGGGACACATCGAATTGTTAGAAGTACAGTGATCCTCACACTTGATAGATTAGTTTGGTTCATCCTTAATTACTTATCTGCTCTATTCACTAATGGCACTGGATGAACACTTGTCGTTCTGCACTAGTTAAAATTAAAGGTAAACTGTGACACCATTTGAAGCACTGTTGAACTTTAGCTCTCTTTCAGTTAAAAGATTCTAAAAGAACAGGTGATCCATTCTGGATTTTAAAAATAAACACAAATTATTTCTCTGTTGAGTAATTAATGCATGATTACATAATTACTTTATCACATGGCTCTGATCAAATCATTAAGTGTGCCCTTTATACAAGCTCTCTGTGCTCTAAGAGTTTCGCACACATGATTAACTGGCTAGGGAATTTTTTCTCAAAGAGAAGATTATCTACTAGATTATTTTTAACACTAAGTAATCATATACTTACACATGCATTTAATAATTGGTTCATTGATTACAAAAGTGGCCTAAATTCTGCATCCTTCCCTACACCACACACTTTGCAATGTGACTTTGCAGATCATCCTATCAAAAGGTAGAACTCATATTTTCATTTCTTGATTCTGGGCTGGATTTGCAACCTGCTTTATCTAATAGAATATGGCAGAAGTAATTTGTGAGATCTAAGGCTAAGCTTCCAGCGGCCTTCCACACCAACACTAACCTTCTTGGAACTCTGCTCAACCACCATAAGGACAAGTATAAGCTAGTCTGACGAACTAAGTCATCTCAGTCATATCTGGATAGCCAGATGAATGTTAGACATGTGAAGGAGACCATGCTAGAAAAGCCATTCTCTAGCCAGCTAATCTGGTAATTAGTAAAATAAATAAATAAATAAAATAAGCAAACCCATCTGATATCAACTGAGCCTCAGATCAGGAAAATTACCTAGCTAACTCTTAGACTATGGAGTAATAGTAAATGCTTATTGTTAGAAGTCATTAAGTTTTAGGGGCACCTGGGTGGCTCAGTTAAGTGTCCAACTTCACTCAGGTCATGATCTCATGGTTCTTGAATCTGAGCCCTGCATCGGGCTCTCTGTGGTCAGTGGAGAGCCTGAATCCTGCTTTGGGTTCTGTGTCTCCCTCTCTCTCTGCCCCTTCCCCACTCGTGCTTTGTCTCTCTTCCTCTCTCAAAAATAAACATTAAATTTTTTTTTAAGTTTTGAAGTAGGTTGTTACAAAGAGATGGCTGATACAACACTTTTTAGATATTCTTACTTTAAT
This sequence comes from Panthera pardus, assembly GCF_024362965.1. Taxonomy (NCBI): domain Eukaryota; kingdom Metazoa; phylum Chordata; class Mammalia; order Carnivora; family Felidae; genus Panthera; species Panthera pardus. The sequence continues at coordinate 60,375,245 of NW_026526654.1, forward strand.
AAACAGAAAACATTTCAAAATAGTACGAGTGAGATTATTTTCCATTACTATCTCAACAACTCAATCCCTGAACGTCCATATGGCACTCAAACTGAAGATGTCTGAAACACTTTTTTTCCAAATTATGTTTCTGTTGTGTTGCATTCACTTTACTTAAGCTAAGAAAACTTAGTATTTTTTCTACATTTGCTAGTTCATCCCATTCAATTATTTACCCCAGTCAATGGATTCTCCACTTAAACATTAATCAAATATATTCCCAACACTGCATTCACACATATTGCCATAATTTGGAACTATATCATCTCTCTCCTGAACTAACTGCCTTGTGTTGAGTGTCCCTCTCTCCAAATCAATTCTACCAATTTTTTTTTCTATGACACACACTTAATTGTGGGCCTTGTTTGATTAAAAATCATTCTATGTAAAATTTAAATATATATACCCTTTTTTTCAGTGTGTGTGTGTGTGTTTGTATATATGTATATACACACATAACATACATACACATATATGGCATGTGTATATATATTCTGTATTGGAAAAACACAAATTTCCCCAATATAGATAAAATAATATTCACTACAGAACTATTAGCTTTTATTTTCAAAAGTGTTCATCCAGGTAGTGAATTTCTGGGCCACTGAAAAATTTCTTCTTTCTGGTTTGATGCACTGAAGAACAGTATCAACCACATTAACAGATTACATGATAGGAGTCAAAACTAGTTCCTCTTGGTACTTGTTGCAAGTTCATATGGGTTGAAATTCATATGGCTTTATAAAGCCAATCTTAAATTTTGTCACTTACATTCCCATTTTCATACCAAACCCACCATCTCTCCTAAATTGTCTTTACCGCTTTACTCAAGATGCTCCTTCTGCCTCAAATATCTTTTCTTATTCTTCACTCAGAAAAAAATTGTTCATTCTATGAAACAGCTTTAAAAACACCATCTCAGTGACACCTTCCTTGGTAATGCAGTCAGAAATAACCCGCATCTATGTGCTCTCCTTACAGCAAGATTTTGCTAATATTAGCATAGTACTTACCTTGTTGTAGTTATTTGTATAGAGTGTGTCTTCCCTGCTTGCCCATGAGCTCTTTGAAGGCAATGATTATGTAATTTTCATTTGTGTATTCTTAGAATCTGATAAAGGGCCTGACAGTAGATGTGACTATCTATATGTCAGTAGTAACATATTTTATGTAAAGTGAGTAGAAGTTTTCCTCATTGATTCTTAGTACATGTCTCTATAGAGTAATTGCAATAGGCAATTCATGAGCAAACCATTCTATTTGGAATTGTTTTCATGTTCCATATTTTATTTTAGAATAACAGGAGCTTTGATGTGGGTATTATCCTCAGTTTATAAATGAGGAAACTTGGAGAGGTAAGAACTGACGAAAGTTACAAAGGTCCTTTAATTCTACAGTTTGGTATCTTTTTACTTGACTAAAATCTTAAATTAAAAAAAAAAAAATTCATCACTGGGGAGCCTGGATGGCTCAGTTGGTTAAGCACCTGACCCTTGGTTTTATCCCAGGTCATGATCTCACGTTTCGGGAGTTTGAGCCTCATATAGGGGTCTGCACTGGCAGCATAGAGCCTGCTTGAGATTCTCTCTCTCCTTCTCTCTCTCTGCCCCTCCCTGGCTCATGCTCGCTCGCTCATATTCTCTCTCTCTCTCTCTCTCTCTCTCAATAAGTAAATTAAAAAAAAAAAGGAAAACAATTTCATCACAACATAGCATGAGTTAAAATCCCCAAAGTATTCAACTCACTTCAGGGTTCACATATATTGAAAGGATAAAACTGTGCATAAATATTTTAAGGTGCAATTTCCACAGCATAGGAGATTACACTGCTATGTTTTCCCACATACCCACATATAGGCTCATTGTAATTCCAGTGTCTTGCTAGCCAAAAATAAAAAAAAAAAAAAAAGTCTCTCCTGGTAAAAAAAATGTGATATTACAGTGACAATTTCAAATTATTTCATACTTTTCAAAACATGAGATAAGTAAAGAAAACACTTTGATTTTAAATATAATTCTCATAACAATAATAAAACTACAGTTTGAATTTGAAAGGACTTCTTCAAAAGTTTTATGAATGACCTTCTTCATGCATGGCTGTCATCTTCATTTCCTTGAAAGAATTTGCTTTGTTCTTATTGCACCAGGTGCGTGTTTCCTGTCTTGAAGTTCAGGTTTCTTTGCCGAATCAGGCATTGGAATGCATAAGGCAGGGATTTGTCGCCTCTGCCGATTCTGTGATACCAGCTCATTCTTTCCAGGCAATGAAAATAAAATAACATTAATGCTAATAACATGTACAAATAAAAGTAATAATGATACTGACAGTAAACTGACAAGAAAGAGAGCTATATAACCTTCAGTACATCAAAGACACCTGTTGGTATGGAGGAATGAATGAATTCATTGATTTGGGCTTGTTTGCTTATTTATTTATTTTTTGGTCTCTGTCATTGTAAAGTAGAACTCTTGCCGACAGTTAAGTATATTCTTATGGGATACTGTAGCTCAAAGTCAAAACAAATTTAAACAAGTTATACAATGCTGCCCTTTAATGAGGTACAATTCAGTAGCTGAGATCACATCCTAACTTCAGAAAGGGGTCACATACAGGACAACTAGGCAATCTGTTCATCAGGTGAGTCCACTGATAAAGTTTTGGAGCAGTTAGGTGACATACTTTTCAACCACATGCTTATCTGCTGCTTATCTGAAATCGTATATTCACAGTGTAGGAAATACATTTGGAGATTATGCTATTTTGAAAGGGGAAGTTCAATTTAGTCTCTGTGGAAGAGTGACCTTAATTGTGAAAACGAGATCCACACAGCTGTGAGTGAATGACTTGAATTTCAGACTGATAGAATTAGCTATTTAAAATACCAATGATGAAAACCCACTAGACTAACCTCTAGCATTTCTCTCTTAACATGAAATTTTTAATGAAGTTTTTCACCTAACACCTTACTTAATCACTTTCCACTCTCATTGAGAACACACACAAGATTAGATAGAAGGTAGAAGTTTCTCATGATACCCAGTTTTTTCGATGTTCAAGTCAGAACTGAAGATGTCATAAAAAGCAATGCAAGGCTTTGTTTCCCTTAAATTCCACGTAAGCAAGACTGTACATGGCATTTTTTTCTCCCAATAAAGTGACAGGATTCTGGGTGACTGTCTCTGTTATAGTTCTTTGGATATAAATAATAGAAATTTATGATAAATTATTCAAACAAGAAAAATGGATTCCAAGCAGTCCACAGAACCAAAGCAGAGCTGAAAACCCAGGCCTGTTGGAAGAACAAATGTGATTTGCCTCATGTGAGTTATCTGTTCACCCTGGCTACTAATGGTGGTGCTGGTTACTGGGGTTTCTACTCTTTGGGATGATGAGTCACGACTTGTACCAGAACAAAGAGAAAAGGGATTTTAAATAGACTAAGACAATATATTCTACTGAGGTAATAAGTGAGTCATCTGCCAAATTTATTCTCTTAGGATTATCATCCCACTTATTATCCTCCTTTATTCTTTATATTTAGCTTTCACAAGGAGAAAGGAGATGAACTGTTATTAGCCAACTGAAAGGCCTCGTTACATGAACCAGGACAATAGGAGGAACAATCTGACCTACCCAATAGCACTGTGAGAAGAAATAGATATTTTATATGAAATAATTTTTGAGACACAAAGACTTAAATGAGTATGAGTTATTAAGGTCTGCCTAAGTCAACATTTGTTTATTTTATATGTTTTCTAAATTGCTCACATACTTAATTTTGGAATTTGAAATCACTAAAATAACAACACAACCACAGTGTTAGATAATTTCTACACTAGAAGGTTCAGGAGGGCAGTGATGACTTCTGATTTATTTATAGCTTTAGCTCTATGTCCTTCAGAGCCCAGCATTTTGAAAGTACTAAATAAATATTTCTTGATTGAATGAAATTCATTTAGTGCTTGAGATTTACTGCTCAAGAAATCCATTTTTATCCTGAGGTTTAGAGCATCAAATATAGGGATCCAAGAAATTTCTGTTTGGGGGAAGTTCAACAAACTTGTAACAACTTTTACTATGCTCTATTTCATTTTGAATGTAATGGAGTGACAAAGGCAGGGGTTCAGTTTTGAAATTAAAAGAGTGTTCCAGAAAACATCAGTTATAGTTCTGTTTCCTGGAGAAGTAGCACCAATTCGCTATTGTGCCCTGTTTGTAGAAAGAAATAATCACAATGGTATGTCTATTTACACAAAAGTAAAGCAAATACTTCATTCACCTATTTTTTTCTGGAGAAAATGCAAAGATAACACTGTGCAGAAACTCAAACTCAGATGCTAAGTGTTTTATGAAGCAGTGTAAGTTGGGTGTGCATTTATGCAGTGTTTCAGTTGGGGTTGCTATAAAAATTTCCATAGATGAGGCTCTTGAAAATAACATTTCTCATAATTCTAGAGATGGGGAGGTCTAAGTTCAAGGTGCCAGCAGATCCAGTGTCTGGTGATGCCCACTTCCTGGTCTGGAGATGACTGTTTTCTTGCATTCTCTATAGAGGAGATGAGAGCTGAAGATAGCAAGCCTCATTTTTCTTCTTATAAGGGCATAAATCCTATTCTTGAGGGCTCCGCCTTTATGAACTAAATACTTCCAAAGGTCCCACCTCCTAATCACCATCACATGAGGCGTTAGAATTTCAACAAATGAAATTTGGTGGTTGAGGGAGCAGGGGGACGTAAATATTCAGTCCATGGTAGCCAGACTATGATACAGCAGAGTTACAAAATAAGTTTCCCAGGTAAGGATCCAAATGTAAATGCCCGTGATAAAGTGTATTTTTTTTAGACAAAATGCTATCACAGGTAATCTGGCAATCCAGGGGACTGGATCTTTACCTTATGCTGGAAGTAATGTTGTGAATAGGATTCTGATTGGATTGCCCTGTCTCTGCTCAGACTTTAGACCACCCTCCCCCTGCATGTTATTTAAGGTTAAATAATCCAGACTTTGGAAGTGTACTGGCAACTATTTTGACTGCCTTTGTGGAACCATGTAGGCCAGAACATATCTTGTGTTTCATGGTGAACAATTTTCCTTCAAGGCATCACCTAGAGCAGGAAATGAGGGAAGCCTTTATTAAAAGAGAGGATGAAAAAGAATTTTTTCTGGGATAAGTAGGGTAGACTTTTCAACTAGGGGTAAGTTCCAAAGCTCTTCTCTCAGTGAAAAGGGATCTTGCCCCTGCTAGAGGCAGCTGACTGGGAAATAAGGAGAACTAACTCACTCCTTTGGTCTGTGGACACTAGAAATGGATATCTTACTTTTTTAAATGTAATTACCTTTGTTCATAAACATAAATAAACGTAATTAACTTTTGTGTGTAAATTTTTATTTCTGTGTGTGAGAATTGTATCTAGCACAAAACAAAATGTATGTTCAAAGTAGCAGCAAATCTAAAGAAGTCCATCAGATGATGGCAGGTGGTAGAACCCTCAAGTAGATATCTAGAGACAGAAGTCTGGTTGAGGTCACGATTCACAACCATCATGGATGTCTAGAACCCATATGTGTTCCCTTGGGACCCCCATAAGTAGGTGGGGAAAAAGAAACATGCAACTGTAGATTCTTGTTTTTATATACAAGATATCAGCTGACACTATGGCTACCTGGCTGTTACCATGTAGGTTGACCCATGATGGCAGGATAATATGAGACCATATGGTCATGATAAGGGCTAAATAACAATTTCACTCTTTTTCCTCCTCTCTCCCACTCTACATCCAGTACATACATTCCTTGAGCCCAATAATAACAGATCATTTGAGGTTCTATGACTACAGGCATGCATTATTTATTTCGATACTCAGCATGGAACTAAAGCAAAGTCTTTAAAAAATAAATCCGTCAAGCTTGTATAGTGGCCTAAATTAAAAGAGCTGAACATTGTATATAAATGTGGAAAGCTATCACATGTGATTTTGGAGTAAAATAAGAGCTGTTTTTGTTTCCAACGATTTCTACCACTCTTTGTTTAAAAAATATCTTATTGTGGTAAGAGCATTTACTTAACATGAGACCTACCCTACTTACAAATGTTTAAGTGTACTATATGGTATTGTCGATTATAGGTACAATGTTGTAAAGTAGCTGTCTAGAGTTTATTCATCTTGCTTCACTGAAATTTTATGTCTGTTGATCATTAATTCCTCATTTCTCCCTCTCACTAATTCCTGCAAACTACCATTCTACTCCAATTCTATGAATTTGACCTTTTTAAACACCTAAAAAAAAAATAAAATTATACACTACAGGTCTTTCTGTCACTGACTTACTTCACTTAACAAAATTTTCTCGAAGTTCGTCCATGTTGTAGCATATTGCAGAATTTCCTTCTTTTTAAAGGCTGAATAATATTCCATTGTATGTATAGACCACATTTTCTTTATTCATCCATCAAAGGACATTCAAGTTATTTCCACATCTTGGCCATGTGCAATGAATGTGGGAGTGCTAATAGCTCTTTGAGATCCCAATTTCAATTCTTTTGGATAATATGCAGAAATGAGATTGCTAGAGAATATGGTAGTTCTATTATTAATTTTGGGAGGAATCTCCATACTGTTTTCCATAGCAACTACACCATTTTGCATTTCTACGTATCCCTTCTTAAAACAGCTTGGCTCTGGAACACACCTGTGTGCTCTTTCCCAATTATTTCTCCATTTTTAAAAAACTTAATTCCTATTATTTTTGTATATGCAAAAACTTAAAACTACCTAAAATACCCTACATGTTTCTATATATGTTTATTTGCCTTGGAAATAGCTGTTTTGAAAACACTGTTTCATGGGTAATAAAATACATATTTTTAATTATATTATTAGAAAAAAAAGATTCTATACGTAAAAAAAAAAACTTAGTTCTCATATATTTTGAGTTCGGTTTGGAAAAATTCAGTTGCTATAAGAAGACAGATTCAGAAAGAGGTTTCCCTCTTACCCCGATTATAATTACTAGAAAGGATTTTGTAGGGAATCGAACATCTTCATAGAATACAGTGAAGATCACACAGAAACCCTGGCAGTGCAAATTACTGTACTTGTTGGGACTTTTCAAGTGATGAAGTACTTAGCTATATCACAGATCAATTCCTTGCCAAGTATTATTTTTATGTCTCTATCTTAGCAGGGATTATAAACTCTTGTTTACAATAACTTCAGGAAGACTAATGACATAGCTTATTATCAAGCATATACAAAATGCAGCGATTGATTTTTTTCAAAAATTAAAAAGCTAACATGGAATTGTGAATGGAAACACCTTGCTACAGAGATCTGTCCATGCTCAGGAAATCAGGTTAGGTACATCACTTTCCTTTTCTGCCTTTGTTTCTCTATTAATTGATGGAGAGAACATAAGGGGTCACTTATTCAAGTGCTATGGGGGGGCCAAATGTAATGTAAATGAACAAAGAGAGCCACTGTACCACAATGGCAGTGGGGGCGATCTGTGGAGAAGCAGTAAGGATACGTCATTTTAAACAATGTCAGCTGCTATTTAGCAGCAAATTACTGTAGAAAGGCAAGCCCGCTTTTCAAATTTGTCAAAAGCAGCAGAGAAATTCCGGTTCTGAGGTAAAATATCCTGGTTTTTAAATGTTGACAACTCTGGTTTGCACACTATCTACCGCAATACAACATCATTAGCATCGTGTTTTTGGCTTATAAGCTGTCAGGTGGCAACCTATGAGTGAGAGAATGTCCAGTTATGGTGCTAAAATGACTTAATGGGAAGTGTACTGAGCATTTAACATTTCTTTTATTCAGAATCATGCAAGGATTTCCAGGGACTTTAAGGATATTGTGCTAGAGACTATGGAAAAGCCGGTTAATTAATGCCAAAAACTGGTTGATGAAGTACCAGTCACATTATAAATGAGAATTCTTAACTATTTGGTTGTATACTTGGTACTAAAATTCACTATCATTTTCATGATTTTCTTTTAATATTCTTTATGCCATTTGTGGTTACAAGCAGGTAAGTATCAGTGCAATATGAAATAGACTAGGTACGTTGAACATGCAACACATTGTTCCATATTCCCTATTTTCCTTTCGCATTTAAAGCTCCTGAAAAAAAATGCATTACCAAAAGCAATCTCTAGTATTATAATTCAATGACGAGTGTAGAGCTCACTGCACCTGCTAATAATGGTAGCCTCTACCAGAGACTTTGCCTACAGTCTCTTTGTCAGAAAAAAAAATAGCTTTTTGATCTAATTATCATCATTTCCATTGATTATGGTGTTTTTTGGAGAATTAGACTAAAACATAGTGTTGCTTATATGACGAGATCAAGTAATAACAAAGGCACACAAACAAAGAGTGTCTGATCTCAATGACAGACTAAACCTTCCAAATTGCTAATCATTAAGACATCATATTGGGAAAGGTTTTGTGTGGCACAGATATAAAGCTTTAGCATGCAATGTGGATGCTTCTCACTTTTATTTATTTTTTGAATGACTAATCTGCTTCAGAAAGCTGTCAATAAAAGTATATGCCCATACCTAGATACCTTTTGAATTTCTAGAAAAGATTATAAGCTCTGGGAAGTGGGACTGTAGGTGATCTTTTGTGATAGTCATGGTGTCCACACCAAAAAGAAGCTAATTCATCTGATGAAATTTAAAACTGATGAAACACACACCCAAACCATTTCTTAGCTAGCCTTTTCTGCGTAAACCACTTTATGGTTTATGCTGAAAGCATTTTTATTCTTTGTATTAACATTTTCACAAGGATATGTATTAATTTGCAGACCCCATTTGTTTCCCCCTGCTCAGCACTTAACCAAAACATCAATTTGAAGCTGTAAGATTTGTTTTTTTATTAATGGATTACCTTCCTATTTTTTTTTTAATTTTTTTTTTTAACGTTTATTTGTTTTTGAGACAGAGAGAGACAGAGCATGAACAGGGGAGGGTCAGAGAGAGGGAGACACAGAATCTGAAACAGGCTCCAGGCTCTGAGCTGTCAGCACAGAGCCCGACGCGGGGCTCGAACTCACGGACCGCGAGATCATGACCTGAGCTGAAGTCGGCCGCCCAATCAACTGAGCCACCGAGGCGCCCCTACCTTCCTATTTTTTAACTTCTCTTTCTGAAAATATATTTCATGTTGATGTTGTATATCCCAATCTCTTAACGTTGCTTTCAAATTATCCTTATTTTTATCTTTGTCTTTATTTTCCTCTATATCCTTTAAATTTTCCACAACCACTGTACTAACTTGTCTAACATACTTATTCCTCAAAACTTTCAAACCAAACACACATAAGCACATAGACGCACACACAGAAAAGGAGGGATAAGGAGGGACAGGGAAGGATTTTTTTTAACTTCATCAATAGTATTTGGGAAGCTTCTATTTTGTTCTTTCAGAATGCTCCTTCATTCTAGTAGTTTCTTCTTGTTTTTGGGAACATGCTATTTTCTCTACTGTTTGTGAGAATGCTACTTTGAAATTTAAATTTATTTCTGTATTTTCATATAGCAAAATTCTCTTTGTATTTCTAGCTCCATGCATTATGAAGTATGATAGAGCTTTATAGTCACTACTCCAACCATGACAGAGAAGGGTTTTATCAATCCTCCAAAAATTCCCTTTTGCAGCCCTTCCATACCCCCAATTCCTGACAACTGAGATAAGTTCTCCAGCCCTAGAGTTTGCCTCTTCCAGAATTAAGTGGAATCATATGGTATCTTGTTTGAATCTAGATTTTTCACTTAGCAAAATGCATCTGAGCTTCATCTAGGTTACTTCATGTATCAATAGTTCCTCTAATTATAATGTTTATTAAAAAGATTTCTCTTTTGGGGTGCATGGGTGGCTCAGCCAGTCAAGTGTCCAACTCTTAATTTCGGCTCAGGTCATCATCTCATGGTTCATGGGATTGAGCCCCAGTAGCATTGGGCTCTGTGCTGATAGCAGGAGTCTGCTTAGGATTGTCTCTCCCCCCCCCACCCCACCCCCCTCGCTGCCCCTCCCCCACTCGTACATGCATTATTTCTCAAAAATAAACAAATAAACATTAAAAAAAAGTTTCTCTTTTACCAAAAACATGTTTGATCTTCCCGAGATCAACTGTTGTGTTTCGTTTTTATTTTTGGCTTTTAGCTTACATAAATGCCTGGTGGTCCTTAACTGCTATTTATATTTATAAACAAAGAGCCATGTTATTAATAAAAGTCACGGGCACAAGCCTTTCTACCTGGAGTAGGTCTGTTTTCATGATTGCCTTTCCCCAGAAGACAGAGATTGACAGGTCTGTGTGGAGCCAAAGGGGATACTGACTGTCAAGTTTTTTGGGGAGTGGATTTGGGGGTCACACACATTGGGTGTAGAGAGTCAGGTGATCCTTACATCCATTCAAATGCCAAAGTAAGGACTTTTTGGTGGTATCAAAGTTTCCACTAAAAACATTGGTCTTTCCTGGCATGTTTTTCAATTTCTTTCTAGAGCAAGAGTTTGCTCATTTCATTTTAACTAGAAGCAAAGGACCCTGCTCACTTTTCCTCCCCTTCTCCCTCCTGATGGATGCATTAGTGTGTATGTTCAAAGGCTAAGAGCCAAGGAAGATGAAGATATATGTTAGCTGTACTAGCCCAGTGATTGTAGAGAATGTCCACCTACTTCAAGCTTGCTGTCTCTTCACAGCTATGCTGGAAAAGGACATCTCCAAGTTTAGCACCAATATTTTTCTCTAGTTTTTCAGCAGTATGTATCAATTGGTTTTTGTTCTCAAAATTCATCACAATTTCTGAAACACTGCGGTTCCTGCTTTCATCCTCAGTGCTATTATGAATAGTTTCTTCTATACATATTCATCATTCCTTCACTAAGATTTGGGAAGGAAGAGGCAAAATTGTGTGCATTCTCAATCATCCAGAACCAGAACCCAGAGACAGTATTGTCATTGTGGGAATGCCTGATCTCATGCAAGAACTGTGTGACCCCACGCTATGAGTTATAGAATAGTCTTCATTACTTGCCATGGTACTATGGATCTCCCTTACTGTTTGTTACATATCACCAGAGTCTAGATTTAGCTAAACTTTTCTATTTAATAGTAACCTCTTGAAAATGGAATAATCTTTGGACGCAGCACATGTGTGGGGGTGGGGGGATGTCAAAAGAAGACATACTGATGCTTCAATAGGTAGTTGAGCATGTTTAGTGTAGGGAGCCTTCCATACACCCCTTAAGTACCATGGAGAAATTTTGTACCCTGACTTTTCGTTCACAGTAACAGAGAACAGCTATGGGGGCAAGTACTACTGGGAGGAAAACAATGCTAGGTTGGTGTTATCATGTATTTTAGTAATTGTTTTTCCTAAAATATCTTCTTCAAAATAATTCACATCATATAAGAAAATTGAGCCCTAGAAAGTATTCCCCAAATCACTCAGCTCATAAGTAGTAGAGTCACCACTCCAACATATTTCTTCTGGTTCCTAAGACTGGACGCAACAAAAGGATGAACCATGTCCTGCTTAGGAAGGGAGACTTGGAGACAAGGGCTTCAACTCAGATTAATTCACACAGTAAAACAAAGGCAATTTAGCGGGGCTCTGAAAATTATGTGCTTTGATTTCTCATCCTCTCTTTTTCTTTTCCTTTCTTAACAAGATTGATGCTTTTTAACAGCTTAATTGAGGTGTCATTTATTACCATAAAACCTAACCATTGTGAGTGTACAATAATTTATAGTAAATTTATGATGTACAACCATCTTGACAACCCAATTTTAGAAAATTTCCATCACTCCAAAGAATTCTCTCATGTCTATTTGAAGTTAATATACACATCTACCCTAACCCCAAACAGCAATATGTATTTTCTCTCTACAAATTTGACTTTTTCTGGATTTTTAAAAAATTAAATCATATAATATGTAGTATTTTGTATGGATTCTTTCACTTATCACAATGTTTTTGAAGTTCATACTTTTTGTGGCATATATAAGTGGTTCATCTCTTATCACCAAAAAAGTAACCCATTTTATGGGGTTCCACATTTTGTTTATCCATTCACTAGTCGATGAATCATTCATTTGGATTATATATTGATTTTATACTATGCAACTTTACTGAATTAATTGATTAGCTCTATAAGATTTTGGTGGAGTTTTTAAGGTTTTCTGTATATAAAATCATGTCATCCACAGATAGTGACAGATTTACTTCTTCCTTTTAAATTTTGATGCCTTTTATTTCTTTTTCTTGCCTAACTGCTCTGTCTAGGACTCATCATTCTATGTTGAACAAAAGTGGCAACAATGGGCACCCTTGTTGTGTTCCTGATCTTAGAGAAAAAGTTTTCAGTTTTTCACTGTTAAGTATGTTATAACCCATGAGCTTCTCATACATGGCCTTATTATGTGGTGGTACATTCCTTCTATGCCAACTTTGTTGACAGTTTTTACCATAAACAGATATTGAATTTTGTCAAATGCTTTATTTGCATCTATTGAGATGACTGTATAATTTTTATCCTTCATTTTGTTAATGTGATCGATCCTGTTGATGGATTTGTAGATGTAAAACCATCCATACATCCCTGTGAATAAATCCCATTTGAACATGGCATATGATCCTTTTAATGTATTTTTTGAATCTGATTTGCTAATATTTTGTCAAGGTTTTTCTTTTGTGTCTTCATCAGGGATAGTGGTCTATGATTTTATTTTTTGTGTGTGGTGTCCTTGCCTGGTTTTGGTATTGGGGTATTGCTGGATTCATAAGATGAGTTTGGAGCACCCCCACTTCTTCAATTTTTTGGAAGAATTTGAGAAAAATAAGTATTAAATCTTCTTATAATGTTTGGTAGAATTCACCAGTGAAGCATCTGGTCGTGAACTTCAGTTTGTTGAGAGGTTTTTGATTACTAATTCCTAGTAATCAGGTATAATTACTCCTTACTAATAATCTACTCAAATTTTCTATTTCTTCGTGACTCAATCTTGGAAGATTGTATGTTTCTAGAAATCCATTTCTTCTAGGTTACATTGTCCAATTTGTTGGCATATAAATGCTTATTACTAGTCTCTAATGACCCTTTGTCTTTCTGTGGTATCACTTGTAACTTCTGATTTATTTGGTTCCTCTCTCTTTTAGTCTTAGTGAGTCCAGCTAAGGTTTTGTCAGATTTGCTTATCTTTTCAAAGAACCAACTCTTAATTTCATTGACCTTCTCTATTGTATTTTAAGTCTCTATTTCATTTATCTTGGCTCTAATTTTTATTACTTCCTTCTAACTTTTCACTTTGTGCTTCTTTTTCTAGTTCATTTGGGTATAAAGTTAAAGCGGTAATTTTGAAATATTTCTTGTTTCTTAAGATAGGCCTGTATTGTCATGAACTTCCCTCTTAGAACTTCTTTTGCTGTGTCTCATAGATTTTGGTATGTTCTGTTTACATTTTCATTTGTCTTGAGGTATTTTTAATTCCCCCTTTGATTTCTTCATCGACCTATTGATTGTTCAGTATTATGTTGTTTAATCTCCATGTATTTGTAATTTTTTAGTCTTCTTTTAAATGATTTCTAGTTTTATACTCTGGTAGTCAAAAAAAGACACTTGATATGATTACAAATGACGATTTCCTTTAGCTTTTGCTTATCTGGAAAACTCTATCTCTCCTTCAATTCTGAATGATAACATTCACAGGTAAAGTATTCTTGGTTGGAAGTTTCTTTTCAGCACCTTAAATATGTCATGCCACTCCTTTCTGGCCTGGAAAGTTTCTACCGAAAAATCTGCTTATAGCCTTATGGGGTTTTCCCTTGTATGTGACAAGTTGCTTTTCTGTTGCTGCTTTGAAGGTGCTCTATTTAACTTCCAAAATTTCACTGAAATGTGTCTCAGTGTGGATCTTTTTGGGTTCATTTTAATTCAAACTCTGTGGTCTTCCTACAGATGACCACAGATGACCTGGATGTCTGTTTCCTTCACTAAGTTAGGGGTTTTCAGCCATTATTTCTTCAGGTATGTTTCCTGACCCCTTCTTTTTCTCTTCTTCTGGGACCCCTATAATGTAAATGTTATCTACTTGATACTATCCTATAGGTCCCTTAAGCTATCCTCACTTATTTTTTTTGTACACACGTCATTTTTCTTTTTGCTTCTCTGTTTGGATGAGTCTAACTGTTCTGAGATCATTGATCCTTTCTTCTGTTTCATCTAGCTGCTGTTGAATCCCTCTAGTGTATATTTTCAGTTTAGTTATTATATTCTTCAGATTTGTGACTTCCTTTTGGTATTTTCTCTTATTTCCATCTCTTTGTTGAAGATCTCAGGGTGTCCATCTATCCTTCTCTTGAGTTAGGTGAGCATTTTTATGACCATTACTTTGAACTCTTTATCAGGTACATTATCTATCTCCATTACATGAAGGTTTATTACTGGGATTTCATCTTGTTCTTTAGTTTGAAATATGTTCCACTATTTCCTGATTTTTACTTGACTCTGAGTTTGTTTCTATGTATTAGGTGAATCAGCTTCTCTCCTGGTCATGAAGGAGTGTCTTTGTGTAGAAGATGAATCTTATCTTTCAGCCTTGCCCTAGGTGTTCTTTGTCTCTTGAACCCTTGTATTGGTCTAAACTATCTGATTTATTCTTGAAATGTCCCAGTTGTTTAGGGTATAACAAGACCTGTCAGTGTTTCAAAGGGAGGGATCTCAGTCAACACTTAGTTTCAGGCTCATTGAAAGCTGTTAAACCCTCAGCCAGCAGCTTTTAAAATGTGCAAATATATACAGTCCTGTGGGACTGCAATCATAAATCCTGCTTGCCCCCAGACCATGTAATCTGGAGGTATTTCCTGATGAATATTGCCAAAATCAGGAAAAGTGTATAAACTCCTTTTATGGAGTACCAGTGAGCTGTAGGAAGGTCTAGGTAGAGTGCAGAGATAGTGACCCCAGCCTACTTTCCTGAGATCACCTCTAAATTCTGTAAATGTTAGCCTGAAGGCTGTCCCTCAGGCTGAAGCTCCAGGACAAGTAAATAGGACATTTTCACTGAAAGACTAAGGGTTTGCTTCAGTCTCTTTACTGTGTCATTCCCGGGGATGGTAGCCTGCCAAGAACTGTGTCTCCAATTGTTTTGGCCCTGGTCACCAGCACCAGCCACTTAAGGGATGCATGGACTGTGCACATGTCTGCTGGCTTTAGCAGAGCCACAGGAGACCACAGGGGCAGGACAGCCCCAATGGTGTTAGTAAGGTAAAAAGAGAGTGCAAAATTGTGCATGCCAATAGGACAGTGAGCATGACAGAGAACACAAAGATGGTGTCTACCAGTGTCTCAATCCCCAGATAGAGTCCCAAAAGACCCTTGCCCCTCTTTCAGACACTAAGATTATAAGATATAAAATGAATCTCCTTCACATACAGTCTGGGCATATTTTATTTATTTATTTATTTATTTATTTATTTATTCATTCATTTAAATATGAAATTTATTGTCAAATTGGTTTCCATACAACACCCAGTGCTCATCCTCTGGGCACGTTTTAAACTGCTGCTTTTGCATTGGGTTTCAGAGTTAGTCTATGTATGAGCCCTTTCAGTGTGAAATCTCAGTTCCCTACAGACTTTTGGGTTTCCTAGACATAAGACCCACTGATTTTCAAAGCTTGTCTCTCCAGTGCATGTCCTAAGGATTGGAGTACCTAATGTGGAGCATGAACCCCTTGCTCCTCAGGGAGAAGATCCCTGTTTGTGAGATTCCTCCCAATGAATGGTTGACACCCTGGGAGCAGGGTTTTTAGCAAGACTATATCTCTGCCTCTCCTATCAGTTCTGATGTGGACCTTTTATCCTATGTTGCGGAGGAGCTGTTGAGTTAGTTTCCAGGTCTTTTTCAAAGGAAACCGTTCCACATGTAGTTGTAGATTTGGTATGTGTGTGGGAGGAAGTGAGTTCAGGATCTTCCTACGTCACCATCTTGAGCCACCAATAGGTCTGTGTCCTATAATGCTTTTGCATTTAGTATATACCTTTATTTTAACCCCATCTCATAGTTATATATGTTTATATATATTTATATAATAACATAAAATATAATATATAATATAAACATTATGTGTGTGTATATATAGTAGTAATATATACAGTAATAAATATGTTAAAAAATTAGCTATCTAAAACGGAATGCTTTTAGTATTTATCAGCAATAAGAATGATAAAAAAGAATTGCAGTAGTAATACACATTTCAAATGTTTTTGGAATGAGTATGTTCCCACGGACATACTTCAGGGCTTTTTGTTTCTTTGTTTTTTTCTGATCCACTCTCCTTTTATTGTTCCACCCTGGTGAAGGTTTTGCAGAGTACAACTGTTATGTGTACAATCCTGGGTCAAAGGCTGGAGAGTAACTTTTTAGTTGTGCTTCTTTTAATATTTTCTCTTACACACACATGCATGTGCATGCACACACACACACACACGTTTAAAAAATATGTGCAATCCTGCATGGAATATTACACAATTTTAATTGATGTATGAAATTAAAAAAAAAAAAAAGTACCCTTGTCTAAACACCAATACATAGAGTGCAGATGTTCTTGAACTGCTCTTTGTAAGACAAACTCTGAGAACCATTTTCTCTAAATAATGGACATTAACTTTTTACAAAGGAACCTTGAGAGAGAGAAACTTTGTAGTTTCTTTAGAAGCTGGTTTTGGTTATCTTCTAGACAAGAACTCTATACCTCTCTCAATGGAAATATCATACATCAGGTACACTAGTTAATATTTCAAGTTAAATACTGGATGGAACAATCAATTTCTATTGCTTTTAATCTATTCAAATGCTAGGAAATGTATTATTTTATGAAGCATTTTTAGTGTTAGACTGGGATACCACTACATCTGCCCTACATATGGCAGCAACTTTTATACATAAACTCTTCCTCTTTGGTGTATACACACACACACACACACACACACACACACACACACACAGTTCACCATTATTGCCATAATTTGCAATTATTCACATGCATATTCTACTACTTAAGAGATAGTTTTCTTAGTTCCTGTACATACACACTAAGTCAATTTGACTCTTCCTCTTTCATGTACACACACACACACACACACATTGACTGTTCACCATTATTGCCATAATTTGCAATTATTCACATGCATATTCACTACTTCAGAGATAGTTTTCTTAGATCGTGTACATACACACTAAGTCAATTTGAAATAAATTCAAGGTGTAAGGGGCAGAAATATTTATACACATTATATTTTGACTTTTAGGATGGGGTTGATGTTTACAAAGTAGTTTCTTATTTAATATCAAGGTTTTCAATCTTTCTTTCTATGAGATTTACTCCTAAGGAAGAAATTAACATTCTGGACACATTGCCATGCTATAACCAGATTTTTAAAGCACTGTGGTATTGATGACAGAAGCAAATATGAGGCAGATAATGCAAATTTCCAACTAACTGTCTAGACACCTTTCCAGTAACTAAGGGCTCATCTATGTAACGTATGGTTTATCAAGCAGTGAGCTGCGGTCCTGGATTACAGCAAATGCCAGCCTAGTCCATGGCAGCAAATGAAAATCTCAGAAGTATTCTAATTCAACTCCTTTTAAGCTCCATTTTACTCCCTAAGTCTTTCCCTGGAAAGAATCTGTACCCATAATTGGAAAATTCTTCTTTTCTGCTATTCAGCAAGTTGGAATGAGGAGTTTCTGAGAGTTCAAGGAGTTCAGGTTAATGGTTCGTGCTATAGTAACTTGGAATTCAAAATGCATCTGCCTATAGAAACATACTAGGTGATACTTCCTCTATTATGATATAGGATTGACGAAAGTAAAATTGACTCATAATGTTAAGAGTGATTTTCTGTACCTGAGTGTCTATCCATCTATTATAATTTTGTTTCTAAAAGAAATATTAGGTAAAGTACAATCAAAGAACTTGAAAATGGACTTTTGTAATGCAATGAAGTTTTAAAAAGATATCCTCTAATGGAAGTCCTACAGGAAAATAATTCTCTTACTTTACACTAATTCTTCATAGATTTCAGAATACTATTCAAAATTTCTAAAAGGATTTGAATCACATTTTTAAAAGAAGGTTGAGCCCTCTCAGGCCCATAAGAAAGGTAAGAAGCAAAAGGAATAAAAATCTTATATTTTTAAGTTAAAAGCAAGTGATCTCTGAACAATAATAGTTGCTAACTGTGCTTTTCCATCTTTTAGCTGGGTGAACTAAGATATTTGACTAAATTTTTCTGTTGTTTCATTTACATATGAATTTGATAATACTGACAGGAAAAGGAAGTCATAAGACTAAGGGACATGACGTAAAATTTTAGTGTGCTGCCTGGCATAAAGTGATCCCTTTAAATTTGAATCCCCTACATTTCACTTTCCCTGTGGGTTTTTTGAGAATATCTCTAAGCTTCTGCTATTTTGGGGGTAAGCCCGTTTTATGATGCAGTGACTTTAATTTAGAGATTATTATTGCTGAGTTGTGTTATTTATTAAGCACGCTTTATCTACTAGGAGGAAGACAGACACCTGTTTTGCTCTGCTAAGCCATTTGGCTCACCTCCAGAAAGCTGACATGAAAACCATCAAGACTTTGATTGATGGCCCAATAAACAGATTATTGGTCATAGTAAATTCATCCATCTGATATTCTGAGTGATGTACTAGTTATTGGCAGCTCCTGTAGGTATTGTTTCCAATAGGTAATAGTTCAGTTTGTGTCACCACCAGGAATACAGGAGCGGGTCATTTATCACATCTCCTCAAATACCTTTAATATCATTATCTACATATGGTAGATTCTCATTATTCAGGTAATTATCTTTTATTAAGTCTCTAAGTACTTAGTATTAGTATTAACTGAATTAGTCAACACTGAACCATTATTGTAATCCTCTGGTCACGACATTTTCATCAACTAACCAATATATAATCTTATTTTATGTGTGCTTGTTCAAAGACACAAATATATTTAATATATATTTGTGATTCACGAACATTGAACTAATAAATAGCAACACTGTAATTCATGCCTGAGTATGAGTTTCTCTGTATTTTCCCTGCAGGGTGCATCAAAACCTTCTTGTGTTTAGAAACCTGAGACAGCCCTTCAGCACTATGCTTGGGGACCATGTTATATGGTGAAATCTCCAACAAAAGGCACAAAAAATAAGGCATGAAAAAGCCCACAGAAAGGATGTATGGTTATAGTATCACAGTCGTAGTAAGAAGGCAGTGTCACCTTGTTTCTCCTCAGCTGACAACATGAATGTCTGGCAACTCGAATTTTAGCCCCACTGTGTATGTCTTTCAATGACTGCAAAAGCACTGTATTGATTTGGGGGTTACAAGTACATTTTAACAAGCAAATGTATTTGCAAATAAGGAATCCACAAATAATGAGGATTGGCTGTAATTTTAGGTGGGAAAATTCTTGAAAATCTGCCTCTATTTTCTCTCCTCTCATGTGCCTTTTAATTAGATACTGTATTTCTAATTTTAAAATTGGTAATTAAAATAAAAAATTTTCAAGATAAATTGGATGACTTGTGGCTATCCATAATATGAATGCTTTGTGTTTAGATCTTCAGAAATTATTAAAACTGATATCAATATTATACTGACCTTATTTATTTCAGTCCTAGGTATAGGAAAACCATCAAGGAGTCCCAGAAAGAGATTTATAAAGAACGGTTACCATTTGGGACACCTAACTACAAAAATACTAAAAAGATGATGATAAATATGGAAAATTGCTCGTATGTAATATTGACAAACCAAGAGTAAAATGCCTTGAATTTGAAGTGGCTCTGATCCACTTCCCATGTGATTTTCTCCAAAAGTGCTTAGTAGCCAGGGTGTAAGATTAGAAGTGTTGAATGGCTATATTGATCCAAAGAGAAAAGTTACAATAAGTATAGTAGAGAACAGGGTACAAAGAATTGAATATGTGACAACAGAATAGTTGAATTGTAGCATGATGTCTGTACTAGTTTAGGAAGTTGATAGAGACAAAATGAGTTGGGTTGGAGAAACAAGGCTTCAGTGAAATCAAAAACATTTACTTAGAATACGAATGGAAAGAGGTGGAGACAAATGAAGTTGTAATCAGAGGTATAATAGTTTGGGCTGCTCACAAAGCCCAGAGCTTCCCAAACAGTAAGAGGGTGAGTGGGTTAAACTGATTGATTCCTGGTAAAGACATTTTCAATGTGGAAGATGGTTCACATTTATCCTAATGATTAAAGTTCCTGGATAGAGAATAACATGAGTTACATGCCAACATCAATTATGAATAAAGGATGGGAACTCTGTAAAAGAAGTTGTAAGTAGTGATAGAAGATGGTGTAGTCTGAAGTCATGAACCTCAGGAGGGAAGTGCTTTATATGTAAGGAAAGTCGAAGAACCATCTGAAATTGGAAATAGGAACCTGGGAGGACGCCAATGTCATCTCAGACTCCTGTATTCTCAGTAGTGTAGGAGGATAAGAGAATATAGTGTTCCCTTTAGGAGAGCTGCAGGGGAGATTAGTATGCTGAGGCTGAGAGCCAAAGTTAAATTATGTCAACTATGTTCAGAGAAAATCATGTGAAGAGGCTTAGATTTAAGGTGTGGGTTTATAATGAAAGATGGATTCTAGAGAACAGAAAGGAAGTATGGGAGTGACAGTAAAAGGGAGAAGCAGGGGACAATGGGGGGAAGGTTGAGCAAGAAGGAAAAGAACAAGACAGGTTGAGTTTGTATATCTACTTGTGTTTAGGGATAACTGGAGTTAAAGGACTTGATGGATTTCACAGGTATCACGATTCCCAGCAGAAACAGGTGGAAAACTCAGGTAGTAATAGAGACCTGAGGAGTTTAGCAGTCTGCAGTCCTCATTTACTAGGTATATCTAATCTTCCCAGGCATGTGGCTGTGATGGGACCAATTGCTGGGCATGTATGTTTAATGAGAAAAATTCTGTGCATGTATGTTCACTCAACTAGAAGTAAAGTACTGATGCAAGCTGGGTCAGTGCCTTTTTCCCTGGGAGACTTTGAGGTTTTGAAAAAGACACATGACTGTGTGTATCTGGTAGATAAAGGTTTAAGATGCCATATTCAGGATCTATTTGGAGTCATGTATCCTGTCATGTAGACCAGAGGAGGGGGGGAACTTAATTTATTTTAAAGAGAATTGGCAGACTTGTCTCTGGAGGAGAGTGATTTCTCTAGGTTAAGAGAATAAATCTCAAAAACCTCAAGAAGTTGTAAGCCATCCAGATGCCCTTTTACTCAGTGATTTCTTAAGCAACAGCAATGTAACAACAACAACAACAACAACAACAACAACAAAGTTAAAGCAAATAGTAAAGCAAAGTAAAGCAAATAGCCATAGTTTTGGCAGAACATATTGTGTTTATGTTATAGGCTAAGGTTTAATTTTAAATAATCAGTTCCTTGCTCTAAAATAAAGGAAATGAACTTTACTAATTTTACTGTGTTTATGTGTGCATGCACATGCACTGTGTGTACACATATGTACACACATATATTATGAGTATATGTAGTGTGTGTCTACCTCACATATATCA
The DNA here is from genome assembly GCF_024362965.1 of Panthera pardus. Taxonomy (NCBI): domain Eukaryota; kingdom Metazoa; phylum Chordata; class Mammalia; order Carnivora; family Felidae; genus Panthera; species Panthera pardus. The sequence goes on from NW_026526654.1 coordinate 60,396,930, forward strand.
CTTCATGCTATTATCTTATTTGTAAACTGTTATTTTTAATTTGTGGTTTTGTTATGCTTTCTTCTCTTTCTTGACTTACAGTATTTTTTTTTGTACACTGTATTCCCCCTCAGTATTCTTTAATGCCAGGTTTCTCTTTTCTTCTTCTTCTTATAACTTTTACAAATAGTAGTTAGTTTTATCTTTTATTTGGTCTAGTAAAATTCAATTGATTTCTCCTTGAGTTTTTCCACCTTATCAGAAAAAAAAAAGCCTTTCTAATCTGTAACATTAAACCTGTTCTAGCTTCTTGATTTTCTATAATCTAAGGGAATGGGACAGGGAGTATAGAGGATGGTAAGCTAAGGCTATAAACAACCTTTTTTGTTTTTGTTCTTGTTTTTGTTTGAGAAGATGGACTCATACCTTTTTGGGGATGATGCTAAATGACCTACAAGAGTGTTAACTAAAACATACACAAAAGCATCTCCTATTTCTAAGGAGAATATTCCTAAAATTGGACCATTCCCAGCTTGGAGCCCTGGAAATGGCAGGCTTCAGTACTTTATCCTGCATCTACTCCTGAAACGTTGAGATACTGACATCCTTAGTTATTGGCTATATGTTCTATTTTTAGGTGATTTTTCATCTATGACCCTACTGCATTTCTATTCTAATTGATTACATGTGCTTTGGGAAGAGAAGTGAATTAGTGAAGATTACAAGGTATTTTTCCTATTTATCCCTTTTCCCCAGTACAGCCTCTGGGGATTGGTGCAGGGAATCAGGAACCAGTCTGACCAGGAAGACATTTTCCTTTGCTTCTCCATACTTTTAGGGAAAATAACTGTATTTCAGTGATAGAAAATTTGCTAAAGTCCACTCTTACGAGTTCAGATCTGTCAGAATTCGGTGAGAGAACTTCTGTGATCTGGTTTTATTCTGCCACCTTAGCCCAGGACAGTCAACGCTCCTTTCAAATAAAGGGGGAAAAAATGAAGTCAAAAGTAGCACCTTGTTTGCCCAGGTTTACTTAGCAAACAAGAGTGTGTTTAATTTACAGAAACTGTAGAACTGCTAGGAATACATTTCAGGGAAACTTTGTAGTGAATACATTGAAGAAAAACATAACTGGGCTCATTTAAAAAATACATAAACTTACTAGTAAATATCATTTCAGAACTCCTTGAGTGTTGTTTTTCTGTGCAATTCTTCTGATTTTAAATTCAGTTGAATGTGAAATGTGATATGAAACGTGAAAATATTAAATTTATGTCAGGTAAAATGTAAAAACCCTAAATCTAATTCCCATTTTTATACCATCACCAAGGCAAGAACTACAATCTTTCTGGGTTGACCAATAATACAAAATAGTTACTAGTACTTTGCCCAGTAATTTCTTTTTTTTTTTTAATTTTTTACTGTTTATTTTTGGGAGAGAGAGAGAAAGGAACAGCACGAGGGGAGGAGGGGCAGAGATAGAGGGAGACACAGAATCCGAAGCAGGCCCCAGGCTCTCAGCACATAGCCCAATGTGGGGCTTGAATCCATAAAACCACTAGATCATGACCTGAGCCAAAATCAAGACTTGGATGCCTAACTAATTGAGCCACCCAGGTGCCCCTTTACTCAGTCATTTCTTAAGCAACAGCAATATAACAACAACAACAACAACAACAACAACAACAACAACAACAACAAGGTTAAAGCAAATAAGGCTACAACTTCTGGAGTTACCAATTGTTTACCTAAATATCTGAAGCATAGTTTTGGCAGAACATATTGAATTTATTATTATTCTTTTCTCAAGTATTGAGTGAAGACTCCCCAGATCTAACCACAAGATCAGAGTCTTCAACGCTTTGTTTGTCAAATGGTTTTAGGTCCACACACTCTATAGAAAAGAGTCATAGACCCTTAGGATAAATTTTCAGTAGTTGATTTAAGAAATAAAAATCAAACTGTCTCTGGTAGATGTTAGATGTTCTCCTTTAAATTGCATGGATATGGTAACATTCTAAAGGTCACCTGCAGTGGGAAAATATCTTTACCCTGAGGAGCTGTAGTCATGTTTAAGGTCTTAGAATTTCTTTTTTTCTCTTCAACTTTTTTCTTTTTAATTCTGTTTAGACTAGTGCTTCTGTGCTCCCCATTTAGCTTCCAACTGAGGCTTTTATTCTTAACCAGTGGGTTGGATGGTTCCCAATTTCTTTTTGTTTTGGGGGAAAAAAATCTTTTTTCTTTCACTGCTTTGGCTCAGCTGGTCTGCTGTCTGCCAGCCTTTAGAGATGACTGCCTCCATTATTATTTTATATGTATTGAATTTGGCAAATATTGTGACTACAACTGTTGCCTATACTGAGTTCCTCTTTTTCACTGACAAGAAGCTGTTGCATCATCCACAGCTGAAATATCCATCCATGGCTCACAACATCTACTTACTGAGTTGTAATTTTTATGGGAAAACCTCAAGTTTAATCATGCTCTTCTATATTTTACATGGCTGTTACTTTATTAAATAAAACATTAACTCCTTTTTTTAAACCATTTCCATAAATTCCAAGTCATATTTCACATCTCACTCTACCCAAGGGGGCCTAAACATGCAGGTGAATACAAATGAGAGAAATGGAAGATATGAAAAGAGAGGAAACATACTAAGAAGCAGAAGGCAGACAATTAATGCAGTGGTTGTACTCAGTGTAGCAACCACAGCCGGAACCGGGGCTGATGCGGTCTGCACACTGGTCTATCCGATCTCATGTGGGCACAGACCCAGCCATTGGTGGTGAGTCACCACGGTCCGACATGACCAGTAGCAGCAGGTCCACTGTCATGGTTTCCCACGCATGCGTGAAAGCACAGTGGCGGTCCTTAAGTGGTCTGAGTGGAGGACAATTCACCCACCCAAAACTCAACTGAGCTGAACTTCCTCAGTAAGGCCTTCTCCAGTGCTGAAGCAAAGGTTGGTGACTTGCCACAGAAGATGAGGCGTACGGCTCATATGATACCTGTAACATGCTGTTGCATGAACTCCTCACTCATCCACAGGACCTCAGTTGGAGAGAGGAGATATCAGAATCTCTGTTGATTTTTCAAACCATAAGCATCTGTGCAACTGCAGCAAGAACTTTGTGATCTTTCTGAATTTTGCTTGCTAAGACCCCCGATTCACACCAACACACAAATTATACTTTTTTAAAAGTTTTTACTTATGCATTTGAGAGAGAGAACACACGGGGGAGGGACATAGGGAGAGGGGGACAGAGGATCTAAAGCAGGCTCTGCATTGACAGCAGAGAACCTGATGTGGGGCTCAAACTCAGGAACGGTGAGATCATGACCTGAGCCGAAGTCAGATGTTTAACCGACTGAGCCACCCAGGCACCCACAAACATTACTTTTAACTGTCCCTTCCATGTATACTGACTTAATAGTCTACCTTTGCTGTCATACTTCCTGAACCACAGAACTGAAGCCCTGGGTTATATGTTACAGTGACACAAACAGTCTATTTTTTTTCCATGTATATAAATGTCTCTTCAACAGGAATTTGAATATACACTCGGTATTGCACCACAATCATGCAGTATGGGACAGCAATCCTTTGCTACAGTCCTAAGACCTAAACTCTGGGAAAAACAAAGTTGTGAGCTTTTTTGTTATTGCTTTCTTTTTAAAAATCTCATTTGGCAACACAACCTAATTTCACCAGAACACATTTGCTGGCAAAACTGATCCAAAATTGACGTATGACTAATGGCAGTCTTTATTCTATGATATATGAAAAGTCATATGTTTCATATGTTATATAAATAAATAAAGTGCTTAATTATGGGGTATCCCAGTCCCCACTGAGATGTTATATATCATAAAGTATATTTCTCATGTTTCCTTGATAAAATCTGAAAGATTCCAAATTTCCATATTTTTCGTGTCCCAATTGTTTGTATGAGAAATTGTGGACTTATAAATGTTTCATAATTTTTTGGTTAAGTTGATGACTTCTACCTATGTTCACTTTAAACTCAAAAGTGTTTCATGCGCCAACTGATGATATCTACAGTATGCAACTACCAACCTAACTCCCTTCCCCTTTACTCCCTCACCTTCTCCTCCCTCCCTCGTTTATTTCCTGACTTGACTGATTATTTTGACACCATGCAAAATGGAAGTGTCTGCTTTCATGGATTCTGTGACTTCCATTTATAATTAAAATTACACAAGGTATCTTTTAATGTACAAATTGACTAGTTGTAAGTCAATTTCTCCAGGAATCTGAAGTAGAAATGGGGCAATTTTCATAAGCAGCTCATAAGATTCTTCATAGCAGCGTTGGTAAGTTGGCCTAATATTGATAGTTTTATGCAAATTATCACAACATGCCACAAATTCTTGAAAAGAAAATCTTCTAAGAATACACAGTATTTAATCTCCCTTTTACAGACTTTCATCAAACAGGATATCTTCTAAATGCAATTATCTAAATTATGCATGGATAGCTCAATAATTTAATGTCTACATATTTTCACTAAAACAATTTGTTTCAGTGCATCTTTTTAAAAGTGCTTTAAGGATTCTAAGTAAAAGTAACTAGATAAAACAACTATTTCTGCAACCATATACTTAAAATTGACTTTCACTTAAAAACTTCATGGAGAATTTATGATAAATAATATATACTTTTGCTATGATGCATTAGATGAGACATGATGTTTAAATGATTGAATAATGCACACTTTGAGATGTTAGATTTATAAATAGGTACTTCAATGAATATAAGGACAAAGCAACTTTAATCAAAAATTCATCCAATTCCTTTGGATGTTATTGTTATTGTTTAATTTGGCAGGTCTTTTAATATACCCCATTTTGGAATATTAAGTTATAATACACATTGATATATGCTGTTGTTAATTTAAAAATGTTTTTAAATGACAGTATGGTCTATGAAGTATAAACCTATAACTTATGAAAGTATAAGTTCAATGGCTACTTTGAAGTGATGGATTAGTTTTATCTTTTGACCTTTTGAAAAGAGTTGGCCAGTGAACACATAATATATATTCATTCTTTTATTTATTCATTAAAGTACCTATATACACCAGGCCTTTTTCTAGAAAATGCAAGATATGGGATTAATTAGACAAACCCTATTATTCAAAATTAAAATCAAGTGTAGTGAGATTAATTACTAAATAAATGTAGTAGGTAGGAAATGGAAAAAAGGTTAAATAGAAAAAGCAGTGGGCTTAAGAGGCAAAAATGGGTGGATAGCACAAGACAGGCTTTAGAGAGGAGGCTATTAAAATGTTTGATGAAAGACATATTGGTAGGATCAGAATGTATGTGTACATGTTGGGGGGTGGCTGGCAGGATAGAGCATGATGGTAGGTATTTAATACAACAACAAATGTGAACACTTACATTAAGTGTGAATGTAAGTTTCTTTGTTATGTTGGAGAATAGACAGTAAGATTGAGAAGAGTTTCATGCAACTGACAAGGTTAAAAATGCACCCAATGGGGGCCAAACCATGGAAGCATTTGTGGCCTTGATACATAGTTTGGGCTTTGCTGTGTGGAAATGTGGGGCCATTTAAGGGATTTTAGTTCAGGGAGAATTAGGATCAGATTTATACTATAGAAATATCTATGCAGATATATACTTCATGATAAAGTTGAGTCCCTTAAGGTGAGAATCGAAGAAGACTTCCACAAGAGTCCATGTATGATATAAAAAATAGCCCAAGAAGAGTCGATTATAGTAGGCTGGACAAAATGGAATTTAAAAGTCAATATGCTTGAGCACTGACTATAATTGCTACTTACATTACGACGTTTGGAAAATGATTTAATCTGTCTATTCTTGGATCCCATTTGCAAAATGAGAATCACAGTATATATTCATAAGGTTATTGTGATGATTAAATGAAATAATGCCTATAAAATCCTAGGATAGACCTGAAACATTATAATTCTCAATAAACGTTGATTTGTTTTATTAGAAACACCCCAAATGAACAAAAGGGCAAAGCAGAAATAAAAATGGCAAGTTGAAAAATATTTCAACTGCAAAAGTGCTCAAAGATCTGCAAAATAAATTGACACCAAGGGATAATTTACACCTGACAGATTAGCCAGCATTAAAAGAATGGTTAATACCCAGTGTGAACAGATAGATGAGACTATGAACCCTTAAGCTTCAGGTAAACAGTGTGGTTGTTCTGGAAGGTACATAGATCTAAAGCCTGAAAAATGTCAATTCTTTTACCTACAAGTTCCACATCTGGAATTTTATACTGTTAGAACTAAACAAATAAATATGAAAATATAAATAAAGATGTCATTTGTAGCATTGGTCATGGTAACAAAATACTGGAAACAACCTAAATATTCAACAACTAGGAAATGTTTAAATAGTTTATGTTGTAATTTATGGAGTAAAATAACGTTTAGCCTTTTTTTCAATGTTTATATTTTTGGAAGGGGCAAAGAGAGAGGGGAACAGAGGATCTGAAACAGGCTCCACACAGACAGCAGAGAGCCCAACTCTGGACTTGAACACAAGAACCATGAGATCATAATTTGAGCCAAAGTCAGATGCTTAACCAACTGAGTCACCCAGGAGGCCTGATGTTTAGCCTTTAAAACAATGAAATACATGATATTTATTGCTGTGTGAATATCTAAGTTGTGTTTGGTTTTTTGAAAAGCAGGTACAGTGTAAGCTAATTTTATATTAAACTCATAAACATACAATCCCATATAGTAAATTGGATAGATTTGACTAAATTTATGGACTTATTAGAAGTTGGTAGAATAAAAGAATGAGGTTTAAAATGGAGAAATGTGAAGGGAAAATTGATTAATGAAATTCCCTTTGGAAACAAGAAATTCTTTTCATGGTATTTGTGTTATGAAAAAGGAAACAATTTTCTCAAAGACTGAAATAAGGTGAAGATAGATCATGTGATCTAATAATTTCCTGACCCCAGAGGAAACAACTTCAGAGTTTTTGTTTTTGGTTTTGTTTTGCTTTTCAATCATCGTTGTTTTGATTTTTTTGCTACCCAGCCTGGACTACTCCATTCTTTTCCTCTCCAGTACTCTGGCTTTCTCTATTTTTCCCTTTGCCACACATACTCTACAGGCCTTAAACATGCATTTTTTTTTAATTAAATGTTGGGGCCAAGAGGTAAAGCATGACTTTCTTTGTTACCTCAGCTGTTTTTGCTAAATTGTTAATAAGATCCTTTACTAAGAGAAAGGAAGGCAGAAGTGTAGGAATGTTTTAAGAGCCTAGTAAAAAGATGCAAAACACACTGAAGAGGACATCAATCTAACCCACATTCTCTCTTTGGGGCCCTCCTTTCCAGGTCCCTAGTGATATAACTCGTCTAGGTTGGCTGTAGTAAACCCAACTCCCTCCAGTTTATTTTCTGGGGTTTTATAAAAGTTATGGGGAAAGACAGGCTTTTTTTCTTCTGGGTGTATGAGTTAAAAAGGATATTCAATCCTGGAACTCTTGGTACCATTTTTTTCTGTCATGGGACTAGACATTGCCTGAAAAATGAAGCCAACTCAAAGGACCAATAAGGAAGAGAGAAAATAGATATATTCATATGATATGTTTGAACACCTGTATCCCAACATGTTGAAAGATAATGCTGTTCCTTGACTAGTGGTTCTCAAAGTATGGTTCCCACTCTTGGCGACTTGGAAAGTCAAATTATTAGTTCCCATCTTAGACCTACTGAATCGAAACTCTTGAGTAGGTCCAGCAGTTTTAACAAGACCCTCAGGGGATTCTCAGGAATGCTAAAGGCTGAAAGTCACTGCCCAAATTTTCAAATACATGAGCTATTATATACCTTATTTATGTCTCTTTCAATTGAAAAGTGCTGATTAACACAGCCACTGGGATAAATTGACTAGGTGGGGTTGTCACAGCTGATTAGTATTACAGACCCAAAGGAAATTGAAATCATTTTTTAGCGGCATCAAAATGTATGGTTATGTGGTTTCTATGGCAACTTTCACCTGTCTAGATGTATGAACAAAGATGGTAAATTATAAGACTTTTCAGAGAAGCTGTCTCAGAAAAGCAAGATCAAGGAGTGGGACCTTAGCTGAAGGTCCAAGAAAGAAATGAAACCATAGAGGAGGTGAAAAATGAAGATATAAAGGTAAAATAAAGGGACAAGTTATCAGAATGACATCAATCAATGTATGTAGAAGGCTGTGGTTAGTCATCTTTATGTCTGAATTTGAGTTAGAGCAGTTATAAGAGATAACAGTACCTATGGTAAGGCTTTAAGAACAGATGGCAAGAGTTGTTGGTGTTGATTCCTGGGATTCCTGGGTCAAACACGGAGGCATCCACAGAAGTTCAGCCAACTGACAAATTTCAAAATGAGCAAGGGAATAGTTAGGACATAGGTAAAGAAGAGTAAAAGGTATTTTGAGGGAATCACAGCTAGATGAAATGAGCCTCAGAGGTGGAAACAGTTTTGTAAAAGTGGAAAGTTTGGGTTAAGAAGTAACACAGGCAGAACTGTGACATGGTCCGTGGAACATGACACATGGAATGCAAGATTATAAACCTCTACCCAGAAGAACTAGGAGAAGCAATGCTTCAAGGTCAGGGAGAGGAGGCAGGGTTTCTTGAAGACCCAGAGTTGGAGGCAGCATCTTGGGATGCTCAGTAAGAAGTGACACACCCATTGTCTGGAGAGTGTTGTGATGTTAAAAGAGGAGAGAGAAGAGGCAGGAATAAGCATGCTCTTTTTAGCTTCCATTTTCTCTGCTAAAAATAATATTCAGGATGGAAGCAAGTCAAAGAGGAAACTGAAGATGAAGAACACTTCTGCTATGTTATCATGCATTAACATTTACCTTAGTCAATCCATGATTGTAGTTGATCTATTTCTATTTAAATAATTTCACAGGAGGTTCAGTGTGTGTGTGTGTGTGTGTGTGTGTGTGTGTGTGTGTGTGTGTGTGTGAATAATGGGGCACATTTACTTGCCATTTAGACAAATTGGCTTTGGCGTTCAGCAAGTGGTAAGTGCTGGCTGCCATTTCTGTCAGTTGGACCTCTGAGGCTTGCAGGGGCAGTAGTCTCATGCCTCTTTACGGGTTTAGCACCTGTGGCCACCCTCACAATGCAGGGCTAAATTGTAAGTAGCTTGGTTTTTAAAGAGTGCTCATTATGATAGACGTCAGTGGATCACGATTAGTGTTGAGAAACTTGTTTCACGTTGTGAATGAAAATAACTCGTTCAAACATGGTGTAGATAGCACAAAGCCCTAAGTTTGTACATGTGTCAAACCATTCTCTGGGTTAATAGTAAGCGGTCATCTTTCTAGCCCTTTCCCCAGAAAATATTCTTAAAAATAATCCTGAGTCAATGACATGACAACCTTAGCCAAAAAGAGGTGTATTATTTTCACCAATTGATCGGACTTGCCTAGATTTTACACTCTTGAGAAAAGGATAAAAATAAAAGTCGAAGAAAGCACGAATCAGAAATGCGGCTTTCAATTTTTTTCTTCATAATATAATATATTCAGTAATGTTTGGTTTTTTTGTTTGTTTGTTTGTTTTGGCAGTAACAGATAGTACCACTGCCAGGCTTTAGCTCCACAGACCCAGGCCAACAGAATAAATAAAATAATAAAGTGTATTCTATCCTGAAAGTTGTATTTAAGATGGATTCATTTCTGCTACATATTCATGGAAGTCTACTTGTCCTTAAGCTACAATGTTTTTCTTCCCATTTAGGCAAGCACCACATATGTAAATCTAGTCCCACCACATTAAAAAGCACATATATTAAGAATGTTAAACATTCTCTATACATCAAAAAATGTTTCGGAGTGGCTCCCAGCAGAGCGTGTCTATCGGCAGCTAATGAGTTTTAATGTATGATTTTCTTGTACCTCGCTTTTCTTTACACATCAATCTGTTCGTGGCATCTGTCATGCAAACAGTAACAGGGAAACCGCTGGGGCTGTCAAGGAAATGACACCTTTCTCCTTTACCAGAGTCTGAAAATGATGCCCAGATTTCTCTGAAATTCTCCAGGCAAACTATGTCTTTCTTTTAAAACCAATACCATCTGCCCAGGCAGACATTTGTGAGCCAATTGTCACATAAAAGATTTTAGCCGATTTCTAACGTTCAAGCTTGTTTCATTAGGTTATCAAGCTTTTGCTTAACTAGATGACTTACCTTACACATTTCAAATTGAACATAGGTATCAGAGAACATAATGTTATAGGTTCATCTTAGCCAAACTATAGAATGCTTACAGAAGGAGCCTTTGCTTGTATTTAAAAATAAAATCACTCAGTATTTGTTTCAACTTACATAGACACACACACACACACACACACACACACACACACCTATATATATATATATATACGCACACACATATATATGATTTTTGAATTTTTATGTGTTTTTTTCAGAATGAAAGTTGACATTTAAAGTATTATGGTATGTACTATCAATGGGTATAAATGAGTATTGTTCATTTCCATATTTCTTGATTAAATTTTTATTCAGATATACATTTAACCAATATAATATAATTAAGTACAATCTCAATAAAACACTCAGCTGCAGTGAAAAGATCCCCTCTTAATCATTTCCAATTACATAGCTAATTGTATTCAGCAGATAATTCATTCACAAGGGTATTCTTTTTTACCTGATTCAGCTAGCTAATTCAATTAACCTAATTATTTTTCCCCAATCCATAAAGTTCCTCAAGTATGTATCATTTTAGACCAAATAATATATATGTTTTCTACCAGCGTGTGTATGTATATATATGCCATATAAATACACATATATATACACACACACACATTATATACCATGTCATAACTTTTTTCAGTTAAAAATTGTATCATATTGCATAAATATATTTGTAGCACATATTTTATCGTCGCCTAGGAATTCCCTCTGTGCATGTATCACATAAGTAGCCTCCTTAAGGAAGTGTTTTTGAAGTTGGTGTTTTGCTGTTGCAAAAAGCATTCTGATGAACACTGTAATAAACTTTTCCAATTCAGTTCATTTTTATAATTCCTCAAGGGTTATGACTGATCATTAAAAAGGTGTGACTAGTTTAACAATTTTTATGTATACTATCATATTCTAATAATTGTAAAATTAAAATCCATCATTGTATGAATGTTTCCATTTCATCACAAACTTGTCAACATTTGCTATTTTAATTAGTTACTTCCTGATAATTGAAAAATGTTCTCATCATTTTGTTTCCTTAATAACTAGTAGGGTTTAATGTTTTCCTTAAGTTTCCTTAAGTTTCTAAAACAATTTATTTGAGTGTGTGTGTGTGTGTGTGTGTGTGTGTGTGTGTGTGACTAATGTCCTTGCCCATTACTCCATAAAAGTGTTGATCAATAACTGTGTACTTTTTAAAGATACACATATTTTATATATTATATAAATCACACAGATTTTCCTGATTTCCATTTTCATTTTAGTAAGGTTTATGGTCATATTTTACTTGCATAGTTGGTCAATCATTTCTATCAATATTGTCCTTCATGGTTTCTATTATTCTTTATAGCTTGTTATCACCCTTAGAAAATTTCTCTCTGCTCCACAATTATATAAATGTTCAACTATATCTTCCCTTAGAACTTTTATAGTTTTATTTTATACACCTGATTTTAATATCATTTAATAATAAATCTTTCAACTATTTATTTGAAATATCATCTGTAGTATATGCCATATTTTTTATAAATCATGCAATATAAATCTCTGCATTATACCCCTTAGGCTATTTGTCTAACATATTCCTGTTTTGACAACGTATTCTTTTGTTATTTCACATACTTAAGTCTTTATTTTTTTTTAGGAAAAATTCTTTCCCCAATATCCTCCCTAAATCTATTCCTTTTTGTTTGTAGGATTCTATAATTTTTCTCACATGTCTATTATGCCAGGTCAATTTTAGAATAATTTGATTAAATTCTCAAGAAACAAAAAAGGTTGTCAGTTTTTTACCTGGATGTCATGGAAACTTCTAACCATCTCCTATTACCTATTCTCCCTTCTTCCTTTTGTATTAGAAGACCCAAAATGTTAGCTTCAGACAGGCTGTCTAGCCTTACAACTAACTCTTCATGGCTATATGATTAAATCCATGCTTGTGAGAGGCAGCAATGAGTAGTGAGTGCAATTTCTGAGTCCCTTCATTACAATCTGTTGCCTTTGACCATTCATCCTATAATTGATACATGAGAGAAAAAAAAACTTCTCTTTTATTTAAGACAGTAGATGATATTTCTTATACTACATTGGCCCAAAACCTAACCAACAGAATTGTATTCTCAGATGTAGGAGGCTAACAAAAAACACAGAATATGAAAGATTGCCTTAGCAATTGTTTAGGAACTAGAATGAACACATATGATGCTACAGGCCCTCTATCTGGTCACCCATTTTATGGCAAGGAAAAGCACTGGCAGAGCATTTGCTTGTGATAACCTGGAAGCTAGTTTCATTACCTACCAAAGCCATACTAATAGGGGCACTGGTTAATAAAATGGAGAATGACAGCACCTTGTTATTTTTAGTAAAATACAGTGAGACACGTAGGCAAAAATTGGCCAATCTGTAAGCAGAGATGGAGAGAAAACAGGCTCTGTTTATGGGAGGCTCTGTCTGCCAGTGTGGACTGAAATTTAAATTGATTGAATGTTCAGAAATCTGAAGCCTTAATGGGCTGAAAGTTCCAACTGCTCTGTATGGAAACAGCAGGAAGTAAGTTTAGGGCCCCCAAACAGACTGGAAGCAAACATCAGATTAAGGATATGGACTTCAGACATGAAGTCATGGTTACAAATCCCTCAAGGGAGCCCCAATTATAGAGAGGGATGGCTGACTAAATTCCAAAGCCATCCAAAGTCAGAAGAGATTCAGCAAGCTTAGGAAATGGTACCAGAAGAGATCGTTGCAAATGGTTATTTCACATATTACTGACTAGAAGCAAGTAGACCAGAGACTACTAAATTTTGGAGGGAATTGTATTGCCAAATAAATTACAAGACTAACCACAGAAGCCTATGATTGTGCTGGCTCCAAAGCAACTCTTAGGTCATCAAATTCCACATTCTCCAATAGCCACTGAAAGAATGGCTGCAGGGCATAATAAGTGAGAGAAAACCTGCAAAGGGAGTGCCATGTAGGGGCTATGAAGGACTGCTGAGAAGGAGGTTCCCTCTATAGAGATTGGCAAAATAGGATTCACCAAGCAAACTACTCCCTCCGGGGCAAAGAGTCTTCCTCCAAGCAGGATTTAATGACTGTGATAGACAGCTCAATGTCCCTATACCTTCTACTTTCCAAATAAAAGTTTATTTAAGCTTTCTTGCTCCTAATCTTTCTACTTTCCAAATAAAAGTTTATTTAAGCTTTCTTGCTCCTAATCTTTCACGAAAATTGGTGCCTCTGTCTTTGATAATATTAGTTTTCCAATTCTTAGTACTTCTTCATGGAATTAATGCAATGAAAAGAGCATTCAATTTCTAGCTGTGAGCTAGGTACAGAAAGTGTGTGGAACCCTGGGTTAACTTTCTAAATAAAGTGTGTGTGTGTGTGTGTGTGTGTGTGTGTGTGTGTGTGTGTATTTATCTATGGGACATAAGCGCACTGACACAGACTAAAAAATATTTCTCTGCTTCTATTCTTCCACTCTTTTTAGTAAGCATGACAATTTTAAAATTTGGTCTCAGATTTTTGACACTTTTCCACTGAAAGTATGTTCCATATCTTCTCCTCTTGAATTTGGTGAGACTGGTCTGTGTTTACCAATAGCGTACAATGGAGATGACACTAGGTGATTTCTTAAGGTTTCTTAAAGTGATTTATTAAGGCAATGAATTTTCTGCCACATTCACACACACACAAACACAAAGTCTCCCTAAGGAGCATCAGTTTGCCATGTAAGCCAGCCAAATGCCCAGAGGCTGCCATGTTGAGAGAAAGCACCAGCTGGTACATGTGAAGGGACCACATGGAAAAGTTCTGGGATAACAAGACAGGGGAATGTCTGAGCAGCCACCAGCTGCTCCATCACCCCACAGCTCTCTCTAACTCCCAATTTCTTATCACTCCAACTGTGAGAAAGATGCTAGGCCAAAACCACCCCGATCCATCTCATTTCCTGAGCCTCTGAAAGTTTGAGAAATAATAACATGACTGTTTTCTTTGAAGCCACTAAGTTCTTATTTGGTTTCTTACTAGAGATTCCACCCTATTTTGGAATAGCTACAGACTACATTCACTCCCTAGTCTCCTTGGCAGTCAGATGTGGCGACATGACAAAGTTCCTGCCAATGAGATGTGGGCAAATTCTGGGGTATCTCTGTAAACATTACTTGCCCTAATGTCTCTATCTCTTTCTTCCAGCTGAATGGAAAATAGGAGATGTAAAGCAAATTTGGAAGCCACATGCTAGGGATGACAGAACCATTCTAATACCCCCAGACCTCTCACCTCTGGATGGTAAGACTAAGGAGAAATCAATTTCTTTCTTACTCAAGTCACTATGTTTTGATGGCTGTTAGAGTACTTTAGCCTGTATTGAAATAAATGCAATGACACCACAGTAGAAGCAGACATCTGTCAACACTGAAAAAAGACATTAATACATATTTTCTCAAAAATGCAGACATCAACCTCCATTTATTCAATTTATCTTTTCTTTCTCAAGGGAAGTTTTATAGTTTGTTTTTTATGTAGTTATTATGCATATTTTGGTAACTTTGCCCTAGGGTGTTTTATATTTTTGGTGTTATGATGAGGGAGATCTTTTGACATTTTCATTATATTTTCTAAGTGGTTATTGGTATGCTAGAAAAACAAAGATTTTTATCTACTGGTATTTAGTCAATCAACTCTATTGTTCAACCTCAAATGATCAATTGTTTCTTTTTGTTTTTACCAGCATGATGAGATACTATGTACTCTTGCTCTCTGGATGACATTGTTATTGAAAACATATGGATTGTATCTGCTAAGCCTTTTTCTTTTCTAATGGTAAAAAACACAATATTATACACACATCTATATTTTTAACTTCTTACTGTATTTTTAAATATACACCACGGTATCATTAATTACGTACACATTGTTGTACAGATCTCTAGACTTTTTCACCTTGCATAACTAAAACTCTATATCCATTCAACAGCACATCCAGATCTCCCCCTCCCTCCAGCCCCTGGTAACCATCACTCTACTCTCTGCTTCTATAAGTTTAACTACTTTAGGAACCTCATAGAAGTGGAATTATGCAGTATTTGTCCTGTGTGACTTATTTCACTCAGCATAATGTCTTTAAGTTTCACCCATGTTGTTGCATATGACAGGCTTTCCTTCTCTTTTAAGGCTGAATATAATTCATTATATATATACTGCATTTCTATCTTGGTTATCGTGAATAGTGCCACAATGGACAGGGATGTGCAAGTAAGTCCTCAAGATTCTGTTTTTAATTATTTTGGAAAAATACCCAGAATCAGAATTGCTGGATCACGTGGAATTTCTATTTTTAATTTGTTTGAGTAACCTCCATTCTGTGTTCCTGACAAAGAAATTTATCCCAAATGAAAGAACAGGACAAGGTCACAGCCAGAGAACTAAGCAAAACAGATATAACTAACATGAACTGATTATTTAAAGTAATGATCATAATGATGCTCAATGGACTTGAGAAAAGTGTGGAACACATGTATGTGACCCTTAACACAGAAGTAAGAGATCAGAGCAGAGATAAGGGATACAATAAAAGAAATGAGAAACATGCTTGATGGAATGAACAACAGGATGGAAGAAACAGAAGAACAAATTAGTGACCCAGAAGAAGAGTGATGGAAAGTAATCAAGATGAACAAGAGAGAAAAAAGAATTATGCAAAATGAGAATAGACTTAGGGAACTCAGTGATTCCATCAAACATAACAACATTTGTATTACAAGATTCCCAGAAGAAAAGAAAGAGAGAGGGGCACCTGGGTGGCTCAGTTGGTTGAGCATCCAACTTCAGCGCATGACTGGTCATGAGATCATCACTTTGGTCATGGTCTCATGGTTCATGAATTCAAGTTCCACACCAGGCTCACTGCCTCACTGCTGTCAGCACAGAGACTGCTTCAGACCCTCAATCTCTCTCTCTCTCTCTGCCCCCCACCCCCACTTGTTCTCTTTCAAAAATAAACATTAAAAAAAAAAAAAGAAAGAGAGAGAAAAAAGGGGGCAAAACATTTATTTGAAGAAATAATAGTTGAAAACTTCCCTAACCTGAGGAAACAGATATCCAGATCCAGGAGGCAAAAGTGAACCCAACAAAATCAACAAAGAGTGAATTAAGACTTAAACAACAATCAACACAATATACCGCTATATGCAGAAGTGGCTGTATACAAACACAATGGTAACCATATATCCAAAACCACTAATAAATATGCAGAGAATAAAGAGAAAAAAAATCTAAATGTATCACTAAAGAAAATAAGCAAATCATGAAAGACAAAAAAGTATCAAAGAAAATCTTCAGAAATAATCACGAAACAAATACTAAAATGACAGTAAATACATATCTATAAATAATTACACTGAATATAAATGGACTAAATGCTCCAGTGAAAGCCAAAGCCAAAGCCCATCTTATAATGGGTTATAAGATAAGATCTTTCTCTATACTACCTATAAGAGACTAATTTTAGACCCAAATTCACCTGCAGATTGAAAGTGAGAGGATGTAAACTATGTTAGTTAATTTGACAATAAATTATATATTTTTTTTAAAAAAGGAATATAGTCAATAATATTGCAATAACTTGCATGGTGGCAGACAGTGATTACATTTATTGTAGTGAGTATGGACTAACATACAAAATTGTTGAATCAATATGTTGTAACCTGAAACAAATATAAAATTGTATGATAATTATACTTGAATAAATGAAAATAAATTTTGAAAAATTAAAAAAAAGAAAGTGAGAGGATGGAGATCTATCTGTCATGAAAACTGATGTTAAAAGAAAGCCAGAGTAGGGGCGCCTGGGTGGCTCAGTCGGTTGAGCGTCCGACTTCGGCTCAGGTCATGATCTCACGGTTCGTGAGTTCGAGCCCCGCGTCGGGCTCTGTGCTGGCAGCTCGGAGCCTGGAGCCTGCTCCGGATTCTGTGTCTCCCTCTCTCTCTGCCCCTCCCCCATTCATGCTCTGTCTCTCTCTGTCTCAAAAATAAATAAACATTAAAAAAAAAAAAAGAAAGCCAGAGTAGCAATATTTATATGAAAAAAAATAGACTTTATAACAAAGACTGTGCCTAGAGACAAAGAAGGACACTAACAGTAAAGGAGACAATCCAAGAAAAAAAGCCAATGCAAATATTTAGTCAACCAACATGGGAGCACCCAAATACATAAAACAGTTAATAACAAACATAAAGGAACTAATCAATAATACAATAATAGTAAAGAACTTTAACACCCCACATACATCAATAGATAAATCACCTAAGGAGAAAATCTACCAGGAAACTACTTTGTATGACACATTGGAACAGATGGATTTAACGGATATATTCAGAACATTTCATCCTAAACAGAACACATATTCTTTTCAAGTACACATGGAACATTTTCCAGCATAGATCACAAAGTAGCCCACAAAACAAGCCTCAACAAATTCAGGAAGATCGAAGACATATCATGCATCTTGTCTGACCAGAGGACCATGAAACTAGAAGTCAACTACGAAATAAAATACATGGAGGTTAAATAACATGCTACTAAACATTTTTTTGGGTCAGCCAAAAAATAAAAGGAGAAATAAAAAAGTACGTGGAAACAAATAAAAATGAAAACACAACAGTGCAAAACCTTTGGGATGCAGCAAAAGAGGTTTTAAGAGGGAAGTTTATAGCAATATAGGCATACCTCAAGAAGCAAGAAAAATCTCAAATAAATAATGTAACTTTACACTTAAAAGAACTAGAAAGAGAAGAACAAAAAAACCTAAACCAGTAGAAAGAAGGCAATAAAAAGATTAGAGCAGAAATAAATGATATAGAAACAAATAAACAAACAGATCAATGAAATTGGAAGCTGGTTCTTTGAAAAGTAAGTAAAATTGATCAACCTCTACCCAGACTTATGAAGAAAAAAAGAAGGAACTCAAATAAAATCACAAATGAGAGACGAGAAATAACATCACAGAAATACATTTGTACAACTAACATCACAGAAATACATTTATAAGATAATATTATGAAAAACTATACACCAACAAATTAGACAACGTAGAAGAAATGAATAAATTGCTAGAAACATAAACTACTAAAACTGAAAGAGGAAGAAATAAAAATTTGAACAGACTGATAACCAGCAAAGAACTTGAATCAGTAATCCAAAAAACGCTCAACAAACAAAAGCCCGGGGCCAGAGGGCTTCACAGGTGAACTGTACCAAACATTAAAGAAGAGTTAATACCAAAAAAGAGAGAGACAGAGAAGGAGAGAGAGACCGTTAATAGCTATTCTTCTCAAGCTACTCCAAATAATAGAAAAGGAAAAGATCCAAATTCATTCTATGAGACCAGCATTATCGTGATATCAAAACCAGATACAGAAACCACTCAAAAAGAGAACTGTAGGCCAATATCCCTGATGAAAAGAGATGCAAAAACCCTCAACAAAATACTAGCAAACTGAATCCAATAATACATTTAAAAAATCATTCACAATGATCAAGTGGATTTATTCCTGGGTTGCAAGGGTAGTTCAATATTCACAGATCAATTAATGTGATACATCACATCAGTAAGAGAAAGGATAAGAATACTATGATCACTTCAGTAGATGCATAAAAAAACATTTTAAAAACTACAACATCCATTCATGATCAAAACCCTCTGTAAAATAGGTTAAGAGGTAACCTATTTCAATATAATAAAGGCCATATATAAAAAACCCACAGCTAACATCATCCTTAGTGGGGGAAAACTGAGAGCTTTTCCCATAAGGTCAAGAACAAGACAAGGAGGTCCACTCACCACTTTTATTGAATATAGTACTAGAAGTCCTAGCCATAGCAACAAGAAAAGAAAAATAAATAGAAGTCATCAAAATCAGTAAGTTAGAAGTAAAACTTTCACTATTTGCAAATGGCATGATCCTATATATAGAAAACCCAAAAGACTCCATGCAAAAAACTGCTAGAACTGATACCCAAATTTAATGAAGTCACAGGATACAAAATCAATGTACAGAAATCTGTTGCATTTCTAAACACCCATAATAAAGCAGCTGAAAGAAAAATTCAGAAAACAATCCCACTTACAATTGCACCAAAAGAATAGGATACCTAGGAATAAACCTAACCAAAGAGCTAAAAGACCTATACTCTGAAAAGTACACAACACTGATGAAAGAAACTGAAGATGACACAGATGAATGGAAAGACATTTCAGCCTCATGGATTGGAAGAACAAATATTGTTAACATGTCTGTATTACCCAAAGCAACCTACACACTTAATGTGATCCTTATCACAATACCAAAAGCATTTTCACAGAATTAAAACAAACAATCTTAAAATTTGCCTGGCACCAGAAAATACCCTGAAGAGCCAAAGTGATCTTGAAAAATAAAAAAGCAAAGCTGGAGACATCTGGACTTCAAGTTATATTACAAACCTGTAGTGATCAAAACCTTATGATACTACCAAAAATACAGGCACATAGATCAACAGAACAGAATAGAAAACCCAGAAATAAATCCACATCTATATGGTCAATTCATCTTTGACAAGCAGGAGGGAATATCCAATGGAAAAAAAGACAGTCTCTTCAACAAATGCTACTGAGAAAACTCGACAGCACCAGACAAAAGAAAGAAACTGGGCCACTTCCCTACACCATACACAAATATAAATTCAAAGTAGATTGAAGACCTAAAGGTGAGACCTGAAATTTTAAAAATCCTAGAAGAGAACATAGGCGTAACTTTCTAGATATGTCTACTGAGGCAAGGGAAACAGAAGCAAAAATAAACTATTGGGACTACATCAAAATTAAAAGGTTCTGTAAAGCCAGGGAAACGACGAACAAAACTAAAAAACAACCAAATGAATGGGATAAGGTATTTACAAATGACATATCTGATAAAGGGTTAGTATTCAATGTATATAAAGAACTTATAAAACCCAACACACAAAAAACAAATAATCCAATTAAAAACTGGCAGAAGATATAAACATTTCTCCAAAGACGACATATAGATGGCCAACATACACATGTAGAGATGTTAATCATCACTTACCATCAAGGAAATACAAAGCAAAATTACAATAACCTATCACCTCACACCTGTCAAAATGGCTAAAAACAACAACATGAGAAACAACAGGGTTGACAAGGAAACAGAACACTTCTGTACTGTTGATGAGAATACAAACTGGTGTATCCATTGTGGAAAACAGTAAGGAGCTTCCTCCAAAAGTTAAAAATAAAACAACCCTATGATCCAGCAATCACACTACTGGGTATTTACCCAAATAATACTAGAACACTAATTTAAAGGGATACATGCATCCCTATGTTTATTGTAGCATTATTTGCAATAGCCAAATTATGAAAGCAGACCAAGTGTGCATCAACAGAAGAATGGATAAAGAAAAGGTGGTGTGTATGTACATATACGTGTGTGTGTGTGTGTGTGTGTGTGTGTGTGTGTATTATTCAGCCATAAAAAAGAATGAAATCTTGACATTTGCAAAGACATAGATGGAGGAAGAGAGTATAATGCTAAGCAAAATAAGTCAGGGAAAGAAACACCATATGATTTCATTGGTATGTGGAATTTGAGAAGCAAAACAAATGAGCAAAGGAGAAAAAGAAGAGAGAGAGACAAATCAAGACTCTTAATTATGGAGAACAAACTGATGGTTACCAGAAGGGAGGTCGGGGGAGAGGGTATCAATGAAATAGGTGATGGGGATCAAGGAGTGCACTTCTCATGATGAGTACTGGGTGATGTATGAAATTGTTCAATCACTATACTGTACACCTGAAAATATTATAACACTGTATGTTAACTAACTGGAATTAAAATAAAAACTGACAAAAATTTAAAAAATAAAATGAAACTAATTACACATCTATAGTAATCAAAATAATATGGCACTAAAATAAAATATATAGCATAAAATATAAGAAAATAGAGAACACAGAATTAAACCCATGCCTATATGGTCAAGTGACCTCTGACAAGAATGCCGTAACTAAAAATTGGGAGAAGAGTCTCTAAGAAATAGTGCTGGGAAAACTGGATATTCACATGCCAAATCATGAAATTGGATCTTTACACTATACCATACACAAAAATTAACTCAAAATGGACTAAAGAATTAAGGGCTAAAACTATAAAACCCCTAAAAGAAAAGTGTGGTAGTTGATTTATCAGCTTGGTTGGGTCAAGAGATATCAAATAGTTGGTAAAACATTTCCGGGTGTATGTCTGACACTGTCTCTCAAAGAGATCAGCATTTGAATCAGTAGACTGATTGGCCGAAAAATGTGATCAGTCGAAAAAAGACTGTACTCACCAATCCAGGAAGGCATCATGCAAGCACTGAGGGCCTGATCAGAACAAAAAGATGGAGGAAGGGGGGATTTGTCCCTTCTATTTCATCAAGCTCAGACATCCATCTTCTCCTACCCCCAGACATTGACGTTTCTGGTTCTCAAGTTTTCAGACTCAAACTGGAATTTACATTATTGGCCCCTGATCCTTAGGTCTTTGAACTCAGGCGGGCTTTCCTGGCTCAGCGGCTTGCAGATGGCACATCTCGGGACCCTCTGGCCTCCATATCCCTGTTGGCCAATTTCTACCATGAATCTCCACTTCTACTTATTTAACTACCCACCTTATTGGTTCTACTTCTCTGGAGAACTAATACGAACACATAAGGGGAAAGCTTTATAACATTGATCTTGGCAATAATTTTTTTTTTTTAATATGACACCAAAAGCAAAGGCAACAAAGTAAATTTAGACAAGTGGGACACCAAACTAAAAAGCTTCTGTGCAGCTAAGGAAACCATCAACAGAGTAGAAAGGCAGCCGGCAGAAGGGGAGAAAAACAATCATATACCTGGTAAGAGGCTGATTTCCAAAATACATAAGGAAGTCCGATAATTCAATAGCAGAAAACCAACGCAATTTAAAAATGGACAAAAGACTTGAATAGATACTTCTCCAAAGAAGACAGAAAAATGAATAACAGACATAGAAAAAATGTCAATCATCAGAGAAATGTAAATCAAAACCACAGGAGATACCACCTCACACTTCTTAGGATGGCTATTAAAAAGGGAAAAAGAAAACAGAAAATACAAAGTGTGGAATGTGAAGGATGTGAAGAAATTACAACCTTGTGCACTGTTGGTGCCTTCTTTTGATTGTGATGCTGATATTGTGTCTTAGGTACGAACATTTCTGTGATGATGGGGATAGTAGATGGCCTAGAAAATAGAGCAGATCTTCCAGCAAATTTGTTTGGAAGATAAGTAAACTAAATGAACTTAGGAAAATATGGATTTCAGAGAGTTTTCATGACCCATGGCCTGACTTGGGGTTTGGAACCAAGGCTTCAGCTACAGATAAAATATTACATAGTCATTATTCCTTCCCCATATTACAGAGAGAACCTTGTGAAGAGGGGCTATGGATGATAATCACATCGAAATATCAACTCCCTTTCCCATGTTTCACTGAGGATTTTCGTATAAGCTTAGATTTGATTGACTAGTATTTTGCTTTGAATTTTTGCATCTTCATTCATGTCATATTTGTCCCTAGAAACTCCTTATATCTAAGTAAGTTTGTTTTGCCCAAAATTAGGGCAATTTGGCAAAGGCAATCTTTTAAGTGCCAAAATATTCTGAAAGACCAATAAAAAAAAATGTCAGATTCTGGAAGGTATGAAAGAACATATATATGGAATTTTCTGCACCAAGTACAATTCTTTAGATATAGAGGTTACTTTAGGTTTCTTCTATCTTCTTGAGGCTTTTTCTCAAAAAGCCCTCTTTCTTTGAAAATTTTCCATAAAAATTTTTTAAAATGGGAAACTATGGTCAATTTTTAAATTCCTTTTAGAAGAGAAAAAAACGAAGAGAAATGATAAATCATAAAGAAAATGACATATTAAAACTTCTAGGAATGGCCAAAAACTGTAGAAAATTATTTAACTTTATATATTTATATATGTATAATGTTTAACAATTATGCAAGCATACTGACATTTCTAGGGAAAACAGAGGGCTTACTTATTTCGTATATGCCACAGTCTCTGATTTTCAGTATCTATATATCCTCAATTCACATGCTACCATTTTGTTGTCAATAGGATCATTTTTACTGTGTCACCTCAATTTGTTGTCATAGGGTATTTTATTTATTTTTTTTAATTTTTTTTTTACATTTATTTATTTTTGAGAAACAGAGTGAGACAAAGCGTGAATGGGGGAGGGGCAGAGAGAGTAGGAGACACAAAATCTGAAGCAGGCTCCAGGCTCTGAGCCATCAGCCCAGAGCCCGACGCGGGGCTTGAACTCACGGACCGCAAGATCGTGACCTGAGCTGAAGTCGGACACTCAACCGACTGAGCCACCCAGGCGCCCCATGTCATAGGGTATTTTAAACCCTAAGTGACCTAGGCCTTTGTTCTGGGCTCCACAATATTCCTGGCTAATGAATAGCCAATGCCTTGGTCACGTAGTTTAAAAGAAAGTGACTGTGAGACTATTCAAGATGAGAACACAGAGTGGCCACAGCATTCTTAACGTATGTTTGTTTAAAGTCACCTGAGTGCCTTTTATTTTCTTCTCAAATGTGAAATCTTTGTGTTCTTCATGATATTTTCCATGCTTAGGGTTATAAATCATTAATCTTGCCCTTATAACTTTTCTACATCTTTAACCACTGCTAAGGTAATGGAATGCAGGGGACTTTTGAGTCAAGCCTTGGTACCCTCACAATTTCAAACTATAGGAGATAAATATTTTTTTAAATTTACATTAATGTCTATTAGAAATATGAGAAATACCAGTGCCATAATCACAAGGACAAAAATTTACCTAATGAGAATCATACTACTTTTCCCCCTTTTCTGTTAGCAATTCTAATAACAATAAAAAATCACAACCTTGTCAATCCCTTTAGAGGTTCCCCCCCTCCCAGTGAAACATTGATTAACTAGTATGAGACATTTAATTAACATTAATTTTTTGGCAATCTGCTTCTAAGACTCAGTACCATATTTGCAGAAAACAAACTGAAATTGAGGATTAACCAGGAGGAAAAAAAACCACAACACCCCCTGGAGCATATTCCAGAGTAAATATAGACTCATCCTAAGCATTTTCTACAAATGAAATCTAAGTTACCTTGCTCAAGACCATTGATGCAATTCCATCCCTGGAACTGTCAGACCAGTTTGGAGAGATGATTTTGCAGAAACTTTTTTAAAAGGGCAAGGAGGTAAGAGTGTAAGTAAGCAAAACCGGGGTCTGTGTTTCACCTTTTTGCATAGTTGAAATCACTACACGTAATCCACTTTCTTTGCAGGGAGGGGGCGTGTTACTCATAGTCTCGGCAATTATCTATCGAAAGTAGTTTGCTCATTTTAGAGCCCAACAGTATGAATCAAAAGCAAAGAAAAGCAGCCCTAAATAAATGCACCATTTGTTTTCGTTGATTTTGCTTTTCCTTGAAACAATATTGAAGTTTACTTTAGTCCCCTAGATTTTTCCTAAGAACATCCGCTTTACATATGCAAAAGCATCTCCCTATAGCATTAATAGGGCTTATGAATCTTCAAAGAGACTACGCTTTTTTATGCACTGCAACAGCCAAGTCTAAAAAGAAAGCTTTCAAGTTTGTTGACTCCAGAGCTGTTTTGATTTTGTTTTTCTTTTTCCATGCTGCCATAAATGCCCTTTTCCTGATTAGACACTGGGAATAAAAAAAGAGAATTCTGTCAGCATAAGTCACCCAAGGAACAACATCTGGGCTCGTCTTGCTTATAGTTTTCTAGCACCCTAGATATTCAGAATAACTGAACTTACTGGACCCCTACCAAGTTATCTTTCTCTGATGGCGGCTGTGCTGTAAATTCATAGTGAAAACTATTATATTCTCCCGAATTGCCGCAATTCCCCAGATAAAATGGGAACTATTCCACAGATTTTCCTGTCAACTTCAACCTGCACGTAGGATTTAGGAAGGCCGCATGCCCTGGTCTACTGAGGGAGAGTGATTTCCTCACTGGCTTCAGAGCACCCTTCCTCAAGCCCAGCGTTAAAAAAAAAAAAGAAAATAGCACACACATATTCCGGTAATAAGGCTTTGCTATAACAGGTTCGGAAAGGTTGTCTTTAGGCACTTTCATTTTAAAAAGTCCTGATAAGGTGGCTCAGCAAGGACTCACAGGAGTTGCTTGTTAAGTAGCCTTACAGCACGCCGCCGAGCAATTTGGCAGTGATCTTGTCACAGACTCATTAGCTTATGCTCTCCGTTGCTCATTTGCAGTTTTAAGCTGGAGTTTCTCAGTGTGGAAAATACCTGCCACGTTACGCCTCAGAAAGGCCACCATCTCCTGGAACTGGTCCTTGAGAGGGTCTTGGCAAATGGTATCACAATTGTACTCTCAAAAATATCCAGGTTCTATCAAATACTTTACTTAGTGATTGACTTAAATGGAGTCTGTTTGGTTAGGGTGTTAAGAATTGTATAAAAAGAGGTAAAAGCAGGGTAGAGAAAGGCCAAGAGGAGTAGAATAGGCGGCCAACCTTCCTAGTTGGCCCACGACTCAGGGGTTCCCGGATGTGGGACTGTCAGTGCTAAAACGAGGAAAGTCCTGGGCAGACCAAATGAGCTGGTTACACTGAGTATTTTATTTTATTTTGTTATTTTATTCTTTTCCAGGTTTACAGAGGTATGATTGACAACATTTGTGTATATTCAAGGTGTACAATGTTTTGATATGCATGTATGTTATGAAAAGATTTCCATAATCAAAGTAATTACTCCAGGTAATATTCATCACATCACATAGTTACTCTGATTCTGTTGTTTTTTAATTAATTAATTTATTTATTTTTTAAGAAACAGAGTGAGACAAAGCGTGAGTGGGGGAGGGGCAGAGAGAGGAGACACAGAATCTGAAGCAGGCTCCAGGCTCTGAGCAAGCGGTCAGCACAGAGCCCGATGTGGGGCTCAAACCCACGAACTGTGAGATCATGACCTGAGCTGAAGTCGGACGCTCAACCGACTGAGCCACCCAGGCGCCCCAAGTTACTCTAATTCTTAAGTCTTCTCCAAATTAAGTCTACCTCCTACTATTTAAACTCTACCTATAGGAAAAATTGTCATTTGTCCTTTAGCAAATACGCTTCCCAGAATGGAATAAAATATCCTCTGCTACCAGGGTACCTGGGTGGCTCAGTCGGTTAAATGTCTGACTTGAGCTCAGGTCATGATCTCATCACTCACGAGTTCAAGCCCCGCATTGGGCTCTGCAATGGCAGCTCAGAAACTGGAGCCTGCTTCAGATTCTGTGTCTCCCTCTCTCTCTGCCCCTCCCCCTGCTCTCTCTCTCTCAAAAATACACATTAAAAAAAAATTCCCTTCTACCGATTGTGTTAGTTAACAAATATGGTGAAACCCTGTTTGTCTTTTTAAATTCACATGTACTCAAAAAATTTTTTACAAATAAAATTCTTGCGAAGCACATAAAGGACACTCTAATTAACACTGGTTTATATTCTAGCTGTGCTCCACATGCCACGCCAATGAAGACCCATATTTCAGAATCCAGGTTGACTGAAAAAGCATTGGTCATCTGTGCCTGCTCTAACAAGTTCCTAACTCCCGGGTAGAGATACAGAGTTGTGTAAATATAATTTCAAGAGAAAAAAAAAAAAAAGCCTGGATATTTTATAGGCTATCAGTTTTGACAGTGAAAAGTAAAGATTTAACCCTCCCTGTTGCTATTGCCTCAAGGAACACTTGTAGAAAATCAACAAAAATAGCTTCCACAGGTAAAGTTTAGGCAATAAAAGAATAAAGCAACATCTGTGTCAAAGGAAACTCTAAGAAAGTTAAGTCTGCATAGTTTGACCTAAAAACCACCACAGCTTGTCTGAATTACACGGCCACCTGTCACAACTGTGCCTGAGATTCTTCTAAAACAGTAGGGGTTTGTCACATAAATGGAATGTGCAGGATTTAAATTATTGGAGACCATGAGGCCACCCCAATGAACGTGAAAGTTTTCAAAACAGAAATGACAGGGCTTAGTGTCTCCTAAAGCCAGGGGATACTCCCTGTTGACAGCTGCCCAGAATTCCTACGGTGAGATTAAACATTAAAATGACAATATCATCACTGGGTGTCTAACATACAACGTACACCAATTAATAAGTCTAAATTCATAAGTGTTCCCTTTTCAGATATATAAATCATTTGCCAATGGTACCTAAGATCACTGAGTCACGGAATACTACGTGGCAATGAGAAAGAATGAAATATGGCCTTTTGTAACAATGTGAACGGAACTGGAGAGTGTGATGCTAAGTGAAATAAGTCCTACAGAGAAAGACAGATACCATATGTTTTCACTCTTATGTGGATCCTGAGAAACTTAACAGAAGACCATGGGGGGGGGGGAAGGGAAAAAAAAGTTGGGGGGGGGAGCCAAACCGTAAGAGACTCTTAAAAACTGAGAACAAACTGAGGGTTGATGGGGGGTGGGAGGGAGGGGAAAGTGGGTGATGGGCATTGAGGAGGGCACCTGTTGGGATGAGCACCGGGTGTTGTATGGAAACCAATTTGACAATAAATTTCATGTTTAAAAAGAAAGGATTATTGAGTCAGTTTTCGGTGTGGACAGAGCAGGTGATCTACTGGATGGTGTGATTGGAGGTGCTATCAAAGATCATTCTCTTAAATATATTAGTGGTCTTAACCATAACCACCGAATGGAGGCTGAAATGCCACAACATGGGCAAACATCCCTTGGTTGCTTCATCTCAGGTTCCTCAGAAAAGGTGTCAAAGTCACTCACACTCAGGGTGCATGGGGTTAAGGAAGTGCTTGATTTTTGTTCTCCATTCTCCTTACTGCCTCACTGTTCCTGGAGACAAAAAACTAACACATGAGGAGGGGAGCGTGAGCAAGGAGGAGGAGCCACATAATCCGGGAACTGAGAAAAATCTTGGAAAACCCCCTATCACACTCTCCGCATCCCTACTGTGACTGCTTTTCCAAGACACGTTCCAAGGTCCTTATCAAGTCATAGTGTTGGTACTTTCCCATACTAGACATCTCTTACTCTACCATGTTTTGTCCACTAAACTTCTTCATTTGTCTTAACTACCACCCATTTCATGTCTTATTTTGGCCCAGATTTCTAGTCCCTAAAAGGCTCTTTTCTTTATGTCTTTACCAGCAAATCCATTTTCTTTTTCCCTTAAAGGGGCACCTGGGTGGCTCAGTGGGTTAAGCACCTAACTCTTGATTTTGGCCCAGGTCATGATCTCATGGTTTGTGAGATCAAGCCCCGTGTTGGGCTCTGCGCTGACAGTGTGGAGCCTGCTGGAGATCCTCCCTACCCGCCCCCCCCCCACCCCAAATAAACATGACAAAATAAAAAAATCAAATTCAGTATTACCCGTGGTGCCTACTTCCTTTCCAATATTTCCTTAGTTCTTTCATTACATTTATTGTTCCATTTCTGATTCCTAAATGTAATAAATTTTTAATTCAGAGTATTAAGAAAATCCAAAATATATATATATATATATATATATATATATATATATATATATATATATATATATATATATAATTTTATTATGCACAAAATCTGTAGATGCCCACAAAATCTGAATTCTCCTGTAAGTTCACCACACAAGGAAAATCACTATTTACATTTAGCTTATATCCTCCCAACACACATGTGATCCTTTTTCTCTCATGCTCCTTGACAGGCAGTGTTCAGGCTGATTGCAGACCCATTGTCAACACCCATCTAAGTGCTTCGAGATGCTCTGTGATTCACACAAGTTAAAGCTAGAAGGAGTCTTGGGAATCAAAGAATCCAACTACTGATTTCACAGGCAAGCACCTTACCCTAGATCATCCAGTTTGTAAGTAGCAGAGTTAGAACTCGATTCACCTAAGGCCAGCATGTTCAGTTGCATAGACTGTGCAGTATATAGGAGCCCGTATATTTACCAGGCTGTGTGCTAAGGCTCAGTCCTGCACCATCTGGAGAGAGAGAGGCAGAAAAGCACCATCCCCTTACTGATTCTCTCTCTCTCCCTCTCTCTCTGCCCCTTCCCCCACAAGGGCCAGGGATAGCAGCAGGTGGCGAGGAAAATGCCAGTGATTGTTTATAATCCACTGACAGCACCGTGTAGGCTAGCAGTGAGCCTGAATCCAGGTATATTATTTCCCAAGCGGATGCTTTTTCAGGGCTCTATGCTTCTGAATGCATCTTTCTTTCTAATATGACATGTTTTTTAAAACCACTCCCAGTGAGATACTACTCTGTAATTTTATGAAGTTTGTTCCATACACACACACACACACACACACACACACACACACAAGAAATCCCCCAAATCTCACAATTCAAGAGGGTGTAAGCAATACACGATGCACTGAATTGATTGATGATTGGAGTGCGCATTTGGAAAGCCGAACTGACAGGTCAATAATGAGCTCTTAAAGTTATCAGATGACAACGATCTTCTCATCCCCTCCTGAATATCCAACAAATTGCCTTATACTCTGCAAAGATTTGCTTAACTTAATTCCTATACCATATAAAAGGAAATACCAGTGTTCAAGGAAACATAAAGGTAATAATAATTCGTTGTGCCTTCTACAAAGAATAATTTTGACCAACCAAACTAGAATATGAGTAAGGGAAACATTTATAAAAATTAGAGAAAATGATAGTTAAAAGCACAGAGCTTACAACTGGCAATTCCTTCTCCACATCTGGACTCTGTTATTGATATTTACTAATAGTGTGATCCTGAGAAAATTTATCTGTGAAATGGAAATAATAACAGTACTTCTTGGCACTTTTCCGAATGTTAAAAAAATAATGCAGAGTGTCGAGACAGCAAACACTCAACTGTTAGCTATGATTATTACTGAAGTTGTGCATTCATAATTTAGATGCAGTTTTTATTTGCCTTATCAAGTTGGAATCTACCAATAACTGGAACATTTGTTTAAGGAGACTTATAAATAACCAAGGAGAAATGGTCTCTGAGAGTTTTTCTGTAGGTTTCTTTTTACACAGATAATTGATAAAATAGTTGATTTTTTGAAACATGAACTACAACTTGATTCAGAAAGTAAGAGAGATAGATGTTTGCCTTCCAAATTAAAACTGGGATATCTAATTTGGAGTAATTCGAAGTGTTAAAATATAGGGGTGCCTGGGTGGCTCAGTTGGTTAAGCATCCGACTCTTGATTTCGGCTCAGGTCATGATCTGACGGTTTAGGAGCTGAGTCCCATTTTGGGCTCAGCGCTGACAGCACAGAGCCTGCTTGGGATTCTCTCCCTCGCTCTCTCTCTACCCCTCCCCCCAACTTGCACTGTCATTCCGTGTGTCAATATTAAAAAAAAAACTTTAAAAAATAATACAATAAAGGGTAAAAATATAAACACTATGAAAAAGTTTTAACGACTTTCTGTGTCTCAAAATGGAATCGATTCTTCATTTTTTTCAGAAAAACAGTCTAGCCTGTTGAAACTGCCTTATGATCTCCTCTGTGGAAAGCAGAAAGATGTAATAATTCATGGGTGATTTTGTTTGGGTTTGGGGGACCTTCAACCCATCACCTCAGTGAGCT
This sequence comes from Panthera pardus, assembly GCF_024362965.1. Classification (NCBI taxonomy): domain Eukaryota; kingdom Metazoa; phylum Chordata; class Mammalia; order Carnivora; family Felidae; genus Panthera; species Panthera pardus. The sequence goes on from NW_026526654.1 coordinate 60,427,905, forward strand.
TACTTTGTGAACAGGCACACGGGGATCTGTAGCAAGTTTGTATTCCTGACGTAACTAGAGGAGGAAGAAGCTGCACATCGTCTCTCCTCCCCAAACGTAGACCTTAGAGAAAAATGGTTGCAATGTGTGCTAGGTATAGAACTGGCCTTCTTGGGCTGATCGGCTAATCAACAAATTATTATCCCTTCTGTTTTAAGAAGATGTGGCTTGAATGGCTACAAATAAAAACTAGAAGTATTCAATTTCCTAAGTAAATAAAATTACTGTACATTCATGCAATGGAATATGCTTCAGCCTTTGAAAAGAGAGGAGGGCACCCGGGTGGCTAAGTATCTGAGACTTGATTTCTGCTCAGGTCACGATCTCACAGTTTCAGAGCTCGAGCACTCTGTCAGGCTCCACGCTAAGTGGGGAGCCTGCTTAAGATTCTCTCTGCCCGTCCCCTGCTTGCATGCACATGCTGTCTTGCTCTCTTTCTAAAAAAAATAAAATAAAATAATAAATAAATAGATGATAGATGGATAATAAAGGGAGGGAACAGTTCAGGTAATGTTATGGAATGATTCTTGCTAAGTGAAAAAAACAAGGAGCACAACAGCATTAAGAAATGATACCATTTGTGTAAAACAGGAGGGATAAAAATAATAGAAGCATGTTTGATTACATAAGCATAAAATATCTCTGGAAGAGCATACAAGAAATTGGCAATATTGATTATTTCTGCAGACAGGGCATGAGTGGCTGGGCACATATATGGCAGGGAGATATTTCCCTGAATATCTTTTAAATTTTGAGCAACGTGACAGTCCTGCTTACTCAAAAATAATTAAAATTAAAGTAAAAGTGAAAGATATTGTTATACTTTTTCTCAAACACCGTCTTCTTCTGATGCAGCTGCCGCCTCTTGCTTGTTCTGTTTTCTTCTAAATATCTCAGTGAATCTCACAGGATTTTATAGCATTACCCTACATAACAGGAGACCCTTCTGATAAAAATGTCACATTTCATACTGAGGCCTTCAGAAACTGTATATATAATTCAACTGTTAAAGCTTCATCAACATTTCATAACAGATTCCTGATATTTACCTATACCTTTCAACCTGATGTTTTATGAAACTTCCTCCTTTTCTGAAGAAACGGAGCCAGGGTTTTCCTAGACCCTGAACTGTGATTTATTTTCTTTGTCCTAGTTTGACCCACTTCTGCATCTTGGAGACTGCTAACTCTACGCCCTTGAGGATGAGAAAAAATAAATCCTCGCAGGTTCTTGGAATATAAATTACAAGTAAGTGAACAAGATAAGTGTAGTGTAGGAAATTGACTTTCCTTTTCCTGGTGTAGACTTTCAGAAGTCTTCCCTTTGTTTATTTCTAATCCATGAATCAAAGGAAGCAGCTTTTCAACGAGAGTACTACTTGTGCATTTCGTAACATTTTAGATAATTATTTTAAACTTTTTTCACCAAGGTTCTATTCAGAATAGGAGAGAATAAATTCATACCCTAGGACATTTGGGAATGGGGGGGAAATTCCAGTTGTTTGTTATCTGCCCCCCCAATCAAACCTTTATACATACATCTATGTATGTATACATTTTGCAATTTTGCAAATTTTGCAATTTACATCACAAGAATGTGCAGCAGGGGTCGATGACTCCCCTTCGTCTGTGTTCCACAACACTATACATTTTAGTAAAAGGAATTCACACATACCAGTTTTGAAAGTATGGTATTACATCAGAAATAATAGATTGCATCAGAAATAATAGCTACTAACAAATTTATAAAGTCCTCGGACATAGTCTTCTCATCTCATGAAACCACACATGAAATAAATATGGGAAGTCAGGAACCATTCACTAAGTACTTACTCTAGGTTAGTTATTTGCAATTCATTACCTAATCCTCACAACAAATATAATAAAGCATTACTAGTGTTTCCATTTTATAGGTGAAGAAATTAAAGCTACAATAAGTAAGTCACAATTCCAATTTGGGGAATGGGGAATTGGGAGTCTACTCCTGGCCCAATTAGCTGGAGGGAGTTTGGGGCAGGACTCTATATTACACACTTGCCTGCCACAATGGCTCAGCGTGAGAGAAAAGGTGAGAGGTCGCAGGATGGGTAAATCCCACAAAATGTGTAGTATGTTGTGTAAAGTCATCCAGTTGTGAAACTTGGCAACCAAGGCTACTCCTTGAACTCTACTTTGAAATCGAAGTGCATCATAGATTACTACACACCCTCTGCCTGGAGGTCAAGATGAGTATGAGGAACTAATCACTAGGCAGGTGACATTTCAACTCAGGTTTAAAGAATTAGAGCAAACTTGTCAAACAGACAAAGGGACAACCACGTGTTGCAGGACGTAGAGCATATCAAGGACATAAAAGTTATTAGAGAATATGTTCAGTAAGTGTTGAGTGAATGAATGCACTGAATAGTATGGCCCTGTAGAAATACAGTGTGGCTAGAGGAAGGCTGTTGTGTAAAGGGAATCACAGGAAGGAGTTACGTGATACAGGTTTTATATGGCTATGCCACCATGTTTGGAGTAAAAGCTGAAGGCAATGGGAGCTGAAGGGAATTGAACTTCAAGCAGGGAAAATAAACATCCAGATTTGTCCTTTCGAAAGATTATCCTGAAAGAAGTGTGGAAATCATATTGCACGGGAGTAAAATAGAGACTAAAGGCCATTTGGGGACATATTAGAACACTTCATGCAAGAAGAATTGACAATAAGAAATGACAGGGACCACGTTGAGGAAGAGGGGGTGACTTGACTATTACAAAAGCAGAGTTGCTTTTGGGTAACTCATATCTTCAGGGAAAGAGATCACTTGGCTAAGAAATAGCTATTTCCATCACTGTGTGCAGGGTAAAGGGGCATGATTACGCCTTCACAGAATGTAAGTGAAGCTACCTGCCAGGAAGCAGAATAAGGACTAAGGATCCTACAAATGAATTATTACTTACAAAGTAGCATCACTTACAAAGTAGCATCAAAGGCATTTGGAATTTGTATATTTGAAATTTATTTGCACTTGATTAGAATTACTGGATTTATCAATTCTGATCAACTTTAAACATGACAGCTTGGTCTAACTTTACTTTCTCCAAAGACTGAAGCTAAAATTGTATCTATATCCATTTGTGTAAAGGGTAGATTTTTCTAAGTTTAATGGGGAAAAGTACTAAGCAATGCACCTCTTTTTGTTCTACAGGATGGATTTTAAAAGGAGGGGAAAGTATTTCCTAAGGTTATCTGAGACAAAAACAACTTCAGAGCTAATATCATTCCTTCATTTAGACCTGAGAGAAAAGTTAGGAGAATTTGTCTCAATGGAGGCAAAGAACATCTCCGGGACTAGTGCATTGTTAACCTGTTTGCTGGACTTCTTTTTTTTTTTTTCCATCTGCTCTTTTGCTTTCCTTATTTTATTTATCTATCTGTGAATAAATAATTATCTCTCCCACCCTTTTTGTCTCCTTTACTGTTGATGTTCTGTTTTTGTCTGATTTGTTTCCCCTTGATCGTTTTCTTACTGCAAGCATTCATGCAAGAGGGTGATACATTTTTTCACTTAATTATAATTTTCTTTATCATGCAAATTTCCAGATTAATAACGGCACAAGCAGATAAGAGAAAGTCTCTTTAGAGTTTCTGTAGTTTTACCACATAATGACACATCATTTAGACCAAATCACTCAGTTCTTTTATAGATACATATTGAAATCATCAGAAAGAAGTTGAATTATCATTTGGGTTTTAAAAAAATCACTAGGGGCAAACATTAATACCCAAGTGCCAGGTAGCAGTAAAGTTAGGACCAAAATATTCACAATATTTCAATGAGATATACTTCTCTAGTGACGTAAGACCCAGAATTATTATTCAATTTCTTTTTTTCATGTCTGAAAAAATGCTCTTTGATTGTTGAGATATCAAATACCATTAACTCAATAACAACCCTAAAACCTACATTTCCTTTTTAAACATTTTCAATATTAAAATTGTAGCCCCTTGAAACTAACAGAAGATCTTTAGGTGTTTCTGAAAAAAAAAAAAAACAAAAAACAAAAAACAAAAACAAGCTAGTTTTTGAGTATCCAAAGATTCAAATGGAATGATTTAAGTCTGGTGATAGAATGATGAGTGAACATTGTTATTTAATTTTCATGGTAGAATATTCGGAGATCCAATGAAAGAGTTAGTTTCTCCATCATCAAAAGTGAGGAAGTTGATATAAAAACTTAATTCAGGCATGAAAGCAAACTGTCTATATGCTTATCTATATGCTATACTACCCATGCAGGAAATGTGTATTATCATCCTTGGAGATCTTCTTGCTACAGACAAATATAAAAATTATAGGGGCTCCTGGGTGGCTCAGTCGGCTAAGCGTCCGACTTTGGCTCAGGTCACGATCTCGCAGTTCGTGAGTTTGAGCCCCGCGTCGGGCTCTGTGCTGACAGCTCAGAGCCTGGAGCCCGTTTCGGATTCTGTGTCTCCCTCTCTCTGACCCTCCCACGCTCATGCTCTGTCTCTCTCTGTCTCAAAAATAAATAAACATTAAAAAAAAATTAAAAAAAAATTATAGACATGAGGCATCAGGCTATATTTTATGAAGCATACTGTAAGTTTTTTTAATGCTGATATACAAAATCAGTATAAATTTTGTGGTTAAAAAAAACAAAAAATTATTCTTTTCTGGAAGCTCATCAGAATACGTTTCTTTGCCTTCTCCTCTAATACAATAGAAGCTGCCCACATTCCCTGGCCCATGGCCCCCTTTCTCCATCTTTGAAACCAACAGTGATAGTTTGATTCTTTCTCATCAAGCATCACTCTGACCACTTCTGCCACCCACTTCCACTTTAAAAGACCCCTGTCATGACCATGGGGCCAACCTGGATAATCCAGGATATTCTCCCTACTTAAAGTCAGCAGATTTATAACCTTCCTTCCATTTGCCACCTTAATTCCCTTTTTCCATGTAATCTACTAAATTCACAGGTTATAGCTATTGGGACACAGGCATTTTTGGAGGACTGGTCATTATTCTATCTGAAACATACATTTTATGCATTTCTCTCATTGGGATATCTGTAATTACATGTAAATTACATAAAAGGTAATTTAAGTTTTGTCAAGTTACAAAGGATTTCCAACTTATATAAATTTGGTTTTCTTTAAGTAAAATTGTATACATGATTAATGGAAATTACCTGTATTCTTAAAATAGTTAAAAATAATAAGGTGTAATGCTTACATACCTATAACTAATGACTCTATGTTTTAATAAATATGTATGGTGGTATCAAAACTTTAAGGACAACTTTTGCAACGTTTCAACCAAGGTAAAAAATTTTATGTTAGCGAAAGCTTTAGTGTAGTTCTAAGATCTAATTAAAATTCTATATTCTATATGTATATATCTATATCTGAGATCTACATCTCTGTCCTAAATTACCTCACACCCTTGGAGAAAATTATGTCATGCATATTAGCACCTTGTTAATTATCTTCTGATTTTAAGCACTCTGGTCTTAATAGGAGAAATTTACACAGATGTGTGTGGGTGGGGGGGAGATGGGGAAATGTATGCGTGATAGGTAATTTGTTTTCTTCAAAATAACATTTGAAATGACATCCTTAGTGAATAGTATATTTGCAAACATTAAGCAGCATTACAGTTTAACTGGGTTATCATGGGTCTAGTCTACATTGCCAGGGCAATGGAATCTGGAAAATTGTGACATGCTTTATATCTATAGTTGTATGGCTTTCTTTATAGAGATTTTGCTGAGTACATTTTTGAGGCTCTTAATGAGTATCATCATTGTGGAAAGTCCCAGGTTTCATTCCTTTAATTCTCAGGGCCAAAAGAATGTTTTACCTTTAATGAACCACTGGTATATTTTTGTTGCACTGACATTGAATCTTGTGCCCGTCCAGGTTTTCTTCTTCCCTGGGCTGCCAGGGATCAGAGAACTAAATATGATGTTGATCTCTAGCAACTGGATGACATGTTGTGTCATAAATCCATCTAATTTATCCTGGTTTAGTTAACTCTCATTTTCATTTTTCCTACTTCTTTATGTCATACCATAAAGTATGTTTCTGTATAAATTGCATCAAAATTATTTGAATATATAATCTAAAAAAAGACAGTGTGTAGAACTGAATATTTTGACAACTTAGATGAAAAACTGAGAATTAAAAGTGAAGTGAGCATCCAGATGTTAAAACATCAAGGCTTTTGTCTCAATTAGCTACCCAGATTTTCTAAATAATACCTTGGCAGTGGTGGGGGTAGGGGTGAGAATTTACAGGTCTGCAAGTAGAGTAGCGATGAAAACATGTAAGAATTCTCTTCCTTTAGAACCTGAGACCTTGATGGTCATAACGTCTGTCTTAATATAGTACAAGGCATGGAAATATTATCTTAAACTAATACTTTGGATAAAATGGTCTAATGAATAGAAAAATATTCATCTTTCATTTACTGTGACTCTTCGCCAAACTTACAACGTTAATATTGGTGGAATATTTCATCTGGTATGTGAAAAATATATTTTATATTCTATTTCCAGACCATGACTTTTTATTGACTTCCTAGGAAGTTACACACCCTTTTGAAATAATAAGTAAAAATGTAGAATTTGCTGGGAATCAAAAAAATGGGGAACTTAGCACACATCCATGGCTTCTCACATAAACACCCTTGTTACACGAATATTCATCCTGAAGAATGATTATTTCAAAATCCTGGCAAGTAGAGGATAATCACTAACCACAGAGCACTTAAGAACACTCTTTGGCTTAGTAGTTAAGCTCTTCCTTTTGGGAGACCTATATCTTACTCTCAACTCCATTATTGATTGGAAGATCCAACATTAGCAATGAATCCTGAATAGCAGCCTCACTAGGCTCTTGTTGGACATCCATAGGGAAATTAATTCCCTCACTACGTCTTGGCTTCTCAAATTTCTTAATATATATACTAGGCAGAAACTATGGACAGAATTTCAAGTTTTTCAAGGAAAGATGTTTGGTAAAGGCAAAACATGCTATGAAGCATATGATTAAACATCAAAAAATACACTGATGCTGCCATGTGGTGAACATAAATAATCTTCAACTTCTCAGAAGACAAGTTGGTATGATTCCTCAAGGTCAATCAATGCCACATACACTATCTCTTTATAAACTGAAAGACGATCAGGTTTCTGCAGCACTGAATAGGCTAAGACCAGAATATCTGTTATTTTTCCTCTATTTTGTTCACTTTAATTGTATTTTATCAGAATGTATTTAAAAATGAGAATATTTCATATTTTTTAAATCATATTCAATGAGCTATCTTTGAGAGCTTCACCAATTAAACCTCCTCCAAAAATTTCAAAGCCTCACCACAATAAACATGCAACAGAAAATCTTGCTTAGCACATTTTTCTCTTTTAATGTAAATTGAATGGGCCAAATTTTATGGTCTAATTTGATTTTTCCACGCTCTTATAGACACAGTCACAGTCTCAAAGGGGTTTCATCATATTGAATTAGTGCAAACCAAAGTGCATTAAATGATAGGCATTGCAGAAGTCCTACGTCAGATAAAAACACAGCATTTTCAATAAAAGGGTATCTATTTTCCCGCCTGTATGTTCCGAGAGACAAATAGTAGGCTTTTGGCATTACACCTTAAGGTCCTAAAGTCAAAAGCTTTATTCTTGTTCAGTGATAGCTTTTAAAATGAAAGAAGAGGGTTTTGGTTTTCATTGACAATTGTTATAGGATATTAGAGGTCCTTGAAAACCCAGAGATAGGCATCCTTACCTGTCTTATAACGTAAAACAACTAGCATCAGATCTGATAACTCAGGCTTTATTTTTTTTTAATTTTTAATGCTAACTTATTTTTGAGAGAGAGAGAGAGAGAGCGCAGGGGTGGGGCAGAGAGAGAAAGGGAGACACAGATTCCCAAGCAGGCTCCAGAATCTGAGCTGTCAGCACTGAGCCTGACTTGGGGCTCGAACTCACGAACTGTGCGATCATGACCTGAGCCGTAGTCCAGTCAGACCCTCAACCCACTGAGCCACCCAAGTGCTCCTGATAACTCAGGCTTTAGATCAAGGTCTTGTAACTACAGTCACAAGGGTTTTTACTCCGATCATGAAAGCAAGAATACTTACAATGTGGTCAGTATACAGTAGAATTTTTTTAATCTACAACATTAAAACAATAAACGAAGTTTCATTTGAAAGCTGAAGCCAGGTACCAGTGACAGACAGCTGAGTGGAATCTATGGCAGGGATGGATCACATGGATCCAAGATAAATAATCCCATGACTCATTATTTTTCTTTTTCCATATTTCTATGGAAACTTTTTCACCATATGCGGTAGGGAACCAACTATTTTTCCAATACTGATAATTATGAGCTAACCATTTCCCAAACAATATAGGACTCATAACAGGTTCTTATTTACTTCAGCATGATCCTTTCTCACCATCTATTATTTCCAAATTTTTAATAAGGTCATAGAAGTATTACACGGTGTTATGTGCATACGCACACATATCTTTAACTTAAGTTTGCCAGAATGAATTTGTTTAAGTATAACTGACATACATTATATACGTTTTGGGTGTACAAAATAGTGATTTGGTATTTACATACATTATAAAATGATCACCACAATGTCTAGCTTCTGTCACCATACATAGTTTTTACCCAGAATGACTTACTGGTTCTTGCATCAACTAATTTATTTAGTTTTTAAAATTTTTTTAATGTTTATTTATTTTTGAGAGAGACAGAGACAGAATGCGAGTGGGTTAGGGGCAGAGAGAGAGGGAGACACAGAAGCAGAAGCAGGCTCCAGGCTCTGAGCTGTCAGCACAGAGCCCGATGCGGGGCTCGAACTCACAAGCTGCGAGATCATGACCTGAGCCGAAGTCGGACGCTCAACTGACTGACCCACCCAGGCGCCCCTATTTAGTTTTTAATTTTCTTAAAGAAGGGCATTTTTCAGTATTGCGTTAGGCAAAAGTCCATGATTGGTCAATTTTATGAATTTTTGTATGCCTAAAGGCATATTTCTTTTATCTTCACTTTTGAATAGTAGTTGTGGATAATGAACCTCAAGTTAAAAGTTATTTTTCCTTAGCACTTTGGAGATATTATCTCTTGTGTCTTATTGCATCTAATGTTTCTGATATTATTCTGTTTCTCATTTCTTTATGGTGACTTACCTCCCCTTCTGATACCTCTTAGCATTTCATCTTTATCTTTGATTCATTAAAGTTTCATCAAGCTGTGGTTAGGGTGTGGGTTTGCTTTTATCGATCCTGGCATTGATCTCACGTCTTGCTTGTATCCTTAAAATTCTTGATAGCTATTTTGTCAAGTCTAGCATTTTCATCCTTTACCTCCTGCTTCCTCTTTGGATTTCTTAAAAATTATTTGGGACATCTGGAACTATTTTCTATTCCCTTCACTTTTACTTCATATTTCTTTTTTATTTTTTAATGTTTTATTAATTTTTGAGAGAAAGACAGAGTGCAAGTGGGGGAGGGGCAGAGAGAGGCACAGAGTCTGAAGCAGGCTCCAGGCTCTGAGCTGTCAGCACAGAGCCCAACGTGGGGCTCGAACTCACAAACCACGAGATCGTGTCCTGAGCTGAAGTCGTACGCTTAACCGACTAAGACACTCAGGTGCCCCTACTTCATATTTCTACCTGAAATCCTGGACAGGAAGGTGGACTTAGCAGATGGCAAGATCTCCTCTTCTCCCTCAAACATATAACAATGCTAGATGGAATATTGTGAGATACAGAAGAAAAAGAGAATTCTTTGCAGTCTAGGAACAAAGAGTAAACATTCAGACAAACTAGTAAGGAGTTCTAGCCATATACATGTTGCACGACTGATGAGGCAGCTTACATATGCTGGTTCTAGTGTGAATGTTAATGCCTGTATCATGCCGCAATTGTAAAAACAGTAGAGCATTGAAAGTGGCTCCCCACATTAGTAGTCAGAAAAACACATATAACCCTTAAAACAATGTCAGACACTAGTAAGCACAGCATAAATGCTTTGTGTAATAAAACTTATGTTCTAAGTTCAACTTACAGGTTATGTGTTAACCATAAGCATGAATTACACATTTTATTTCCAATAGTCTAATCTGAACACACATGTTAAAACAGAGAACTTTTCAAACTTAACACTGCACAGTGTAGTGAGGAAATCTGCAAATGTGTTATCTACAGGTCGTAAAACTCATGAACTGAGAAACAAACATATTACCCAGTGTCTACGCACTGAATAACCATGAAACCATCCACAATCAAGACTCTTTAAGCTGGGACTTGCATATGACCTCCTATGGATGATTCCCATCAATAGCAAGAGACAAATAATAAATCATTTCAAAAAGTAAAATGCTAAGAAAGGCACTGTATAGGTTTAACAACCTGTAAAATTTGAAAGCTAGTGTAGATGTAAAAGCAAAGCCTAAGTTTCTATCAAAAACACAATCTAAAACTGCAGTTCTGAATTTTAAGTCCCATAGTTAGTGATCCATCCTAGCATGACCACATACTCATTGACATTCCCATGTTCCTCCCATCTTGTTACTCGAGGCTGACACCGAATCACGATTAGTTGGGGGCTCTGGTTTGGAGAGGGTCTTTCCTACTAAAGCACACTGGAGGGAGTGAAGTTGGCTCTGGGGATGAAACAATCACAGGCTTTGGCCATCCAGGCTTGTCACTTCATTAACAGTACAATTTCCTAAGATGGTCATAAATTACTGTTGCCTTTGCTTGACTTATCCCTCTTTCCATCACTGCAGTGAGGAATGGCTATCTTCCCACTCTGTGAAATAAGCGTTTTGGAAAGCAACGTACCCTGAGTCTGATATCTGAACCAGGGTATATCCCTTTATTTGGCTGCGAAGTCTTAATAGAAGACTTCGAGAAAGCTGCTGAACAAGTTTTAGCTCCTAATATTTACAGGAACAGGAGCAGCTGCATCTTCTAGTTCTAAGAGAGCCCAAAGACTTAGCCTCTAGATACTCTGATTTCTGCTTATGCCCCCTCCAAGATTTGACTGAGTTTATCTTGGTTGTAAAATATTTGGTGAATTTAATTGTGGGTAAAGCAGAAAACTATACTTCCTGAGAGTAACAAACACCTCTCCATACAAATTACAGTACTAATACAATTTTCTTCCTTCTCTACTTTTCTCACTCCTCTTCAAACTCCTATGCCTTCTAAATGAGTTTTTCGTAAGCATGGAACTTACTCTTCTCTTTCTGGTTTTTCTTCCTAGCCAATTTCAGCTACATTCAGCTGTCACTTTTATATAAATAATTGCCAAATATACATCTCTAGTCCTAATTTTATTATTGAGCTCCTGGTGTGATTTTAAACTTTTCTTCCATATTTTTTCATATATTTCCTCAATTAACATAAAATCCAGCATATTCCTTTCCTTAAGAAATACATTTAGTTGTGCAGTTCTCTGTCTTTCCATTAAGGGCCACATCACTCTTTAGTTAGCCAATCATGAAATCTTTCATTCACTCATTTTTTTTTTGCCAACTACATATTTAATAGCTACTGTAGGATATGTGCCAGTGATAAAATGGAAAATGAGACAGTTAATATTCCTATCCAAGGAGCTTAACATCCGTACCTGATGAAACAGTACATTACATAATTCTAGACCGTGTGTGTGTGACTGTGTGTGTGTGTGTGTATGCATCCTATGTAGAAATAAAAAGTCTGCTGTGATGGAGATTGCTAGAGACAACCATAGGGCTTGTCAGGATAATCTATCACTTAAGAGACCATTTAAACTAGTATGTAAGGCCAGATCATAAAAGATCCCATGAAGCATGTTCTGAATACAGACATCCCAGAAGCCAAAGTGAGTACAATGGTCCTGACATGGGGGAGAACATTTTATTCAGTTCTAGGAAGAAAAAGAATAACTTCAGTGAGAATGAAATATGTTGGAAAGTTTGCCTGAGTGTGGGACCTGGAAATCTTACAATCTGTATAGAATTCTTAGTACAAAACCAAGTCTTCCGGGGAGATAAAATTTTTGAACTTTTATCACCGAAAGCTTGGTAATAAGTGAATATGCCTTGAGAGAGTCCAGATAAGAAATAGCTTAGGACAAACACCCTGTTTCCTTCAATATTTAGCGGTCAAAGTGGAGGATCTCCCATCGGGCAGGGAGGGAGGTAAAAGAGTGTTCAATAAAACAGAGTAACGGAGAATTTTACTTAAAAAAGTATTTCAAGGAGAAAGAGCTGAATCTAAGGCTATTGAAATCGAGGAGTAGGGTAAAGCTAAAGCGCTGTTTACTGGAATTGACAAAATGAGAGGTCACTGATGACGGGCAAAACCACACGTGGCAGAGAGAAGAAGATTTCATTTGCTGTATCCAAATTTTATCTTTAGTAACAATTTATATGGAAACCTTTCTAAAATGTGTTCTTCACTATTTTCTTAAATTGAGAAATCATAATAATTTAATCTACCCTTAAAGGCTCAATCATCATGAGGTGCATTAACTTTTATTTTTATTGCTGGAATTTGATGCTATGGAATTGGAATTTTTATTGATGGAATTGGGTGCATGGAGATGTCTATCTCCACTCTATCTCTAGAGTGTGTGTTTAGGTGTATGTTTGTTTGGGTTTTGAAATTTACTGACATTTTCATTCTCCTCTCTTAATGTTAGGCTATATAGCATGCCTTCTTGCTTTGTTGGTCTAGTGAAATAAATACAGAATTGATTAAAAATAAAAACCAAAAATACCAAGGTCCTTGTTTCAGTTAACATATATATAACTGTGTAATTTGTTGAAATAAGAGGTTAAGGCAAGGCATCTCAACAGTAAAGATCCCATGTAATTTTTTCCCCCACAAAATGGCTCTGAGAAGCAAATAAAGTCCATGAAAGCATTGCTAAAACTATAAAACGCTGTGTAATTATAGACACTGGTGTCATTAGATACTGAATATTATTGCTAATTCTAGAAAGTCCATCTCAAGGAATTTACTCTTTGTACTCTTCTCTGAACTAGAAAGTTTGGTGAAGATTTTTATTATGAGTAGTCTAAAATAGGAGAAATCATTTTAGGTCAGGGGAGCTCTTGCTTTTTTTTAACTACAAAGGTTATTTTGGTCCACATACTCTCTTCCCCTTTATGAAAGTATTGTCAAGTTGTTAAGGTTGCCTCTAAGTGATATCTGGACATGAGTGGTAACTGTACTCAGGCTTTACTGAATGTTATATAATAAGATTTACAAAATACAAATGGCATTTGTGCTTTTCATTGCACTGTAATGCCTTCCCTTTTAATTTCCAAGATGATAGCGTAATAAATAAAGAAATTAACTTTATCAGTGGCAGCTATTGTTGAAGTACTGGTTTTCTAATTCTAAATACCAATCTCATGAGCCCAGGAGCTTTGTAGTACAGTTAGCTACTCAAGAAGATAATTGTTCAATATGCTAAAAGAGTAAAATTGAATTATCTAAACAATTGTCAGAATGGTACGTATAATGGCAGATTTTGTTCTCTTGTTTATTAATTTGCATAAAACTTTGTCAATGCTCATGTGAAATGGGTGTTTTAAGGTGTAGAAGCCTTCTTACAAGCCAGTATTTAAAGACAATTTTCAATTTTAATTAAGGGGGGAGAATAAACACTTCTAAGAATGACCTCTTAAATATGAAAATAACAAAGTAGACAAGGGTTTAGAGTGTCACCAAGTCAAAGTGCCTTCTTTCTCAGTCTGCAACACTTCTTGACTTTACAACATAGAAATATCTTTAAAGATTTATATTCCAAAGAAAAGCAATCTAAGACTTTAGTTGTGGAAATTATGGAAGCCATTTGTTTACTGTTAATTCGGGCTGCAGAGAATAAACTCAAAAATACAGTAATAATTTTGAAATTATTATTGTAAGTAATATTTTGTAGGTGAAGTATATACATGACATTAAGAACTTTTCCTTCATCTAGGTAAGTAACAAGGTCTACAAAGTAATATTACACTATTGTTAGAAAATTACTATGCTCCCCTAAGGGAAGGTTTTGTTTCTTGTTTTTGTTTTCTCTACACTATCAGAGGACTCACTGGAAATTAAGCTCGGTAAATTTCTACCACAACTGAATTAATATTTGGATATAGGCTACAGCCATATGGCAATCTATACAAACTAACAAGTCAAGTTTGTGAAGAAAATTGGAATGGTGGCCATTCTTTTAAAATTTTTTTTTTTTAACATTTATTCATTTTTGAGACAGAGAGAGACAGAGCATGAACGGGGGAAGGTCAGAGAGAGAGGGAGACACAGAATCCGAAACAGGCTCCAGGCTCTGAGCTGTCAGCACAGAGCCCGACGCGGGGCTCGAACTCACAGACCGCAAGATCATGACCTGAGCCGAAGTCGGATGTTCAACCGACCGAGCCACCCAGGCGCCCCTGGCCGTTCTGATCTTAATACCTTTTGAAACCCTTACTGAGAAATGGCTGTTACAGGTGTGAAGAATTTTATCGAAATCACTGCCTAGATGAAACTGGACCCACTCTGCTTGTGCTTGTTTGATTTGTTAAACACAAGGAAAAGACACAACTGCTGAAGAATGGGTAAAGATAGTCTTTGTTTTAAGAACACCTTAGGTGCCCTGAAATGAATCTATTTAGGAGTTAAGATAAAGATACTTCAGAAATCAATGGAGAAAAATTGTAGAGAAGTGACATTAAATGTTGATTTTGTCTTTCTAGTGTTAAACGCTATGTTTGCCATGTACTATAAATTCACATGACTGATGTGTCTTCTAAGGTTTTGGCATGTTGCCCATCTGTGCGACCTCAAAGCCGCCAGTCTTCAGAAAATCTGGGAAAACACACACAATTGGTGCCATTTACCTGTAGTTCGCTGGGAAAGATGTGTACAAAAGAGTATTATAAAACATCCTAAAGTTTTCTTGTCTTCCTTTCAATCTGGACTTGATTAAATAAATTTGCAGATGTGGTTGTTGTCATATTTAAGTGTTTCATAATCAGCAGTTTTATAGATAGATAGAGTATACAATGATGTTTTCATAGAAATCAGAACGTGTGTCTGTATCCCCCACGAGGTTCAGTGGGGCTTGACAATTCTTGTGGGTTTTATACCCATACCTTCCCTCCCAATTCTAAATATTACCAATATGAAAAGATTCAGTCCTTACTTTCATTACAGGAAGGGGGAAATTAAGTCACGGTAAACAGTAGTTACTTTTCCAAAATCCAGAGTGTGGCAGGTAGAAAATACTTGAAGGAAATTTCTAATGTAATTTATATTCAGCCATAGCTCTTTAGTTGCTCTAACACTTGAGCAAAAATTTCCCCTAAGCCCTATTTTTCTTCAAGGGGTGAAATGAAACATTCTACAATACTGAAACAGATTTGTAGTTATTTCCCAGATGGAAAGTAAGGTCAATGTCTAACAAGGCTATTTAGGCTGAAAAAGAAAGACAAATAGCAAATAATTCATAATTTGGAGAATAATAGAAGAAGAAATAAATCTAATAATAAATTTACTTCTTCTCTTAAGATTCTAAAATCCTATGAAATATGAATAAGGATGGAATTAAAATTAATTACTGGATGAAAAACTTCAAGGTAAATAATATGTACATATTATTTTCCAGACTTTAATTATTTAAAACGTGTCAAAGCCTATACAGTCAAAATTCTGAGGTATTTTATAAATTATAATGAAACAAACTTGAAACATTAGATAATTTTATTCTCTAATTTATATTTAAATTCCAAAAAGCATCCTAGGTATCTATAATGTCACTATTTACATAAAAGAAAATGGAGCCCTTAAATAGATTAAGTCATCCACTCAACACTTCAAATTTACTAATAATATCACCAGGGTAAGTATGTTCTGAGTCTTAATCCATTGCTCATTACAGCACATCAGATAGACTCTTCGCCACGGTAATTTTCTCCCTCAAAAACACATTCATTCAATATTGAAATCAACCAATCTATGGTGGAGGGAAAAGACTGGCAACTCCCCACTGCAGCAACAAAAGTATAAAATTTCACCAAACTGTCAAAAACAACCACTTTTGGGTTCTGGAAATTGAATAAAGGCAAACCACAAATTGAATAGGGCTCACAAACAAAAAGCTGCTAGAACATCAGGTAAGGAAGGCAAGGGTCTGTGTCTTTTCTCTGTGATGACCCTCTAACCCGCCTCATTTGGAACCAAGAATTGCAAAATACTCGGCACAAAAACAACCCTAACCAAATCCCTGCCCTGAGAATATGGACCAGACTCCACCATGACCTCTAGTAGCTTAGGGCCGTGCTCCTAAGATGATCACAGTTTCACTTAAAATGCCTGCCTGAGAAAGTTTGCAATTCTAAGTCTCTGCCTCCCTCTTTGAGATGTGAATCTTCCACCATCCCAAATCGTCGTAAGGACCAAGGGGCTATCTCATCAAAACGCAAACATCCGTAAAGATAACTCTTGCTCTCTTCCCTCCTAATCCCTGTAGGGGCGTAAGTGCCTAACTTCTGTGGGTGTCTTGCTTCAACTTGCACAACTGCCTCCTGTCATAAAGATACAAGAAATTTGTTTCTCCTCTGCACGGTGCCAATTAACGAACCCAGATGGCTTAATCATGTGGACCAATATCCACTGTAACCCTTAAAGCTCTTCACTTCTTCTCCTTTAGCACAATCTGATGTTTAAAAGATCTGCTTCTTTTTTATTCTGGTGGAATTGATCTCATTTCTGTACTGAAGTCTCTTTCCCCTACCATAGTAGAATTTGAATGAAATCGGTCTTTATACACTGTAACTAGGATCTGGCTTTGTTTCTAACAGCACAGTAGATTTATCAGGCTTTGTTTCTTTTTAACAGCAGAGTAGATTTATCCAAGTGGGGCTAACTTTGAAAATCAGCAGCTTTGCTACCAGAGGAGAGTGAGCCGACATGAAGCAAAGAACAAAATCCACAGCCAGCAGCATTGTTAGTAAAAGTAGCAAGCCCGGTAGGAAACACATAAGAGGTTCCAGTGGAGATGCATGATAGATAGCCCAGAAATTAAAAGATCTCCACTTAATAAGAGATCCAAAGAAGAGCTAGATAAGCTCTTACCTATACACAGATAACTAATAAATGACAGGTAGGCCCTGAGAAGAACCAAGAGACCCAGCACAAAGTGAAACCTAAGGCAGGCATTAAAATTGCCTGAACTTTAAATGCACTCCTCAACCCACACACTGATCTATAGTTAGAGAGTCAAAGTCTTGCAAGACTGAAGTTATTATTCTGCCCAATCATTGGCTAAACACTAAGCTAGGCATAGACAGAAGCAATCCCTAGGAATTCGTGTTTAAAAATCAGACTAAAAAAAGTACAGATAAGAGACATCAACGGCTGTACATCACAGGAGGAAAGAATTTGCAAATTAAATACAAACACTTTTTTTTTTCTAACAAATTCAGGGAAAAAATATTGGAATGTAGAGCTTCTACTTTATAATACCTAAAGATTCACTTAGCCAAAAAAGAAGTCATGAGAGTGTAAAAGCCCAGAGAGGTGTGACCCATCCACAGAATAGTAAAAGCAAACTGACTCTAAGTGGGGCCAGATTTGGGGTTTAGTAAACAATGACTTCAAATCAGCTATAGTTATGGTCAAAGAATTAAAAGAAATCGTGTATGAAGTATTTAAAAATATGACTAAATTCACAAAAAATATGGAATTTTAACAAAGAAATAGTAACCATAAAAAGAAAGCAAATGGAATTTCTAAAGTTGAAAACTAAAATAACCAAAATGGAAAATACAATAGATGAGCTGAACAGAAAATTGAGTGGACAGAAGAAAAAAAAATGAGTAAACTGGAAGATAGAGTATTACAAATTATCCAATTTGAAGAACCCAGAGGAAGAGGATAGATAATATAACAATTATAAACATATATATATACCTAACAAAAATGTACCAAAATACATGAGGCAAAAAATGACAGAACTGAAAAGAGAAAAAATATGTTTGGAGATCAAAAAAAAATTTTTAATGTTGGTTTATTTTTGAGAGAGAGAGAGACAGAGTGCAAGTGGGGGAGAGGCAGAGAGAGAGGGAAACAAAGAATATGAAACAGGTTCCAGGCTCTGAGCTTTCAGCACAGAGCCCAAAGTGGGGCTTGAACACATGAACCATGAGATCATGACCTGAACCAAAGTCGGACGCTTAACCAAGTGAGCCACCCAGGTGCCCCTATATTTGGAGATTTTAATATCACTTTCTCAATAATGAAAGAAGAACAACCCAGTACATCAGTAAGGATAAAGATTTCATCAACACTATTAACTAACTTGATCTGACATCTAAAAAACATTCCACCCACTGACCATAGAATACACATTCATTAAAGTACACATGGACTATTCTAATGGATAGCCTCACAAATTAGAAAAAAATAAAAAATAAAAATACAACATACTTGAAGGAATGCGGGTAAAATATGACTTAAAATGGAAATCAGAGCATTATACACCTATATATTCTCAAGTCAATAGCTAAGATTTTATCTTAAACTGGAAAGACCAAATTAAACCCAAAGCAAACAGAAAGGAGAAAACATTAAGATCATAGTAGAAATCAAGGAAATAGAAAATATAAAAAAGAGAAAATTAAATCAAGATTTGGTTGAGAAGAATCAGCAGAACTGATAAAAAAAAAATTTGCTTGACAAACTTAAAAGATTTTAAAAAAGACAAAAATTTCCAAAGCCAGTATGAAAAAGAGAGCACCATTAGCAACCTTGAAAAATTAAAATTTTAAGGGAATATTATATACAATATTGCACCAAAAACTTAGAAAACATAGATGAACAATTGCCTAGAGACACACAAACTTCCAAAACTAACCCAAGAAAAAACAGAAAATCTTAATAGACCTACTGTAAGTAAAGAAATAGCACTGGTGATTGTAAAACTTGCTGGAAAGAAAAGCTCAGGTCAGATAATTTCACTGGTGAATTCTATTTCAAGAAGATATAATATTTCAAGAAGAAATAATATTTTAAGAAGTATTATTTCAAGAAGATATAATACCGATCTTACACAAAAGTTTTCAGAAAATACAGAGGAAGGAATACTTCTTAAATGCGTCCCCCCAAAATCTGTATGTTGAAACCTAATCGCCAATATATATGATGGTATTAGGAAGTGGTACCTTTGGGAAGTAAATAGGTTGTAAGAGTAAAACCCTTAGAAAAGGGATTAATGGCCTTATAAAAGAGACCCCAGAGAGCTCTTTTGCTGCTTCTACCGCATGAGAACACACTGAGAAGACAGTTATCTATGAACCAGGAAGTTCAAATCTACTGGTACCTAGACAACAAGACTCGGCAGCCTCCAGAATTGTGAGAAATAAATGTTTGGTGTTTCTAATCCAGTCTATGGTATTCTAATAGTCCAAATAGACCAAGACGCTTGCTGTGTGGTAGGCAGAACTGTAACGATGGTCCCTCTCCCCAAATTCCCTACTCTATTATGTCAACTTATAACTTAAGTACTAGAAATGAGATAATTTTAAAAATGGAATGCATGTCCCAAGTCAGCTGACCTTAAAATACTGAGAATATCCAGGTGGGCTGGATCTGTTCACGTGAACCCTCCCAAAGCACTTTTTTCCAGCTAGTAGAAGAATAACTCAAAGCAATGGCTCCCATTGACCATAAAGAAGAAAGCAAACAGCTATGCTACAAACTGCAGATGAAAAGGGCAGCTGCTTTGTTGAGATTCACCCTCAGCCGACAGCCAGCAAGACAGTAGGGATTCAGTATTGCAACATAGCAAAGGAGTGAATTCTACCAACAAAATGAGAGTTAGGAAGAGGACCCAAGCCTCACAAAGGAACCATACTACCAACAGACATCTTGATTTCAGCTTATGAGGCCTGAATAGAGGATTCAGCTAACTGGTCCCATAACCCATGAAAATGAGACAGTAAATGTGTATTGTATCAAGCCACTGCATTGGTTGTCATTTACTATGGTAGTGATAGAAAACTAAAATACTCCAATGCAAAGCTAAAGATGCCAATAAAAACGAAATCTACAGACCAATATCCATCATGAACGTGTATCCTTAACAAAATATTATTAAATCAAATTCAACAACATATGGAAAGGATTAAATATCACGACCAAGTAAGATTTATTCTGGGAGTACAAAGTTGGCATGCCATCATTGGTCTCCTGTCAGGCCCCTGACTGGTACAGTATTTAAAGAGTTAGCCAAGATGATGACTTAGGAAAAATATGAGCTCTCCTTCTCCCACAGACACTATAAATGTATGGCTACACACAGAGCAATTCCCTCTGAAAGAGATCCAGAAACTAGCTGAGTGACTCCTAAACACCAGATGAATGAGAAAATACCCACTCGCGAACAGTAGAAAAGTGGTTGTCAGCAACTGAGAGCTGGGGAAAAGGGGAAGAGGTCGGTAGAGAGTACAAACTTTCGGTTACAAGATGATAAAGGTTAGAGATCTAACATACAGCATGGTGACTAGAGCTGACAACGCTGTGTTGTACCATTGAAATAGTCTAAGAAAGTAGAACTTAATTTTTTTCAGCAAGGGACAAAAAGATAAATATGTGAAACAATGGAGGTGTTCATTAACCTGGGGGGGGGGAATCCCTTTACAATGTATACATATATCAAATTACACCATTGTACACTTTAAATATCTTACAATTTTTCAATTATACCTCAATAAACACCAAAAAATCTTTTTTTAATGTTTATTTATTTATTTGTGGTGGGGGGGGTGGGGTGGGGAGAGCAAGCCTGCATGCACGAGCAGGGGATGGGCTTCAACAGAGGGAGACAGAGGATCCCAAGCAGGCTGCACACTGTCAACACAGAGCTTGAAGATCACAGAGCATGTGATCTCTCATTACATGGGGCTTGAGCCCACAAACCACGAGATCTTGATGTTGGCCAAAACCAAGAAGTGGTTGCTCAACTGATGGAGCCACCCAGAAGCCCCAAGACCAAAAATTATTTTAAAGTTGATATAACAATCTGCAGATGCAATTTTTTTACAGGCCTATACGCTGAATGATAGAAAATATTGGGAGAAAATGGAATGTCTAAACAAATGGTCCCAAATCCCATGCTCATCAATGGAAAAACTCAATATTAAGACAGCAATACTTCCCAAAATGAGCTATAGATTTAAAATAATGCTTATGAAAATTGCCAAACTTTATTTACAGAAATTAGTTAAGTAATTCCTAAAACATATAGGCTCTGCTTCCTGTTAATCTACCTGCTCTATCTGTGGCTACCTTTTCCCAGACTCTGTACTCCTGCCGTATTAGCTTTTTCAAGTCTCCCCTATGCTTTATCCTAAGGCAGGCTTTTTGCATCTGCTATTTCCTTACCCTTGAATGTTCACTCCCACATTCATCTAACTTTTTCTAGCTGTACTTCAGATTTCAGATGAGATGGCTTTTCCTTAGCGAAAGCTTCTTAGGCCAATCTCTTGTCTCTTCTGTGTGATCTCTCATCACCACTTATCTCTCCTTCAGAGTGCATAATGGAATCGTACTCATTAATTGGATAACTTGTTATTTAATGTCAGTGTCTCCTACTAAAATGTAAACCTCGGGAAGTGTTAAAACTAACTTCAAAGTTTCCATTCCCATGTGCTGGGAATTTAATGATACCACTGGCTTTGAGGAGATGTTGATCAGGCATTTCACTTCAAGTTAGATGTTAGTTATGTGGTGTTTGTCCTCAAAACCCACAGTTCCATGGTACTTTTGGCCATGTTCCCATTCGTTCAAGTCCAAGAGTGTTAGCTGGAGAATATACATAATTGCTTATATGTTTGATAAGAAAAAGAACATAATCTAAAAATGATCTCAATGGGAAAAAACTAAGAGCTTTACCCTTAGGGTCAGGAACACGACAGGGGGATCCACTCCCACCGCTGTTGTTCAACATAGTATCGGAAGTCCTAGCCCCAGCAATCAGACAACAAAAGAAATAAAAGCCATACAAATTGGCAAGGAGGAAGCCAAACTTTCACTTTGCGTAGATGACATGTTACTCTATGTGGAAAAAGCAAAAGACTCCACAAAAAAACAAAAAACAAAAAACAAAAAAACAAAAAACTGCTAGAACTGATACATGAATTCAGTAAAGCCACAGGATAGAAAATCAACATACAGAAATCAGTTGTATTTCTATACACCAATAATGAAGCAGCAGAAAGAGAAACCAAGGAATAGATCCCATTTACAGCTGCACCGAAAACCATGAGATACCTAGGGAAAAACCGAACCAAAGAGGTAAAAGATCTGTACACTAAAACTATAGACAGCTTATGAATGAAATTGAAGAAGACACAAAGAAGTAGAAAAATATTCTATGCTCATGGATTTGAAGAATATTGTTAAATGTTGATACTACCCAAAGCAAACTACACATTCATGGCAATTCCTATCAAAATAACACCAGCATCCTTCACTGAGATAGAACAATTCTAAAATTTGTATGGAACCAGAAAAGTTCCTGAATGGCCAAAGTAATTTGAAAATGAAAACCAAAGCTGGAAGCATCACAATTCTGGACATCAAGCTGTATTACAAAGCTGTAATCATCAAGACAGTATAGTAATGGCACAAAAAGAGACACTCAGATCAATGGAACAGAAGTGAGAACCCAGAAATGGACCCACAAACATATGACCAATTAATGTTTGACAAAGCAGCAAAGAATATCCAATGGAAAAGAGACAGTCTCTTCAGCAAATGATGTTGGAAAACCTGGACAGACCATGCAGAAGAATGAAATTGGACCACTTTCTTTTTTTAAATTTGTTTTTACATTTATTTATTTTTGAGAGACCGAGGGAGACAGAGAACAAGTGGGGGAGGGGCAGAGAGAGAATGAGACACAGAATCCGAAGCAGGCTCCAGGCTTTGAGCTGTCAGCACAGAGCCCCATGTGGGGCTCAAACCCAGAACAGTGAGATCATGACCTGAGCCAAAGTCAGACACTTAACTGACTGAGCCACCCAGGTGCCCCCAAATTGGACCACTTTCTTATACCATACATAAAAATAAACTCCAAATGGATGAAAGACCTAACTGTAAGACAGGAAGCCAACAAAATCCTACAGGAGAAAACAGGAAACAACCTCTTCGACCTTAGCCACAGCAACTTCTTACTTGACGGGTCTCCAGAGGCAAGGCAAACAAAAGCAAAAATGAACTGCTGGAACCTCATTAAGATAAAAAGCTTATGCATAGCAAAGGAAAGAATCAGCAAAACTAAAAGGCAGCCGACAGAATGGAAGAAGATTATTTGCAAATGATATATCAGATAAAGGGTTAGTATCCAAAATGTATAAAGAACTCATCAACTCCACACCCAATAAATAAATAATCCAGTGAAGAAATTGGCAGAAGACATGAATAGACACTTCCAAAGAAGACATCCAGATGGCTAACAGAAACATAAAAATATGCTCGACATCACTCATCATCAGGGAAATACAAATCAAAACTAGAATGAGATACCACCTCACACCTGCCAGAATGGCTACAATTAACAACTCAGGTAACAACACATGTTGGCAAGGATGTGGAGAAAGGGGAGCCCTCTTGCACCGCAGTGGGAATGCAAAGTGGTACAGCCACTCTGGAAAACAGTATGGAGGTTCCCCAAAATATTAAAAATAAAACTACCCTAAGACCCAGCAATTGCACTACTAGGTATTTATCCAAAAGATCCAAAATGCTGATTTGAAGGGGCACATGTACCCCAATGTTTACAGCAGCATTATCAACAATAGCCAATTTACAGAAAGAGCCCAAATGTCCATTGACTGATGAACGAATAAAGAAGATGTGGTTTATATATACAATGGAATATTACTCGGTGATCAAAAAGAATGAAATCTTACCATTTGCAACAACATGGATGGAACTAAAGTATATTATGCTAAGTGAAATAAGTCAGTCAGAAAAAGATATATTATATCAATCATATGTGGAATTTAAGAAACAAAACAGATGAACATAGGGAAAGGGAAGCAAAATTAAGATAAGAACAGAGAGGGAGATAAGAGATTCTTAAATACAGAGAACAAACTGAGGGTTGTTGGAGGGGGGGACAGGCCAAAAGGATGATGGGCATTAAGGAGGGCACTTGTTGGGATGAGCAGTGGGTGTTATATGGGAATGATGAATTTCTAAATTCTACTCCTGAAATCATTATTACACTATATGTTGATTTGAATTTAAATTAAAAATAAAGATAGATAAATAGATAAACAAATGATCTCAATTTATAGTTGACTACTTAGTATCAGGATGATTTTCATTGATACCAAATTTAAAATAATGGACAACACCATTACATATTTTTAACGTAATAAATGCACATGGAAACCCAAGTGTCATTAGATCATGAACTTCAAAACACCCTAGAGCTAACTAAATATGATTAGTTTCTCACAGTGAAGAAAGCATGGATATGGAAACAAGAAACTTGGTACCTACTTCCTCTATCCCATCTGTCAAGTATGTATTATTTTTAAACGTCCTTCATTCCAGGTTTAGAGTAAGGAATAAAAGAGATAACAGGTTTCAAATCTCTTTATAAACTCAAAAACCATGCAGATGTCAGTCACTGTGCATCCATTACAGAGAGGAGATGAAATAATTTTATGTCTCTAATGGACACAGCCTTGAAACACATTTATGAGACTGTCTATACCTTCCATGGGAATTCTCCTAGCATAGGGCTGCTTTAGAAATGCATTATTAGACCCAGAGGAAACGTTGTCATTCCAAAGGTCACGTGCATGCAGCAACTACAAGTGTGTTGACTTTCCCGTGCACAAGGTGTGAATGTACACACCTACACCACAAATGTAAGTATTGTAATTATGAAATACAAATTAAACCTTTATATGACACACTGAAATTATACACACACACACACACACACACACACACACACACACACACACACACACTTTCTCTCTAACTGAACCGACATTTTTTTCCACTTCAAGCCAGAGAAAGGGTGCTGATTGGCCTACCTATAAACTTCAAGTTTCAGTTGTCCCGTGAGGTATTTAAACTGCCTGGTTAATGAGGGAGTAACGCCTATTAGTGCAGAACCTAATGCTTATAACTATTAATATTGACTGCTGCATCAGATTAGAGATTACAGAAACAGCTAAATTAATCACCTATAGCATGTCCTTTGAGAGCCAGGAAAATGTGTTCTCCAGTCTACCCCGGGAGCATATTCCAGTGATGTGAGGAAAGGCATACATTTAGAAGTATTATGTCCTCTTCCTCATAAAATGCCTGAGCTCGTTCATTTTCATCTGAGCTATGGTGCAAGATCAAGGCACTGGCCAGTCCCATGGCATAGAGAATCACTGCAGGAGAAATCTTCATTTCACATACCTGCGCCCTGCCTCTGATTCTTTAAGAGGCATCCAGCCATTTTGTGTAAATGTTGATGATAAGCTAAGCTTCGGCAGTTATTTTGGGGAAAGAAGATGAAGGTTTGGAATAGCGCAGATGAATTTAATGAATATCTAACTTGTGAGCAGGAATATCGGAGCTGACAGCAGCAAAATTACAGAATCAGAGAAGCCAGAAACATTAAAGCGTAACTAGATGACATCCTTAGGACCACGATTTTAAAGGGTGGCCTGGAATCTTCCGCATATCAAATTAGTCATCAGGTCAAATTGCAAGTGAATTCACCTTCTATGTAAAACTTTGGAATTCCCACAGAGAGGACTTGGAAGGCAAACGTATCCCTAGGTGAGCAGTCAGAGCACCTGATTCCTGTATAATTACATGGAATGAGAATTTGATACATGACAGTAATTACCCAGCTGAAGGTGCAATTAGCCATTTGTGACCTCATTCTGAGTGGCAACTAATTAACCCTTAATGTCAAAAATGTCAACCTTCATCAAGACACCAAAGAGAAGTACTACACGATCAGCTAATACTTGTTCCAACCTATTAATGGGAGAATCTGTCATTAGAAATGTGAATATATCATTTTTACATCAGCATTTATGTTAAGATGTGGAATATGCTTCATTTCTTTTCTTTTGTGGCTGCGTTTCCCTTCTTTATCCTTGTGTGGGTAAAAATCCTTTTCTAAAATAAGAATAAGCATTCATATGCATATAAAATAATCATCTCCCCACAAGAGAAAACACAATCAGGAGGTATACAGTGAACTATAACTGGTCAGCAGCATGTGATTTCTCATGGTTTTATTTACTTTTTATTTTTTTTAAATATTTATTTATTGTTGAGAGAGACACAGCATGAATTGGGGAGGGGCAGAGAGAGAGGCAGACACAAAATCCAAAGCAGGCTCCAGGCTCTGAGCTGTCAGCACAGAGCCCAATGCAGGGCTTGAACTCACAAAATGTGAGATCATGACCTGAGCCAAAGTCGGAGGCTTAACCGACTCAGCCACCCAGGCACCCTGATTTCCCATGGTTTTAGAAATGGCATAGTGTGTAAAAATATTTAAAACTATGCTATCATTATTATCATTCAACATCTCTCAAATATTGGCCTCATTGGGAACTGATTCTGGTACTTTGTTCTTGTAGTAAATGCTAGAGACTTAAGAAACTTCCTCTGGGATTATATCGGGAAGCCTAAAACCATCATCCTTTGTAAACCACCAGACACTGGCCCATGACTATTAGTACTCTATTCTTTCGTCTTGTTATTTACTACCCCATAAAAACACAAGACTGGAAAATCTACATAATGTATGAGTTTGCTTAAAATAAAAAAAATGCTGTAAGTTTTCTTCATACTCCTAAGGTTCATAAGAGTAACCTCAAAGACAATCTTTCCATTAATTAGCATGGACCGGTGCCATTTGTTCTGAAATAAATCCAATTATTAAATAAGATCAGTGTGGCAAACATTTGTATTGAAGATTGAAAACAAAACCTAGCACTGGTATTTCATTGTTTTCGATTCATCACTGGAAAAGTATGATATGTGCAGCTGAAATTTGTAGGCTATTTGATTTGATTCTTCTTTCTCTTCAAGGTTGTTTCAAGGGTCTAAACTTAATCCAGGTATTTTTTTTTTCCTGCTCCTCCCTCCTTTGTGTTTTTTTTTTCTTTTTTTTAACAGGGAACCGAACTGTTTTCCCTAGCACCTTACAAACCTGTGTTTTGGAGTACAAGAGAAAGAAAAAGTATGTAACAAGTCTAACATCATATTCTTTAACTTGTATAGTGGCAAAGAGTTTGAATTACTCAAGCCAGAGGTTCACAAAGAGTAACCGATTAAAACTTGATCCAAATAATACTGACAACTTTTATTATTATTTAAAATCATTCTAAACACCTTTTTTAGGGGTGCCTCGGTGGCTGAGTCAGGTAAGCGTCAGACATCAGCTCAGGTCATGATCTTAGGGTTCATGAGTCTGAGCACAGCATCAGGCTCTGTGCTGATAGCTCAAATTCTGTGTCTCCCTCACTCTCTGCCCCTCCCCCACTTGTACTCGCTTGCTCTCTCTCTCTTTCAAAAATTAACAAAAACATTTTTTTAAAAAAGACCTATTTTATACCTGTAAGAGCAAAGACATAGCCCGTTAATCCCCTTTAATAAATTCTAAAATCAAGCATTTCTTACTATTTGGAAAGGTATTTTGTAGGGTTGCTAATCTCCTAAATGTGCCAGGGGAAACTGCACTAATGGGCATCGCTATGTTCAAATCAAGATGAGAAACACCTCTATAGATTCAACAACCTCTCAAACCAGAAAGAACGTAAAGCCTTTTGTACAGATATTGAAGCAAGGAGGAAAAACAAAGAACAAAAGCCAGCTGCCACTTAACTGACAAGTTAAATGGACAACAAAATTCTTGCTTGATAAGGAGATGCAAAGTCATGTGATTACAGCCAATGCTCTGCTTCCAAGGGTTTTTGTGTTCGTTCTGGTTTTCCATTGTTCAGATTAAAAACTGAAACTACATAACGCAGATGGTAAACTTTGCAACCACAGTGGCACCCTGAACCAGCATTTTCCATTGCTTGTTTAAGCTTTCTGCCCACACTTTGAAGGCCTGCACAAAGGAAGCCTGCCGCCTGACCACTCACCCTTTCTGCTCCTTCTCGATGGTGGAGGGCCCCTCTGGGCCAAACTCTGCTACTCACTGAGGGTGGCTGACTTCTTATTCTCAATTACTGTTGTTGGTTCAAAACTGCACACAGCATGCTGGACACGAGAGAAATGTATATGCCAAGTATGACTCCAAGTAGTTGATTTTGACTTTTCCAACTGAATCACACGTAACAAAATCTGTCAAGTCTGTCCACAGTCACACATTTTATATGTGCGAATAGAAGTCATTTTTTCATCAACAAGGTTTTTAACGTTAGTGCATTCTGTCTGGATGCTTTTTATAATTGTTAACTGGGTAAATATTTCAAAACCAAAAGATTTTTAAACATCTGGCTCAGTATTGCAAAACACTAGTTGTGAATTTGTTCTGCAGCTGAAAATAATTGGAAAAGACAAAACTTTGTTACTAGTTAGAAATTATAAAATATTTTAAGGTAACAGGTAATTAAAGAGCTTCCTAGGGTTACTGGATACTTCAAAAGCTTACAACTGAATCTCTGCGTTATTCCAATGTTCAAAGTGTAGAGTAATATTTTTAAATTGATGGTTTTGCTATCTCTACTCTTTCTTTTTAAAAATAATATTCACTCTTATGGGACTGAATTTTCTAATTCTAGAAATGTGATTTCAAATACACTATGATAGCACATATTTTAGTGAACAAGGGAACTGAATTTCAAATACAGGTGGCTGCAGCTAGCTCATTTACAAATAATAATAGCTACACTTTATTTTTTTAATTAAAAATTTTTTAACATTTATTCGTTTTTAAGAGACAGAGCATGAGGGGGGACAGAGAGAGAGAGAGAGAGAGAGAGAGAGAGAGAATCTGAAGCAGGTTCCAGGCTTTGAGCTGTCAGCACAGAGCCCAGTGTAAGGCTCAAACTCATGGACCACAAGATCATGACTTGAGCTGAAGTCTGACTCTTGGTTTCAGCTTAAGTCATGATCGCATGGTTCGTGAATTCGAGCCCCACATCAGGCTCTGTGCTGACGGTGCAGAGCCCGCTTGGGATTCTCTACTGCCCCCGTTCCTCTCCTGCTTTCTCCTGGCTCCCTCTCTCTCAAAAATAAACAGATAAACTTAAAAAAATGAAAAGAATGAAAAACATCATGAATAGGAAACAAATCATCCCCATAGTGAAATGGAGAATTTGTCACGTTGTTCTCCTTATGTGAAATGTCCCACAGTAATCTACTTTTACTATTACTTGTCAGAAAAATCAAAGGACCACAGACAGAATTATATGCAAAAATCCTATAGATATGTCCATCCTATAGAAATGT
This sequence comes from Panthera pardus, assembly GCF_024362965.1. Classification (NCBI taxonomy): domain Eukaryota; kingdom Metazoa; phylum Chordata; class Mammalia; order Carnivora; family Felidae; genus Panthera; species Panthera pardus. The sequence goes on from NW_026526654.1 coordinate 60,457,468, forward strand.
TATTATATTGCTATCTGAGACTTTATCTGTTACCATAGCATTGTTGATCTTCACAAGGGTGAGAATATTTACTATTGGAAAATAAAACCATATTTCAGATGGTCAGAGGGAAAGCTTCAAGGAGGAAGTTGGGTTTGAGAAAAATTTTGATTCTTAAGATCATACAGATGGCAACAGTATTATTTGCAATAGAGGAACAGAAAAAAAATTCTTAAAGGAAAACCAGGGTGCACGTGTGTGGGGGTGTATGTGCATATGTTTTTGTGTATGTTGTCATGGAAAGAGCAGGAGTACCAAGGTGAAGTTCAGTATAGGCATATCCATAGGTACTTAAAAGAAATTAGTGGATGCCAGGAGGAGGTGGCATGGGAGAATGGGGAGTTTTTGCTAATGGACAAGGAGCTTGCTTTGGGCAGGATGGAAATGTTATGCAATTCGGCATTGGTGATGGTTGCATGACCTCATGAATATACTTAAAACTGCTTAATTATACACTTCAAAAGTAAAAATTTTATCATATGCAAATTGTATTTCAAGAAAAACCTACATATTTATGATTATGTGCTGATGTAAATATGTAATTATTTAACTAGCTTCATTAATGGAGGAAAAGAGAAAACTTCCCTACAGTATAATTCCAGTTAATGTAGAAGGAATGATGGAAATAGAGAATCACCATTTGGTAAACACTATGATAATAAAGTTGCAGGGAATATCATCAAAATATACTAAAAATAATGGGCAAAATTATGATTAGGAACATGATGGTTATACTGTCCAACAAATAAATCAACAACAAAACAAAACCTTTTCTGTGGGGCAGTAAATGCCCACCTCCTCCTATATATGTGTTAAAGGATCCTCTTTAGGGTATTTTAATTAACATTCAATCTTGGTCTATCATAAACCATGGCTAAAGAGGTCATCAAATCTTAAAATGTATCATCTTCCATCAATTACAAAAATGTTCTTACACTATAATTCTTCCTGTCTTATTCAAATGTGATAGTGCAATTCAAAATTTCAGTTTCATTAGTCTTGGTGGCGTTTCCTCATATTTCCAAACCACCACAAGACATGACGTTCTTTTGACTGGAGTCTTATATAGATTATATATACTGATTATACAGATAAGTAATCTGTTTATGCTGAAATGAAATCCAGTACCCCATCCTCTTAGTGACTTTGACATTAAAAGTCCTCAAGCACCAGTTTGAAGATTCTATCATATGCATATTTTTACATGGATATTTTTACAATTTATAATGTAAAAGAACACACATTTAAAGTACTCTCTGTTATATCATCTGGTGTTTGTTTATAAAAGGAAAATAATATGAATAATTTACTTTTCATTCCCCATGATTTTTATGGAAGATAAGAATCTCATATCATATCAAAAAAAATATTTCTATTGGATATTTTATTTCATTTGTATGTTCTTTTAAATAATTTCTTCATTAGAATTTTTATTCCATTTTACAAATAAGCCAGTATACTAACATCTGAGATTTTGAATATGAAATTAATTTATAATATAAAACCGCAAAATTTGGATATGGTGATTAAATCATGTGGTTATGGTCACTTCTGCAATTAAATTTGATTCAATTAAATTTAAGTCCATATATTATGCACTTATGATGTGTTTTACAATATTAGATGATAGAGATAAGAGATGAATAGAATATTATTCTTATTTTCAAGGATTTTGTAATCTAGTCAGGTGCAATATGAAATAACCAACCAAAATGCACTTACCCAAGAAGCACTCAATATGGTGGGCACCATTAGTGATATGTAACTTTCAAACTGATTCATAAACAACAAATACAATCTAGTTACTATATTATCACTGAAGATAGGCAACTACCTGGGTTTTGACTTGAAATTGGTTTTGATTATGACTGTCCGTTTAGCTGCATTGAAATTTGGATGGTGTACAATAGATTCAACACATTTTTAGGTAAAAAAAAATATGATGAACCTTCTGATGAAGGCTCACATTTAATTATGAGTAATAATAGCTTTCAAATGTCCAATAAGACACAAGTTTTTCTTGGAGGATACTCATCCAAATACTGCTCGTACTTAACAACACTTAGCTTATAAAATGTAACAATATCATAGCCCAAGGCAGTATAGAACTCAAGGCAAAATGAAAAATATAGAAAATTGAAAATAAAAAGCAACCCAATTAGATTTAACATTTCCAGATTAAGTAGAAACTTTTAAGAACAAATTCACAGCACAACAAATGTTAGAATTTTATGTAAATATATATTAGATATATATTTATGTAGAATATATTATATAGGATATAAATAAATAATCACAATTTATGTAAAGGTTTATGGGGAGCCAATGGAAGCAAAATATATAAATTACTCAGGCTTTTGAAGTGTGTGTTGCAAATCACCTGGAAAACCATGTCTTTTCCCTCCTAACAGGAGCCTCCATTCCAGTCTGCTTCCTTATTCACTCATTCCCCACCCAAACCTACTGTTTCCTACTCTTGTAATATTATGCACAGATTCTCCTCCTCATGCCTACGAACCTCCTCTCCCATTTCCTTTCTCTCTCCAATAGCTTTTGACCCTACCTCAAATATATTCCCACTACCTCCTGGAGTCATTCTCTAAGGATGCCAACCAAGAGTGGTTTCTTTAATTGTTGATCTCCTATGGAAATAATTAAATGTAGTTTTAATTAATCAGCAAATTATATCTCTCTTTTACATTTATTTAATTCTTAAAGTATGTATGTCCTGTGTTCAAAAATATATTTTAATTCTTCTAGAACAACGAATGTGCCTTATTTTTTCATATTTCATACTAGAGGCATACTAAATAATAAAATGCAAAGATGTGCAAAATGAGTGAATGATGAATAAATGACTTTTTAAAAGTGGCTTCAGTGTGGGAGTTATGTCATGTGAAAGCTGATTTACTTATTTTATACCACATTCAAGAGCCACTAAGCCACTACCAAACCATGAAGAGAGATAACCAGCAGAAATTAGATGGAGACCTAACAATGCCCTACATTATCTCATGTGTCATATCAGTGCACTAGGGAATCCTATAACCTTAGAGCATGACACATGGCATCACTGTAAGAAGTGAGTTTTCAGGACCAGTACTCATAATTTATTCAACAAGCTAACCTTTATGATAAATTATACTTGGGAAATGCATTGGTCTTGATGTTCAAATATTTATCTTGAACATGCAGCCAACAGCTATAGTTTAATGTCATAGATATTAGTTGTGATCACTTCAACACTTCTCATATTGTGCTAAGTGACACAAATACATAGCGACCTCATCATCAAGCATCATGCAGGCAATTATCGTGACTACAGTTTTTAGGCAGATGATGCTTTCTTGGTCATTAACAGTGCAGCAATAATGGAAGTAAAAGAATGGAAACAGGTTCAGCAGGCCATGAGGAAATGTAAAAGTTCAACAATAAGCAAACACATTATAAGGAAGAACTCTAGCTTACTTATTCTTTTATGTCTATGATACATTTAGTAAACTTCAACTTGCAACCATGCAGTTTCAAAAATAAATCAAATGGGTTGGAAGGCTAACATAATTTAAGTTTAAGGTTTTTCTTTTCGTTACTATAGAGTAACTTAGAATAAGAACATCTAAGCTACTACTACTACTACTACTACTACACACACACACACACACACACACACACACACACACACACACACACACACCTTCCAAGGAATAAAGAAGTACCAATGATTTCCTAAAACTCTTGGAAAATAAAAAGTTTCTGTCATGAAACTGGGTCACTTGGTACCTGTGAGAGAAAGATTTTTAGAAAAAAAACTGCCGTCTCTTAATCTCTCTATATGAAACATTTTAATGTAGGTAACATTGCATGGTGATTAAGACCGCAGTCTCTGAAGCCAGAGCCTTCCGCCTCGAATAAATCCCGGCTCCACCATTCCTAAGTGTGGGACTGGTACATCAGTTTTTTCATCTGCAATATGGAGCACCACCACCTACCGAGGCAAAATCTTCTGTTTCATAATATCCATTTTCCCTCTCTTCCAGTAGCAAGATCCTGTGAGTTCCAACTGGTCAAGCAACAGCCTGCAGAATTAAAACTCTTGGGCTCCCTGGCAACCAGGTATGGCCCTAAGTCTGAACTCTGGTCGACAGTGTATGAGAAGTAATGGATGTTATTTCCACATCTCCCCTTAAGGACAAGTAGCTTGCTAAGTTTTTCTGTTTTCCCCCATCACTGTTTAGTAATTGGCAATAACTATAGCAACTCACTGGACCTCACTGGAAACTGCTTAACGAGGATGACAGAGCCATTACACTAGACTGGATCTTCTGGATAATAACTCAAAAGAGTCCCTATCTCCACCATGAACAATTGAAAAGGAGAGAAGAAAATAACTTCTAACTTCTTTAGGCACTGTCATTTTTTTCTCTTTCTTCTAGAAGCTCAGCCTATCCTTTTACCATAACTAATACACTATTTCACAGTACAGTGATGAGAATTAAGTGACCCAGTAAGTGTAAAGCACATAGGACAGTGCCTGGCAAATACTAAATTCTATAAAAGTATTTCCTATTATTATTTCAAAGGTTGTTATCAATTGCTTAACCACCAAGACACCAGAAAATACCATTGTACTGAGAACTCAGAATGACTTATAAAATTAAATGGAATCCCAATATTCATGATTAGGTATTTACCCTTTACTCATTTAACATTTACACGGATTCACTTTCCATCTCACTGCAACACAAAAGACAGAGGAAGTAAGGTGTGACATTAGGAAGACAGTATTAACACTGATTCTGTTCTTTCTCCTTCCTAATTAATGCATCAAGTAAGAGAAAATGAAAATAAAGAGCGATCTGATTGCTAGTGTGGTCTTTGGAGTCAGTCTTTGTCTCATGTACCAGCTCGGAAATGTGTTGCCTAAGGAAATCCTTTGAATTTGCTGGCCTTCAGATCCCCACCCATAACATGATAAAAGTAATAGTACCTTACACAGCTGTCACTTTGTTGCTTCCTTGCGTAAGCTTCTCTTCCATGTTTAGCAGCCACACAACGTGGACTGGATTGAGCCTCTCTTAGTCCCAACAGTGGGCTCTTGCCATGGTGACTGGTCCATAAAATCTAAGCCAATAAATGTATGGAAATGTGTGGTATCCCAGGCCACTGGTGTGTGTGTGTGTGTGTGTGTGTGTGTGTGTGTGTGTGTATGTGTGTATGACAGAGAGAGAGAGACAGAGAGAGAGACAGAGAGAGAGACAGAGAGAGACAGAGAGAGACAGAGAGAGAGAGGGAGATCAATATGAAGCCTGACATTATATGATGGTGTACAGAGAACCATTGCCTCTCTTACCTCATGTGGCTAAGGAAGTTAGAGATCTAGCTGCTGCCTGAAACCATCTTTCAAAGCCAGAGCAAAGTGGGGCACCTGGGTGGCTCAGTCCACTAAGCATATGACTCCAGGTTTCAACTCAGCTCATGATCTCACCGTTTCTGAGTTTGAGCCCCTTGTTGGGCTCAGTGCTGACAGAGTGGAGCCTGCTTAGGATTCTCTCTCTCCCTGCCTCTCTCTCTTTCTCTCTCTCTCAAAATAAGTAAATAAACTTAAAAAAACAAACAAGAAAGCCAGAGATAAGTTAAAATCCACTCAAAAGCAGAGTCTAGAGAAGCTTATGAGAACAAGGTGAGGGTTCTTATTGACTCAATCAACCTCTGGATTTTTCAGCCGTATAAATTCCCTTTGTGGTGTTAACCAGTTTGGGCTGAGCTTTTTTTGTCAGATGGAGTCAGAAGCAGCTTAACTAACTGTTTTACGTTTATTGTGTATAAATAAATTGTTGTATGGAATACTGTGATTTGCATATGGTAGAAACCCAACAACTATTAGTTTTATCAGGAAAAACAAAAGTAGTCACATTTCTATGTAATTAAATATTTTTAGAATACTATTATTCTTTGAAAGAATGCTCACCAAGTATTTATAGAATGAAGTTGCTACGTGCTTTTAAAAATTAGTATAGGTACTTCCTAAAATACATTATGTGACTGCTAGGACATAGGAAGAGTTCACCTAGACAGTATTGTTCTATTTTATATATCAAACACCGTTGAACCCTAAATCAAACTAAGTCTAATTTTAGTTCATCCATTTTTAGCCGTTAGTGGCAGTTATGTGTATCTCAGGAAACCTCCCGCCTATTCACGGAAGGCTTGAAAATGGCCAGTTATAAATTTTATTTTTAAAATCGCTCAAAAAAACTCAAACTGGGTACGCAAAGCACAGAATGATATTAAATGCATTTCATATAATGGTGAAGTACAAGAGGAAGAGCAGAGGAATACTGGGAAAAAGGAAGGTTGGCTTTAATTAAAATGGAGCCTTGGGAGTTAAAATGTAGCTATTTCTGAAAAGACAAATCCAGAGGGTGAAATTTCAATGAAGTATAATCGCAACCTGTGCTGAACAGCACACTAGGAGAGCACATGAGTAGACACAGTCTTCTGACTAACAGATACCTGCCACATACAAAGTACATCTGCGTCGCACATATTGCCTTCCTGGTACCACTTAAATATCCACAGAAGAAAAATGCAGGCACTGCATTGGCTCTGCTTTTGTTACCTTTTCTTTGTGATGAATTGACCAACTCTCAGGCTACTACGTAAAGGTAGCATTGCTTACAGATAGTAAGGTCTACTCTGAGGAACATGTCAGGTGGGGGGAATCCAAGTACAACGCATAGAAAGAGAAATCCTACTCTGCTTAAGGAGTTAAAATTTTTAAATCATCTAACTACCATGCGATAATTTTGAAAAGTAGGGTTAGTATGACTAAACAACACATTAGAGAGGGAAAACAAATTGTAGAAGAAGCTGATACTTTTGAGAGAAAAGAAAATAGAATTTCCTTCCCATTCAATTTGAAATTTTGTTTTGTAGAATCAACTGCAGCTATGTTCAGAGCAATACTTAATGCGTCGGGGGGTTGGGATTCAAAGAGTTCTGATTTCACTTTTAGATCTGCCATTTTCTAGATCTGCGATAAAACTTATTTTAGCTTTAGTGTATTCGCCATACAACAGAGATCTCTCTTTTAGGGTTAAAGAGAGATTAATGAGGATTAAGTAAGAAAATGTGAGTAAAATGGCTTGGAAATTAAAAAAAACAGCCATCTAATTGCATGTAAAGTCCTCATTCATTGACTAAGAAAAAGAAGTCATAATAATTTGTTAGGGAAGTCATTATAATAATGCTTGTTTGTCTACAGCAACAAATAATCTAAATATTGCAGTATTTTAACCCAGCAAATTTATCTCCTACTCATATACAGTCTAGAGCGGGTGTTCTGATAAACAGAACAGCTCTCCTCCATACAACTATTCAGGAACCACAGTCACAGCAGCAGTTGTGTTCAACTCAGTTTACAAGGAAATTCAGGTATCTACAACTCAGCGGGGTAGAAGATAAAAGGTACGAGGGAGCTCCTTCATTGGAAGGATACTTTATGATCAGGCTGCTCTCATTCCATTGTGAAGTGGAGTATCTTCCACATCCACTTGCAAGGGATCTGAGAATAACCGCCCACGCTTGAACAAAGAGGGGCATGATGTTGGTAGATAACGGGCGATCTTTGCCAAGGGCAGCCCCTCCAGCTGCCCGGTATCTACCTTTACCTTTCTTTCTATACAAAGAGCATAGTTAGTAGCACCTGGGTGGCTGAGTCAGTTAGGCGTCCGACTCTTGGTTTTGGCCCAGGTCACGATCTTACAGTTTGTGAGTTCGAGCCCCATGATTCTCTCTCTCCCTCTCTCTCTGCCCCTCCCCTGCTTGTCCTCATGCTCTCTCTCTCTCTTTCTCAAAATAAATAAATAAATTTTTAAAAAAGAAAAAAGAGCACAGCTAGTCAGTCTCTTCTCAGGAGAGAAGAGCCAATGTCCCTTTCAGTGCCTACATCCATATAAACTTTAGAGTCTCTGGGTGACTCACTGTCTCTTCCATCAGGTCTGGTCATGTGTCCTTGTGGTCTAATAACTTATAAAATAAAAACAAGCTCTTTGCTTTCCCCTACATGCAATGTACACATCATAGAGGGGGAAGAAGGAGTAAAATAAAAGTGGTAAATACTCCTATTCTTAAAAAGAAAATCAGAAAAAAGTAGCGGTTAGTAAACTTAGCATACATTAACTTCTACTGGGTAGGGACTGTGATAAACCCCTTCCTGGCAATGGTGGTGAGGCGGGGGGGGGGGGGGGAGCGATTCTTTGATTAAATTCAGATTCTACTCCATTGTCCATTATTGTTTCACTCTCTCTCATTCTCTCTCAATTTGTTCAACCATGGTTACCTTGTGGTTGTGTGAAGTTTGGATGTGAAAGAAACGAAACACCTTTGTGATTACCTATTCTTATGCTTACTACAAAACAGAGTCTCTTTTTTTTAACTGAGAGTTCTTCAGATACTTTTGCTTCTTCAAGCACTTTTTCACTTTTATTTTCTGAATTTGGGGGTCCATTAGTCAATGGCTTTTCCAGTGACTTGAGACTTTTAGTCTCAAGAAAGTTGCATTCTCTTGAATCTCTGAAAACCAACAATTACTGCCTGATCCTAACTTTTTCTACAAGATCCTGCCAAAGGTTACAAGTTGTTGATACACAATAATCTCCTGGGTTTTTCCAACCTCCTTGCATAGAACTACAGTCTTGAAGAATAGTTATACCACCTTCCAAGTTGTCATAGGCACACTTTCACCAAATATTTTGCCACAGCATGATATGAATCATCAGATTTCCAGCCGGCTATATATATTCACCACCCATGACCACCCTTGCATGACCACTAAGCTAATGCAATACAGGTTAGTATTTTTACATTTTTAAATTACAACAGTGCCCTACTTCGAGTTACCAATAACAGAAGAGTTAGGGTTTGCTTGCCTCTTTCAGTAGACTCCAAAATCTCAGTGTCTAAATACAGTAGAAGTTTCTTTTTCAGTCATGGTGTTGATAGAGGGCAATAAGGCACTTTTCTTATTGTTGGGGAAAGAGATCAAAATGCACTTTTAACTCAACTCTGCTCAAACAAAAGGTGTTTTGAGAATTGGGTGAGTGGAGGAACATAGACCATCTGTGTTTGCTAATTGGTTTTACCCAAAGGAAAAGTAAACTTTATCTTGTCCTCAGGACAGGAGGACAGTTTTATAACCTGGAGGAATGTACTTGGTGAAATTAGGCTCTTAACCTCCCACAGAAATTGGTAGATGGCAGCTCTATGTTCCTCTATGATTGCATTTCAGAAAGATGGCCGCTGGTCCTTGAGAAAGACAACCCTGCGGTGTAAAACTGTCAAAAAAAATCTTTTAAAAGTTTACATTTCAAGGAGGCAAAGAAAAAAAAAGAATTTACAATTATAAGTTCTAATGTAAATGCTCTGAAAAAAGGGTAGTAATGAATCTAGAGACCAGAAGAAGGCTGTCTAAAGTTTAGACAAGTTGAAGAGAAATTTAAAACTTTTTGGACAATTGCCATTCAGGTTACAAGGTTGATGGTCATTCTACCATCTTTAAAACTAGGCTTCATGTCGGAAGGTCAGCAGAAAAGACAAAATGTCATAAAGGAGCTCAGTTAAGAGTTTTCCAGGTTTTCCATTCACATGTCACTGAATGCTTATTACATATATATTTCATTAGAGAGAATTTAGAAACTTCCTATATCTGCCTGCAAAGGCGGCTGGGAAATGGAGCTGTGCACACAAGTCGTAAATGGGGGTTTGACAGCTCACATTCTCTGCCACCAGAAAGAAAAGAACAAAGCTGTTAAAATATAGAAATATTTAAAAATCTTTCCTCTCCTCACATGAAGCAGCGGCCAAGGTGAGGGGGGGTAATAAGAACTCAGGCCAGTGAGGTCTGCATGAGAGTGATTTAAACCACCATCAACAGGACACATCCAGTATGAAAGCCTTTACAGACATTAAACTTCAGGAGGATGCTGCAGAAAATTGTGCATGTGTAAGATTAAGCATCTTAACTTTTAAGAAAATAAATCAAGTTTAGATAATTAAACAGAAAGGGAAACTACTTGTTAAATGTTATGTGTGTAACTCGTTCAATCTATAAAAAACCTTGAAGAATACTCAATTAGGACTAATTCACTAACTCCAAACAAAAGTGATCCTAGGGGAAAAAAAAAAAAAACTCCCAAAATCAGTAGACAAAGGCCACGGTTTTCCCACTGATTCTGTAAATACTGGTCACAGGAGGCTACCACCAGAGCTATCACTGCTACTGAATATGGATATTGAATATCCCTGTTGCCTCCGTCACTCAATTCCTTAGTGCTTGCTTCTCTGTGTCACCAGGGGCACATTCAAAATCTGGAGTGGACATATCTTACTGATGGAGAGCAGGTCACAGATTCATATTTTAGTTGCAAGGTTAGTCTAGAAAATTAAGTATCTGGCATTTTTGAATTTCAGAAAAGAAGATGAGTTTTACCTGATAATATTAGGGATTTCACAAATATGGCGGATGTATGTAGGTGCTGGTTATCAAAGATAAGTAAAAGAGAAGAATGTTATCGGCAGCAGCCTATTTTACTAGTTATAGGATCAGATCAAGATGAAAAAAAAAACCCTGCCTAAAGGAAATAATTTGTGTTTTTTTTTTATTTAAAAATTTTTAAGGAAATAGGTAAGAATTTACTTTTTATATAAAAATGCAATTATTTGATTTAAAGAGTCAAACTTCTATTGATACAAAAAAGAAACAAATTACTTCAATGGGACTTACAGTTGACAACAGACCCAATCTTTATTTATTACAAGGGCCCAGGAATAAAAATTCACATGAAAGTATCGTGTATCATCATTCAATAAAAGATATTTGTATATTAGTATTTACTTCATTATTTTAATGTAATAACATTTCAGCCATCAAATTGACAAATGCCAATGTTAGTCTCAGATTGTTGAAAAAATCTGACATCAACGCCTTTTGGGTAAACTTAATATGATTCATTTACCTGTTAGATGCAGAAGAAAGTCTGATCAGATCATCAACTTTCCTTCAGAAGGGGACGGTAGCAGCATCAGGACCCCAGGTGTCGCACCGGAGGCTGCACGGTGCAGGTAATGACTTCTGAGTCAATGAGAATCACCTGAGACTTTCTGACAGTGCAAATGCTACCCTCCAAGCCCAATCTTTCCATAAAGGTGGGTCAGTCCTGGTCCCAAACTTGCGTGGGTAATGACTGAAGATTTCAGTCACGGGCAGGCTCATCAGTCCCGGGATCATGCAGTGTTTCATACAATTACTAGAAAAACTTGCCACGAACAAACTTTCCTTCCATCACTTCCATGTTGAAACAACTTGCGCTAAGAAACTTCACAAATCCCCTCCGTTAGAATCAGAACAAGACTGACTTACGCAGAAGCCTGAGAGTTATAGTAATGGGTGCTTCAACCAACAATTTTAGAGGTGAGTGGGAAGTGAGTTGGTGGGAACGTGAGCAGCTTCAATAAACCAAGCATTTAAATGCCAAGATAAAGCAAGGTATAAAATATACAAGCTGATTATAAACATCTAAACACTAAAAAAATGTAATAATATAGTGCTTTTGTGTGGTAATTTACATTTTTCAAAATATCTTTCCATAGCAAATGCCTGCAAGGGAATTTAAACTGTAGTACAAATTGAGACTTACTGAGATAAAATGACTTGTGCAAATGAAAAAAAAGACAGTGTTAGAAAAAGATCAGAAATTGGGTTTTCTAATTCCTAACCCGGTACACAGTGCACTATAGTGTATGTCACTCAACATAGATTCTAGGCTGGCAATTCAGGGATTCTTAGGCAATTCCGAAAAACATTAGGATTACGAATTCCAGAATAGTCATTAAAATCACATTTAATTAATTTACTTTCTAGTATAACAAGTAGAAATATCATGTCTTCCCTCTGTGAATTAGGACTGCATTAGAACTACATCGTCTCAAAATCAACTTGTGTGTAGTCATTAACTGGATGGCACACCTAGGTTCAAAAAATGTCATCCATCTAGACAGAGTGTATGGAAAATGTATGCGGGGCTGATTTTTCTTTTTTTAGTATCAATTTGGATAGCTTTTAGTACAGATAGGAAATCCTGACTATAATTCTTTCCTGGTAGAACCACTATCTGGAAATTGATTAAAAAATAAACTTCAACAAACCAGCTACTAAATAATTGTCAAGCAAGTTTTCAAGTGAAGACCCAATGCGAGGATACTACAAGAAAATTAGTTATTGTTCCATAGTTCGAGATAATCAAGTTTATCCTTGAGGCCCTCCCACTTTCCTATTAAGTACCCTTTCCTCTGCCTCCTAAATCATACCCAGATCAATATTCTCAAGTGTCTAATCTATCTAATAGATAGATTAATCTAACTATCTATCTATCTATCTATCTATCTATCTATCTATATATATAGATATCTATAGATATCTATATATATATATAAAACACTACAGATAGTGTCTAATCTAACTAATAGATAGTTAAGCAGTAACTCATAAATGTCTAAAACATTACCACTCTGATATTATTTGCATTTTAATAATTGGAGGCTATATAATAACTCAACAAAGAATTCCTAAATTTGCTCTTTCAGAGCTGGGTAAGTGTCATAGAAAATACTTCTGCTTAAAAGGTTGTATCTAGGGGCACCCGGGCAGCTCAGTCAGTTAAGCATGCACCTTTGGCTCAGGTCACGATCTCAAGGTTCATGGGTTCAAGACCTGCATTGGACTCTGTGCTGAGCCTGGAGCCTGATTCAGAATCTGAAGCAGGTTCCTTCTCTCTCTGCCCTTCCCTCACTTACTTTCTCTCTCTCTCTCTCTCTCTCTCTCTCTCTCTCTCTCAAAAATAAAACATTAAAAAATTTTTCATGAAAAATAAACGGTTTTATCTAGCATCCTTCATATTGAACAACCCAATAGCCTACTGCCAACTCATAAAACTATTTCAAATTTGGAAAACAAACATTGAGCAAAGTACAGAAGTAGAACAATAATACTTTAAACAATAAAATACACAGGCTACATCTTAACATGTTCCATTTAGATAGGTTTTATAACTCTATTAAATAATTTCACAAAGTGTACGTGATTTCATCCTCATATACACTCTGTAAAGGGAATAAGAAAAAAACAAAGACAAATGCTAAGCATGGGCAGGTAGAAGCTCCAGAATAATTATTATTCCCACTTTATAGCTGATGAGACTGAGACTCAGGTTCATGCTGAACCAGCTCCTACTGGAAATTTATTAAATATCTTATATGGAGTATTTTCCAAGTATTGTCAGTGTAAACCTTCACAAGAATCTTGAAGCTAGACATTATTATCTCCATTTTATGGACACAGCAATTGAGGCACAGAGATAAAGGACCTCTTTAAGGGCATACCTGGAGTATTGGCTCTGATTTCCATTAGCCAAATCCACTTTCTATAATCTGCTAGATACCCCCCTAGACCATTTCAGGGGCCCACCATCATGCAGTTTGCAAATGAGTTAAAGACAATTTTTATATCTTCTGGCCTTACAAGTAACGTTCTTCTACAACAAGTTGTCAAAACAATGACAAACATCCCAGTGGAAAAGAGAAATTTAATGAGGCTGCTTGTCTGTAAGAGGTCAAACATCTGGACATTTTAAACCAACTGGATGGCTGAATGTATTTTTTATATCTTACTGAAATGTGAAAAGTGAGTGTATATCTATTATATATAGAACTGTAACAACAAATAAAAATATAACTAGAATAAAGAGCACAGTCAGGAGCCATTTTTGTTTTTCTAGCTAAGAGAGATGATAACTATCATATACCTAAGTTCTAACATATAATACTTTTATGTTTAATATGTAAATAAACTAAAGGCCACATAAGCATCCTTCACACAAAATCAGAATCGGTAAACATTATTGCATACTCCAACCCCCTACATCCTTTATCCACAATCTCATTCCTACCAAACACAAAAGGGGAGACTCACTGAGGACTGAGCTCCAAGGACAAAGATGAATGAGCGAGGGAAATAACCCAGCCTTCACAACATAATCCCACCTAGTTCTCTCAAGGATTGTTTTCTCATTTTATTTTAATGACTACTTAATCAAGATGTATTAATTTTCCCTGGAATGGTCTAAAAAGTCAGGACTGAAGTTAAAGCAATTGGAGATCAATCGGAGAATATTTTAAGGGTAGGAAATCATAATACATATGATCGATGAAATGAAAAATTCTGCAGCAGTTACAGTAAAGCAAAATATGAGAACAATCTAAACGAAATCTGCATTTGGGCTTTCCAGTGACAAATCCTCCACATATGCTCAGCTACGTATTAGACAATCCTCGGGTTTATGAGGCCTGCTCACTGTGGCTCCAGGGAGCTCTAAGTTTTCCCAAAGGATGTAAGGAAACCCTCAAAATATTCTGAAGATACAATTCATGTTAACAGATCTATGCGTGGGGATATGAAATCACCAAACTAAACAAAGAAACCATTAGTTATAGAATACACATTCCATTACGTGGCACAGTATTATTATATAGCAGTTGTCAGTTTAAATAATTATTGATGACGGGGCGCCTGGGTGGTGCAGTCGGTTAAGCGTCCGACTTCAGCCAGGTCACCATCTCGCGGTCCGTGAGTTCGAGCCCCGCATCGGGCTCTGGGCTGATGGCTCTGAGCCTGGAGCCTGTTTCCGATTCTGTGTCTCCCTCTCTCTCTGCCCCTCCCCCGTTCATGCTCTGTCTCTCTCTGTCCCAAAAATAAATAAAAAACGTTGAAAAAAAAATTTAAATAATTATTGATGAAGAAGATATTGAAATTCCAAAAACTCCTGGGTACATCTAGCCAATGTCAGAAATACCACATTCCGATTCATTTAGTATGTATAAGAAAACTCTGTTAAAATACTTAAAAATATTTAAAAATAATTTTCACGACCATCTGTTTACAATATATTATAATGTGGAAAAAGTTGCTCCTTTTTCAGGAAACACACAGAATAAGAGCTAAGGTGCTGGGAAATGAACGGTCTATGTAACATGACAGTTAAGCAGAGTAAACTGGCAGGAAATACACCACAGAGGTCCTAAGCTCACGTGTCAGACAGTCCTGAGTGCATATCCTACATACATCTCATGTCCATGACCACCCCACCACCACCAGATAAAATCTCAAAGAGAAGCAATTTTCTTTTCTAAAATACATTTGGCAACAAAACCTAGTCTGAAATGATGTGAGTCCTTCTTGTACGCCATTTGCTGTGTGTATTCAGCCATGTGTTTAATGGTAGAGTTTATCCAGACTATCTTAGGGGTGTTCCATATTATAAAGCACATATACTGTAGCAGATTTTTGAGAGCTGGGTGATTTTGATTTCCTAAACATATTGATCCAGAAGGTTTTACAGGAAGGGCAGGACCTCTCTCTGTATACTTGTATTTATGAACACCGTGACCTTGGATAAGCAGCTCCACTTGCCTCCAGGATAATGATACCGTACAGATGTGGGGAGAGTAAACAAGGTCATGTTGAAAAGTGCCTGGGACATACTGTGTACTCATTACATGGAGGCTATTATCACTAACGCGATGCTAGAAAGTATGGAGGCCAAGAGTACTCCTTTTCCTCCAAGGACAGAAATTCTTTCCTTTATTTACAAACTATATTTCCTGAACTCCTAAATGACACTTTGAGGAACAATATGGACCTTGCAGTCAAGAAGCTTACAATCCATGCCTTGCAAGTATATGGAAAGCACATTCTATACCAAATGATTTAAGAGCTCAGAGACAAATTCCTGGAGGTTCTGCCTACGCTGTGTCAAAAGAAGAGTGGGAAGAATGAGGAGGCTACATGAAGAAAAGCCACCTTATTTTTCAAACCATGACCAGATATTAGCAGTGGCAGGGAGAGAGAAGGTAGGGTAGAAGCAGCATGATCCACATTCCTCATTTCAAGGGACCACTCTAGGAAACATACATTCTCCGGACAAATGGAGGTGGTCAGTCATCTTAGGTAGAAGCAGAATAGGACGCTTGACAGTGAAAGATTACGCTGGAGCAGTAGCACGAGGTAGACAAGTGTTTACATTTTTATGCAAGCTTGTTTTGATACAGGTATACAGTCAGAGAAAGGATGTATTCTCTGAGAACCTAAAACAAGAGAGCTTAAGTACCATAATTAGAGAGATCAGTGTTACTATCTCAGAGCATCCCAGTTGTTAATCAGAAACGAAGCTGTATATAACTGTGATGGGGTGGAGAGAAAAGAAGGTAAACATTCCAGTAACTACTGACTCAGAGGGAAGGGGTGAGAGAAAATTTTTGCCTTAAGCAAAAGAAAATATTTGAAAGGAAAGAAAGCATGCTACCAGTCAGAGCTTGGCTATACCCTGGATTTCTCATCTAAAATGAAGGGTTTTTTTTTTTTTAATTTTTTTTAACGTTTTTATTTATTTTTGAGCCAGAGAGAGACAGAGCATGAACGGGGGAGGGGCAGAGAGAGAGGGAGACACAGAATCGGAAGCAGGCTCCAGGCTCTGAGCCATCAGCCCAGAGCCCGACGCGGGGCTCGAACTCACGGACCGCGAGATCGTGACCTGAGCCGAAGTCGGACGCTCAACCGACTGAGCCACCCAGGCGCCCCTAAAATGAAGGGTTTTAAGATAATGCCACAGGTTTTTTGTTTTGTTTTGCTTTTTTAAGTTCACTTGGCCTATGAATTTCTGGTCAGACATTATTATATGTTGAATACTTGTGCCTTATTTTCAATTATGCTATGTAAAAACTTGATTGCTGACACAATCAGGAAATAAGAACCACACTTACTTAGATATATCAAGAGATATTGGGGTCAGGATTAGGAAAGAAGAATTCCATGCTACATCTGAGAAAACTATGACACTCTGCAGAAACATAGCCTAAGTTTGCATCTAGTGGAAGGGCATCGGCACCCAATCACAAGGTCATAGATGAACTTGGCAGATTTCGCAAAATGTACTTGCCAGATTTAATCTGTTCTACTGTTGGAAATATCTCTGAGATTACACATATTCAATATAATTAGATAGAATTTATGATGGAAAATGCTGTTGACCTGGTCTAGGTTCAACCCAGGATGAGTCCCTGATGTGGAAGGGATAAAGAGTTGGAGGCCCCATACATAGAACTGCTTTTCTCTATATCCTCCTCATAGGAGAAAATCCTACTCTTCCTATATAAATTTAAATAATTCCTACATCACATTTTCTCTCACAGTCCTCAGGAATGTCTCTTATGCTAGTGCCCATGCACAATTTAGACCAAAATCTAACAGAAAAATAAAACAAGAAAAGAATCAGCTTAGCGTGCCATGCTGAGGTGACATGAATACTCAGAGACAGAGCTAATGAGAAACACTGGGCTGAAACTACTAAGGACCCCTTGGCCAAGCTAAAGTATATGGATTTTCTTATCTGCACAGGGAAATCAAAAGGGTCAAAGCAGAACTATAATGATCACCGCAGTTAGGACAGCATTAGTGGAAAACAGAAGGGAACGGACTGATATGGAAGACATTAGGACAATAGAATCAGTAGGAACGAGGGGCTGCCTGCATGTGAAGGGGAAAGCAAAGGCTTATTCTGGATTCTAAGGCTGGGCACCTAGAGAAATTGTCTACCTTCTTTTGAAAAAAAAAAAAAAAAGTAAAAATAAAGACGTGGATTATTTCAAACTATATTGAGAGGGTTTTGTTGTTGTTGGATTTTATTTACTTTTCTAAATGTTTATTTTGAGAGAGAGAGAGAGAGAGAGAGAGGGATACAGCAAGTGGGGGAGGGAGGAAGAAGGCGAGAGAGAATCTTAAAAAGGCTCCACTCCACACTCAGTGCAGAGGCCAATGCAGTGCTTGATCTCACAACCATAAGATCATGACCTGAGCCAAAATCAAGAGTCAGAGGCTCGCCTACTGAGCCACCCAAGTGCCACTTTTGTCGGATTTTAAATTGTTAATAACTATGGGACTCTATTCATTGAAGCTTTTTAAAATAATAATAAATGTAATCATTTTCAAATTACAATGAATTAGAAATCCCTGGGGAACTTATGGAAAAAAAAAAAAAAAAAAAAAAAAAACAGATTCCTGTGCCCCAATGGCAGGGATTGTAATTTAGAAATTAAGTGAGGGCTCTGGAAACCTGTATTTGAAACAGAACAAAACAAATCCTCAGATGATTCTGATATGCATTGAGGGGTGGGAAACACAATTAGAATATCTCTGCCTTTGGTTGGTTAAGCATCTCAAAACTTTAGGGGAAGTTTTAGGGAATAAGAATGTTGAATGATGTGAAATAAATATAAGAGCAAAGCTTCAAAATGTCAGGATTAAAACATAATTTTGGAAGAAAAGTAAATAGATTTATTTTGACATACAGGGAGGTTTAATTCAATTTAGTTTTCATTACTTTTTATTTTTAATTTGGAGGAAAAATCTATTTTTCCTTAATTTCCTTTGTAATCTTAAATACTTGTTCTGCAAATGAATATAGGCTCTTTATTCAAAATTGAATGAAATAGCTGGAGGCAATTTTTCTTCTTTTTTTTTTTTTTTTTTTTTTTTGTATGTTCCATAAACATATTGGTTCATTACACTGTCGTTTTGGTAAATGTTAATATTTAATATTTATTGAGTACAAACAATATGTTAGGTGTGGTAAACTCTAGTCATTTTACAGCAGGTATAATATAGTTCTTTCATTTCTTATTCATGCTCCAATTTAAATATCCTCATCCCTTCTCTGATGAGCCACAGAATTCTCCTGTTTGTGTTTACTCTACATTTTTCAGGCCTTGTATACTATTTATGTTTGCCATGAAAAACTTTACACTGAAAAATAAGATGATATGTAAATGGAATAAAACAACCTTTTAATTTCTTGAAACATGGAATAAAATATTAGGGAAACCAGGGCAATTAGAAAAGGCATTAAGAACAAATTATATTCATTAAATCCCTTGGCATTATTCCAAATGGAAATTCTTTTGATAAGAGAAATCAACGTGATTATAACCCAAGAATGAAGAATGGCAGGATGAATCCAGGGGAAATACTAAGCTACAGAATGCTGAGACATGCATAAAGAGGTTGGTTGAAGAATTACTTTTTATGTCCACTGACCATATCCAGTTAGATGTCCAAATTTACCCATGTTCTTAGCTCTGGAAATTAACCAAGATTCTATCAGGCACTGTCCTGTTCAGCTAACACATACGAGTCTATGGAACAAGAAACTTGCAAAGGCTCTCAGCTTTCAGCAGAAACTGACAGGAATGTGACAAGAGCAGTTAAATGCATGAAAGTAGAAAATGACCCACACTCACCTCAGAGCTATTTCAAGCTTTCCAAGTATACATCCAAAATTACATCTATTGATCTTTATTTTCAGGGATAGAAGACACTAGTTTTCAGGAACTCCTTAAAATGTGTACAGCTACAGTAAACAACATGTTCTAGACAGAATTTCTTTTTGAATAGAGTTCCTAAAGTGGACAAGGAGGTCTCTTCCCCTCTGACAATATGGACAGGCAGATAGGCACCGTATTACATGGTTGCCACTGGTCATTAGTTTTCCAGTCAGGATGACCAAGTGGACAGAGTCCAGTCCGAAGGCCAGGCCACAGGCAAGTCTAAATTTAGCATCTGCTTTCACTTGCCTATTAACCTTAGATTTGGAAGTTAACGCATAGCACAGTGGGCTAGCTGAGCATATCAAGCAGAGCCCCTGCCCATTTCCAGGTACATTGAAGGCTTAGGGCTTATTAGTTTTTGGCTAAAGGAAGGTCAAAAGTATCCCAAATTGAATCAGAGGAATGGAATGGTATGAGTTTACTAGTTAGACTACCGAACCAGATCTGACATTCTATGGAGAAGAAAGGGCAGAGGGTAAAGCTGACGGAACCATGTTTACGGCGGATACCAAAGAACAGCAAGGAGTGAGTGAGAGGAGCCTTCTCTTAATACCTGCAGAGTGCAGCAGCACTGATCCCTGGGCCTTTAGAGACCCAGACTTCCATCAGAAACTGCATCAGTGGCAGAGACAGGGGACTCCTTCCGAAACTTGGACGGCAAGCACTCATGAGCTGCCAGGATGGACAACATGAGGCAAGAATGTGTGCGATCACTTGTACATCACCCCTGAGTATTTCTACACACAGCCAGATAGATTCAGTGGGGGAACAGTGGTATTTAATAAAAGATAAGATCAGAAACTTGCAACGTGTTTCATTTCTAGCTAGAGCAGGTGAGGCGCAGGACCATTCGGATTGTGGAATTTTGTGGATGAAATCTGACAATGCAGTAGTAGCAGTAAGAATAGTTGTAGTAGTTGTTGTTATTATCATTCCCATAATTTTTAAATAAACTTTTTTTTTTTAGTTGGATCCATTATCCTTGTCATGCAGCTTTCCCTAATGTTAACATCTTATTTAACTGTTATATTTATCAAAATTAAGAAAAAAAATTGACACATTAACTCAACTTTATTATTAATGGTTTTTTTGAGACATCAGTTTTTCTACTAATGCCCTTTTACTGTTCACAGATTAAGTCTACAACAGCACGTGGCATTTAGCATGACTTTTGTTTAATTACAGAGTAACTAATTCAAAAACACATATTGTGGATCTAAATGGTATACAAGACATCCTTGCCTTCATGAATATTATGGTCTAATAGAAAAAGCAAAAAATAAACTGGCAATGGTAGCATCTCATGGTAAATGCTATGATAGTAGGAGGCACAGTGGACTCTGGAAGCTGGGAAGAAGGCTAAGATAGTTTGGGGAAGGGGAGATTTTCTCTGAGATGCCCAAAGGGAGCTAAGAATTAGAAGGCAGTTGGCTGAAGGTGGGTGGAGGGAGAGGTTCCAGGGAGAGGAAACATATTTCAGGTGAATAAGTGTTTTTAAAATTCACTAAACTGTATACACAAATGGCTTTCAAAGACTGAATGTATTCAATTTTCCATAGAGAATTATCTGTTTCATCTTCTTATAATTCTGAAAACACTTAAAAAATCAATCATTATATGTGGCATAATTGGTTATTGGTAAATCCAAAGGCATTGACAGTCTCTAGCTTAATTCATCTTAGTCATTCTTAGTGTCGGATGCATAATGAGTGATAATGACTCTCAACTCTCTGTTTTAATATGTTAGTATATTATTTTAGTGCTAATAATTTATCACAACTTCTTTAGATTGTAAACCCCTAGGAGATAATAACCTATTATATTATTTCCAAGTGACTGATTTAATTGCATATACCAATGGTCTTTCAATAAATACTGTTTAAGGGACTATTATTCCTTTGGTAGATCTAGGACACAGGAAATCTCAATGCATGTATACATGTATAAGTTCTGGAGAGAGATTAAGTTCTTTTTTCTTTTGAGAAAGTGCTGAGCTGATAATGATACAATGAAAGAAGACAGAATCTGAGCCACTGAAACTATAATTGAATATTAAATAGAACCATGACATTTTTAGTTTAAGAAGGTACCTAGCTAATAATACCTTAATTTCTTCAACTCCACATTAAAATGACAATGAAGATACCCATGTAATGCTTATAAAGCTCTTAACTGAATCATTCCTGAAATGTTTTTGTAGTTCAAAGAAAACACATACACATAGATCTACCCATATATATCATGCCTCCAGAGGTAGCCCCAAAATAACTAAAACCCTTTACATGTATTTCTTGGTGACTACAAAGTAAACACAGACCTCAGTATTTCTCATTTCTCCTTTTTGCCTTCACACACTACACCTGTTCTTTCATCTCCTCAACCAAAAGAATTTTATTTAACTGTCAACAACTATAAACCATCTCAGATTTTATCCTACTTTCAAGCTAAAAAGTTAGCCTTCACAGTTTCATGGAGGCTGGCAGAAGATGGGAGACTCTTGGGTCAGAGATAAAGAATAATTTATCACTCACAGCTAAAGTAATAGCCACAGTGCCCACATTGCACAAATTTCTCCAATCCCGATTCCAAGCAAGTGATGCAAAGAATGCCAGATAACAAGCCAGAGGATTTCATCATAGGAGAGGAACACTGAACTTAGGGAACTAGAAGAGTTTATAATGCACACCTGTCCTTTGCTCCAGAGAAAGACATTATCTTACTTTAATGGACATTAAACACACCTTCCCTTTGCTCCAAAGGGAGACACTATGTCTACCAAGGCTATACACTATCTAAACATTTCAAACATAGTCTAGAGCAAATAATATTGACTGCCTCATTCACAAGACATGCGAAAATGTGAGATCCATGGAGCATTGTCTTTCTATAATAACCTTTGTCAAAGCTGGATCCTGCTGTTCTCTCCTTTCCCTTCGATACTTTTGTGCCCTACCTGGCAAGGCCAGACTCTATGAAAATCCATGGAAGAGAAGATATAGAAATGGGTCAAAGATGTCTCCATGCATGTATGGGTGCACGTGTGTTACGGTAAGATGGGGTAGTCTAAGAATACCCATAAACTACATCTGTTTATGTAACATGAAGAAAGAATACATATCACAATTGAAAAGTGGATATGAGTCCATAAAACAACATCTAAGGAAAATTTTTATTTTTTAATACTTTTAATGGTTATTTATTTTTGAGAGAGAGAGAGAGAGAGAGAGAGAGAGAGAGAGAGAGAGAATGAGTGGGGAAAGGGTAGAGAGAGAGGGAGACACAGAACCTGAAGCAGGCTCCAGGCTCTGAGACATCAGTACAGAGCCCGACATGGGGCTCAAACTCACAAACTTCAAGATCATGACTTGAGCCAAAGTTGGATGCTTAACTGACTGAGCCATTCAGGTGCCCCAGGAGAATTTTTATTCACTATAATTTTGAAGACAGTATGTTTAGAAAAAAAAATTTGTAAAAGCACACACATTATCTACGAAAACACAAAAATAAGGAGTGTATATAAAATCTTTTATGTAATCATATCTTCACCCTAAACTCCAAGACCAAGACAATGAATTAGAAGATGCATCAAACAACAAATGCAGACTACATCTTCCTAGTACTATGATCCAAGAGAGGCAGGACCAGATCATGCTTTAGAATAACAAAATGGGGGGAAGCTAAGACGGCAGCATAGGAGGAGGACCCTAGGCTTGCTTCATACCTTGAACACAGCTAGATAACTATCAACTCATCTGAATACCCAAGAAGTAGACCTGAGAACTGACAGAACAAACTGCACAACTAGAGAGAAGAAGCCACATTGAAGAAGGTAGGAGGTATGGAGACAGAGTATGGGGGAGAAATGGATCACAAGTGCTATGGAGGCCTCAAAGACTGGAATTTCAGAGGTCTGTGGGGTTGGCTGGGATAGGACCCTAAGAGCTCTTCCCTATTCCTGGAGAGAAGGCACCTAAGCAACCCCCGGAACAAACAGCATGATCTGAGGATCACCTAAGGCACATGGGGAGAGACTATTCCCTCTTCTTAGAGCACATCTGTGAGAGCTACCATTGCATCTCCACGGACAAAAGAACCCACAGTGTCCATTTCCCTCCCTTGCCCCTCAGCGTAGGTGCCAAGACACCTGCTGATGGCTGCTAACCCAGACATGGACTCCTTAGCCAGCTTTGCTCCAAATCCCTTCACCCTGTGCTCTCTTGCACCAGTCCCAGCACAATGAGACCCTCCACCAGAAGACCAGCACAGGTCCTCACCATACCAGGTCTTTGAAGTTTGGATTTTGAAAAGTCAGCTGGCCTGACTAGGATAGACCTCAATGTGTGCTGTGCTGCCCAAGGTAGGCAAGCAACATGGAGAAAGACAATGTGAAAACAGCGATCTGAAAAAATGCTTAGGATGCATGAGGGGAAATAATTTGCTCTTATGGGAGGGCTTTCCTGAGAGTAGCAAAAACGAACTCCCTCTCTGGGGTAAAAGGAGCTGGTTGGTGCCATTTCCTTCCCCTGCCCCTCATCACCAACTAACTTCAGAAAAGCAGCACAGAGCCAAAACTGGCTGCCTAACCTGCCCAAGTCCCTCCCCCTGAGCTCTGCTGTAACTGCTTTTCTCAGGCAAGTGTGCCTAAGGACTAGTGCAGCAGGGCCTTTCCCCAGAAGACCAGGACAAACCCCTATATACACCATGCCTACTGATCATAGAGTTCTGCAAAGCTTCTATTCTAGTGGAAGTAGCATCAGGTCTCATTTAATAAGTCGACCAGAGCACACTTGGTTAAAACTCACCACACTAAGTCCAAGGTCCAAACACTGCCCACTACAGGCAAGGATAACTTCTGCAGACTATTGACCTAAGGGATACAGCAGCTAAAACACAGCAGCAGAGTGCATGCAGCACACACCAGAGATACTTCCTGAAGTGCCAGGCCTTGGGCCCTATAGGATCTCTTCTTCATAAAGCCATTATTCTCAGGAGCAGGAAACATAATAGGATTTTGTAACACAGAGAAGAAGACAGAAACCTGACAAAATGCCAAGACAGAGAAATTCATTCCCCCAAAAAGAATAAGAATACATCATGGCCAGGGATCTAACTGAAAAAGATGTAAGTAATGTGCCTGATGTAGAATTTAAAGCAACTATCATAAGGATACTCATTGGGCTTGAAAAAAGCATGGAAGACAGCAGGGAGACCTTTACCACAGAGATAATCAAGCTAAAGAACAATCAGGCAGAATATAAAAATGCAATAACTGAGATTTAAAACTGACTGGATGTAATGACTGAAATGACAGAAGAAGCAGAGGAATGAATAAGTGATACAGAAGATAGGAATTATGGAAAATAATTGAACTGAACAAAAGAGAGAAGGAAGAATGATGGATCAGAGAGTAGACTTAAGGAACATGGTGACTCCATCCAACATAATAACATTCATATCATAAGAGTCCCAGAAGAAGAGAGAGAAAAGAGGGCAAAAGTTTTATTTTAGGAAATAATAGCTAAAAACTTCCCTAATCTGAAGAAGGAAACATATATCCAAATCCAGGAGCAACAGAGAACTCCCATTAAAATCGACAAAAGCAGGCCAACACCAAGATATATCATAGTAAAATTTACAAAATATGGACATAAGGAAAAAATCCTAAAAGCAACAAGACAAAAGAATTCCCTAACTTACAAGCAAAAACAAATAAGGTTAGCAGTAGATCTCTCCACAGAAATGTGGCAAGCCAGATGAAGTGGCATATTTAATGTGCTGAATGGGAAAAATATGCAGCCAAGAATACTATATCCAGCAAGGGTATCATTAACAATACAAAGACAGATAAAGAGTTTCCCAGATAAATAAAAACTAAAGGAATTCATGACCACTAAATGAGCCCCGCAAGAAATATTAAAGCTGTTTTGTTTTGGTTTTGGGTGGGAAGGAATGAATAGAAGTAACAGACTAGGAAAAAAAATCGCCAGAAATGACAAAACAGGTAATAAAATGGCACTAAATATATATCTATCCATAATTATTGTGATGTAAAGAGACTAAATGCTCCAATTGAAAGACATAGGGCTTCAGAATGGATAAAAAAAAAAGACCCATCTATATGCTGCCTACAAGAGACTCATTTTAGACCTAAAGACACCTGCAGATGAAAGTGAGGGGGTGGATAACCATTTAGCATGCAAATGTATGTCAAAAGAAAGAGTAGCCCACTTATATCAGAAAAACTAGATTTTAAACCAGACTGTAACAAGGGATTAAGTCCACTAAATCAGAATAAAGGGGACTATCCAAAAAGAAGATCTAACAATTGTAAATATTCATGCCTCCAACTTGAAAGCACCCAGTTACATAAAATGATTAATAACAAACATAAAGGAACTCATTGATAATAATACGATACTAGTAGGGGACTGTAACACCCCGTTTACAGCAACAGACAGAACATCTTAGCAGAAAATCAACAAGGAAACAATGGCTTTGAATGACACACAGAACTGGATGGACTTAAAAGATATATTCAGATTATTTCATCCTAAAACAGAATACACATTCTTTTCAAGTACACATGGGATATTCTCCAGAATAGATCACAAATGGGGTCACAAATTAGCCTCAACAAATACAACAAGACAGAGATTATACCATGCATTTTTTCTGATCACAATGCCAGAAACTTGAAGTCAACAACAAGAAAAAATTTGGAAAGAACACAAATACATGGAGGTGAAAGAACATGCTACTAAAGAATGAATGGGTCAACCAGGAAATTAAGTAAAACAACAAACAAACAAGCAAACAAACATGGAAACAAATGAAAATGAAAACATGACGGTCCCCAAACCAATGGGTTGCAGCAAAAGGAGTCATAAGAGCCAAGTATATAGTAACACAGGCCTACCTCAAGAAGAAGTCTCAAATACACAACCTAAACTTACACAAAAAGGAGCCTGACAAAAAACAACAAATGTAACCTAAAGCCAGCAAAAGAAGGGAAATGAAGATTACAGCAGAAATAAACGACATAAAAACAAAACAAAAACAGAAACAAAAACAAAACAGTAGAACAGATCAATGAAATAAAGAGCTGGTTCTCTGAAAAAAAAAATTAAAATTGATAGGAATGTATTAGCAGGACTAATAAAGAAAAAAAAAAAAAGAAAGGATCCAAATAAAGTCACAAATGTGAGAGGAGAAAGAACCAATACCACATAAATATAAAAAATTATAAAAGAAAATTATGAAAAACTATATGCCACCAAACTGGACAATCTAGAAGAAACAGATAAATTTCTAGAATCATATAAGCTACCAAAATTGAAACAGGAAGAAACAGAAAACTTGAACAGATAACTGGCCAAGAAATTGAATCAGTAATCCAAATACTCCCAACAAACAAAAGTCCCGGGCCAGATGGCTTCCCAGGAGAATTCTACCAAACATTTAAAGAAGAGTTAATAACAACTCTCTCAAAGTATTCCAAATATAAAAATGGAAGGAAAATTTCCAAACTCATTCTAGGAGGCCAGCATTACCCTGAGGTCAAAACCAAAGACTACAGTAAAAAAGAGATCTACAGGCCAATGTCCTTAATGAACATGGATGCAAAACTTCTCAACTAGCAAATCAAATCCAACAGTACATTGAAAGATTCATTCATGACAATCAAGTGGGATTTATTTCTGGACTGCAAGGATGGTTCAATATTCACAAATCAATACTGTCAGTGTGATACACCACTTTAATGAAAGAAAGAATAACACATAGATCAATGGAACAGAACAGAAAACCAAAATGGATTCACAAATGTCTGGTCAACTATTCTTTGACAAAGCAGAAAAGAATATCCAATGGAAAAAAGACAATGTCTTCAACAAATGGTGCTGGGAAAACTGGACAGTAACATGCCGAAGAATGAACCTGGACCACTTTCTTACATCATACATAAAAATAAACTCAAAATGGGGGCACCTGGGTGGCTCAGTCAGTAAAGCGTCTTTGGCTCAGGTCATGAAGTCAGTCTGTGAGTTCAAGCCCCGCATCGGGCTCTGTGCTGACAGTTCAGAGTCTGGAGCCTGCTTCAGATTCTGTGTCTCCCTCTCTCTCTCTGCCTCTCCCCTGCTCACCCTCTTGCTCCCAAAAATAAATAAACACTAAAAAAAAAAACCTCAAAATGAACAAAGACCTAAAGGTGGGACAGGAAACCATCAAAATCCTAGAGGAGAGAATAGGCAACAACCTCTTTGACCTCGGCCGCAGCAACTTCTTACTTGACACGTATCTGGAGGCAAGAGAAACAAAAGTAAAAATGAACTATTGGGTCCTCATCAAGATAAAAAGCTTCTGCACAACAAAGGAAACAATCAAGAAAAATAAAAGGCAACCTATGCAATGGGAGAGGGTATTTGCAAATGACAAATCAGATAAAGGGTTAGAATCCAAAATCTGTAAATAACTTATCAAACCCAACACCTAAAAAGCAAATAATCCAGTGAAGAAATGGGCAAAAGGGATGAATAGACACTTTCCAAAATAAGACATCCAGATGGCTAACAGACACATGAAAAGAGGCTCAACATCACTCATCATCAGAGAAATACAAATCAAAACCACAATGATTTGCGTGAGAAAAACAAATCAAAACTACATTCTCACACCTGTCAGAATGGCTAAAATTAACAACACAGGCTACAACAGATATTGGTAAGGATGCAGAGAAAGGGGAACCCTTTTGCACTGCTGGTGGGAGTGCAAACTGGTGCAGCCACTCTGGAAAATAATGTGGAGGTTCCTCAAAAAATTAAAAATAGAACTACCCTAAGACCTAGCAATTACACTAATAGGTATTTAGCCAAAGGATACAAAAATGCTGATTCAAAGGGGCACATGCACCTTGATGTTTACGGCAGTACTATCAATAATAGCCAAAGTATTGAAAGAGTCCAAATGTCCATTGACTGATGAGTGGATAAAAAAGACGTGGTATGTATATACAATGGAATGTTACTTGGTAGTCAAAAAGAATGAAATCTTGTCATTTTCTTTTTTTTTTTTTTTTTTTTCAACGTTTTTAATTTATTTTTGGGACAGAGAGAGACAGAGCATGAATGGGGGAGGGGCAGAGAGAGAGGGAGACACAGAATCGGAAACAGGCTCCAGGCTCCGAGCCATCAGCCCAGAGCCTGACGCGGGGCTCGAACTCACGGACTGCGAGATCGTGACCTGGCTGAAGTCGGACGCTTAACCGACTGCGCCACCCAGGCGCCCCGAAATCTTGTCATTTTCAACAACATGAATGGAACTAGATTATATTATGCTAAGTGAAATAACGTCAGAGAAAGATAAATCATATGATTTCACTCATATGTGGAATTTAAGAAACAAAACAGATGAACATAAAAGGGGGGAAGGAAAATTAAGATAAAAACACAGAGGGATGCAAACCATAAGAGACTCTCAAAACAGAGAACTAACTGAGGGTTGCTGGAGGCATATTGGGTGGGCAAATGGGTCAAATTTGGGTATTAAGGGTATTAAGCAGGGCACTTTTTGGAATGAGCAATGGGTGTTAAACATGAATGATGAGTCACTAAATTCTACTTCTGAACAAACAGAATAACCATATGATCCTCTCAGTAAATGCAAGAAAGCATTTGACAAAATACAGCACCCATGCTGACAAAAACCCTCAACAAATAGGGGCACATGGAACATACCAATACCATAAAGGTCATGTAGGAAAAACCCACAGCTAATATCATCCTCAATGGGAAGAAACAGAGATTTTGTTTATGGCCAGGAAAAAGACAGGGATGTCCACTCTCACCATTGTTATTTAACATAGGAGAAGTCCTGGCCTCAGCAATCAGACAACAAAAAGAAATAAAAGGCATCCAAATCAGCAAGGAAAGTCAAACTTTCACTATTTGTAGACATGATACCCTATCTAGATATTCCACCAAAAAATTGCTAGAGCTAATACATGAGTTTGGTAAAGTCACAGGACACAGAATCAATGTACGATAACCTGTTGCATTTTTATACACCAATAATGAAGCAGCAGAAAGAGAAATCAAGGAATCTATTGTGTCTCCAATTGTACTAAAATCTTAAAATACCTAGGAATAAACCTAACCAAAGAGATAAAGGATATGTACACTGAAAACTATACAACACAGAGGAAAGAAATCAAAGATGGCACAAAGAAATGGAAACCATCCCATGCTCATGGATTGGAAGAATATTGTTAAAATGTTTTACTAGCCAAAGAAATCTACGCAGTTAATGCAATCCCTATCAAAATACCACCAGCATTTTTCACAGAGCTAAAATAATGCAAAATGTATGGAACCACAAAAGACCCTGAATAGTCAACACAATCTTGAAAAAGAAAAGCAAAGCTGGGGGTCTCACAATTCCGGACTCCAAGTTATATTACAAAGCTGTAGTGATCATTATACTATGGTACTGGCACAAAAACAGACACATGGATCAATGGAACAGAATAGAAAACGCAGAAATGAACCCACAACAATATGGTAAACTAACCTTTGACAAAGCAGGAAAGAATATCCAATGGAAAAGAGACAGTCTCTTCAACAAACAGTGTTAGGAAAATTGGACAGCAATATGCTAAAGGATGAAATTGGACCACTTCCTTACACCATACACAAAAATAAATTCATACTGGATTAAAGACCTAAATGTAAGACAGGAAACCATCAAAATTCTAGAGAAGAAAATAGGCCTCTACAACATCAGCTATACAAACTTCTTACTGGATACATCTTCTGAGGCAAGGGAAACAAAAGCAAACCTGAAGTATTACGACCTCATCAAGGGGCATAGGCACAGGCATAAAAAGCCTAGGCACAGTGAAGGAAACAATCAACAAAACTAAAAGGCAACCTTTGGAATGGGAGAAGATATTCGCAAAAAACCTACCTAATAAAGGGTTGGTATCCAATATCTGCAAAGAACTTATCAAACGCAACACCCAGAAAACAAATAATCCAGGAAGAAATGGGAAGAAGACATGAACAAACATTTTTCCAAAGAAGACATCTAGAAGGGTAACGTATGTATGAAAGGATGCCAAATGTCACTCATCATTGGGGAAATACAAATCAAAACTACAATGAGATACCACCTCACACCTGTCAGAATGGCTAAAACAAACAACAGAGGAAAGAACAGGTGTTGGTGAAGACACACAGAGGGGGAACACTTTTACACTGTTGGTTAGAATGAAAACTGGTGGAGCCACCCTGGAAAACAGTGTGGAGGTTCCTCAAAAAGTGAAAAATAGAACTACCCTACAACCTAGCAATTACACTACTAGGTATTCACCCAAAGAATACAAAACTACTGATTCAGAGGGGCACATGGACCTCAATGTTTATAGCAGTGTTATGTACAATAGCCAAACTATGGAAAGAGCCCAAATGTCCATCGACAGATAAATGGATCAAGAAGGGGTGGTATAGATTTTGGAGGGAGCTTGGCATTGTTGGAGGGATTGAGATCCTCTGGGAGCAGGGCCATCTCAGGTGAGAGCTGGGGAGTGGGGATCCATGGATGTGGCTCTGGAGCTGGGGGCCACCACTTTTGGGGTGGAGAGCACTATTCCTGCCAACACTGTTGTCTCCAGGGCTAACTTAGGGTGCACTGAGACAGAGGTGTGTGTTTGTGAAATGGGAGAGAAAAAGCAACGGGTCGTGTAGGCACGGAGGGGAAGGGGCCCCTTTTGTGGAGAGACAAAAGGAACAGAAAGAGAGACTGTGGATGTCCCATGGTGGGACTTCAGGGAACAGGAAAGCAGACTCCCAGTGGAAGTGGGACCCCCTTATACCAAACCTTGCCCCTCCATACCTGGTAACTGCTTATCTATTGGAGCGAGATTGACATTGACCGAGCCAGGTGACGTCTCTTCCAGACCAGCACAGCCACCCGTCCCAGGCTTCAACAGACAAACGTCCTGTGGTTTTGTATGTTAGTCTGTGGTTTTTTTTAATTATGATGATGATACTGATGATGATTATCTCTTTCCTTTTCTTCTCTTTTCCCTTCTTCTTCTCTCAACCTTTTTTCTTCTTCCCTTTGGAATCAGACTCAGTTTCTGATTTGATTTTTGGTCAGTTCTTAAAATATATATATGATATATATCGTATATGTATATAAAATATCTTTTTTCTTTCTTTCTCTGTTCTGTTTAATCAGGCACTTTTACTCTATTCTTTTTACACCTTTTCTGTACCTCTTTTTTTTATTTTCCTCTCTCTCTCTCTCTCTCTCTGGATTAAGCATTATACTTTCTTTGATTCCATGGTTCTTGTTTTGTTTTGTTTTAGGGTTGTTTTTTTTTTCCCCCCTTTCATTTATTTGTATTGGATAAGGTTCCCTCTCCTTTTTTTCTTTTTTGCAGGATTACTTCAACAAACAAATCAAAGCACACCTGGTGGAAGGTCCAAACAATCCACCAGTATGAGCAGTGGGATAGAACAAAGATGCAACAAAGTGCATGCAACACGCTACACAAATCCTTCCTGAAGTGGTAGGCCCTGGACAGTGTATCACCCTTTTTTAATATAGTAGCACTCACAGGTACAAGACACATAACAAGCCATTGAAACACACAAAAGACAGAAACCTAGCCAAAATGACAAAATGAAAGAATTCTCCTTAAAAGAAATTCCAGGAAGAATGACAGCTAGAGAATTGCTCAAACAGATGTGAAAAATTTATCTGAACAATAATTTAGAATAATATCCAAAAGACTAATAGCTGGGATTGGGGGGGATTAGGGATGTCTGGGTGGCTCAGTTGGTTAAGCATCCAACTTCAGCTCAGGTCATGATCTTGAGGTTTTTGAGTTTGAGCTTGCATCAGGCTCCACGCTGAAAGCTCAGAGCCTGGAGCCTGATTTGGATTCTGTGTCTCCCTCTCTCTCTCTGCCCCTCCCTTGCTTGCTCTCTCTCTCTCTCTCTCTCTCTCTCTCTCAAAATAAATAACCATTAAAAAATTTTTTTTAAAGAAGACTAATAGCTGGGCTTCAAAAAATCATAGGAGACACCAGAGAATCTATTGCTGCAGAGATCAAAGATCTAAGAAATGTTTGTAAATGAGATGCAAAATAAACTAGATGCAGTGACAGCAAGGGTGGCAGAAGCAGAGGACAGACAAGATGAAATAGAAGATAAAATTATGGAAAATGATGAAGCTTAAATAAAAGAAGGAAAAGAAACTACTAGGCCATGAAGGGAAAATTAGAGACCAAAGTGATTCAATGAAACAAAATAGTATCTGTATCAAAGGAGTTCCAGAAGAAGAAGAGTGAGATAGAGAGGCAGAAGGTTAATTTGAACAAATTATAGTTGAGAGCTTCCGTATCTGGGGAAGGAAACAGACATCCAAGTCCAGGAGGCACAGGAAACTCCCTTCAAAATCAACAAAAACAGGTCATCACCATGACATATCATAATGAAACCATAAAAATACAAAGATAAAGAGAGAATTCTGAAAGCAGCTAGGGACAAATGGGCCTTAACCTACAAGGGTACATATATAAGGGTAGTAGCAGACCTGTCCACTCAAACTTGTCAGGCCAGAAGGGAATATTCCATGTGCTGACTAGGGAAAACATGCAGCCAAGAATCCTTTATCCAGCAAGGCTGTCATTAAGAATAGAAGGAGAGATAAAGGCCTTCCCAGGCAAACAAAACTAGAGGAGTTCATGATGACTAAACCAGCCCTGCAAGAGATCCTAAGGGGCACTCTGTGAGTGGAAAGCAGCAAAGATTATAAAGGACCAGAGACATCACCACAAACATGAAACCTACAGATAACACAATGACACTAAATTCACATCTTTCAATAATCCCTCTAAATGTAAATGGACTAAATGCCCCAATCAAAAGACATAGGGTATCAGAATGAATAAAAAAACAAGATCCATCTATATGCTGCTTACAAGAGATTCATTTTAGACGTGAGGACACCTGCAGACTGAAAGTGAGGGGATGGAGAACTATCTATCATGTTACTGGAAGTCAAAAGAAAGCTGGAGTAGCCATACTTATATCAGACAAACTAGATTTTATTTTTTTAATATGAAATTTATTGTCAAATTTGTTTCCATACAACACCCAGTGCTCATCCCAACAGGTGCCCTCCTTAATGTCCATGTCCCACCCCCCATCAACCCTCTGTTTATTCTCAGCTTTTAAGAGTCTCTTATGATTTGCCTCCCTCCCTAACTTTCTTTTTCCCCTTCCCCTCCCCCATAATTATAATGTTTAAGCAGCATAATGCACATTCTTCTCAAGTGCACATGGAACATTCTCCAAAATAGATCACATACTGGGTCACAAAACAGCCCTCAACAAATATAAAAGCATGGACATGATACCATGCATATTTTCAGATCACAACACTATGAAACCTGTAATCAACCACAAGAAAAAAATTTAGAAAGCCCCCAAATACATGGAGATTAAAGAATGAATGGGTCCTACTAAAGAATGAATGGGTCAACCAAGAAATTGAAGAAAAAAATTTAAAAAAATATATAAAAGCAAATGATGGGGCATCTGGGTGGTTCAGCCAGTTAAGGTCCAGCTCAAGTCATGATCTCACAGTTCGGGAGTTCGAGCTCTACATCAGACTCTGTGTTGACAGCTCAGAGACTGGATCCTGCTTTCGATTCTGTATCTCCCTCACTCTCTTCCCCTCTCCCATTTGTGCTCTCTGACTCAAAAATAAACATTAAAAAATTATTTAAAAAATACGAAAGCAAATGAAAATGAAAACAAGACAGTCCAAACCCTTTGGGATGCAGCAAAGGCAGTCCTAAGAGGAAAATACATTGCAATCCAGGCCTATCTCAAGAAGCAAAAAAGGTACCAAATACGGAACCTAAACTCACACCTGAAGGAACTAGAAGCAGAGCATCAAAGAAACCCCAAAGCCAGCAGAAGAAGAGAAATAATAAAGATTAGGGCAGAAATAAATAAAATAGAAACCAAAAAACAGTAGAACAGATCAATGAATCTAAGAGCTGGATTTTGAAAGAATAAACAAAACTGATAACCCTCTAGGCAGACTTCCCAAAAAGAAAAAAGAAAGGACCCAAATAGATAAAATCGCGAATTGAAAGAGGAGAGATCACAACCAACACCACAGAAATGCAATTATTAGGGAATACTATGAAAAATTATATGCCAACCAACTGGACAATCTGGAAGAAATGGACAAATTCCTAGAGACCTACACACTACCAAAACTCAAAAGGGAAGAAAGAGAAAACTTGAACAAACCCATAACCAGTGAATAAATTGAATCAGTTATCAAATATCTCCCAACAAGTAAGAGTTCTTATCCAGATATATTCCTAAGGGAATATAACCAGACATCTAATGCAGAGTTAATACCTATTCTTCTCAAGCTGTTCCAAAAAAATAGAAATGGAAGGGAAGTTTCTACACTCTTTCTATGAAGCCAGCGTTACCTTGATTCCCAAACAAAGACCCTACTAAAAAGGAGACCTACAGGCCAATATCCCTGATGAAGACAGATGTAAAAATTCTCAACAAGATACTAACAAATCAAATTCAACAGTATATTAAAAGAAGTATTCACCATGATCAAGTGTGATTCATTCTTGGACTGTAGTGCTGGTTCAATATTTGCAAATCAATCAATGGGACAAATCACATCAATTGAAGAAAGGATAAGAACCATATTATCCTGTCAATAGAGGCAGAAAAAGCATTTGACAAAATACAATATCCTTTCCTAATAAAAACCCTCAAGAAAGTCAGGATAGAAGGAATATACCTTAACTTCATAAAAGCCATAAATGAAAGGCCCTTAGCTAATATCATCCTCAATGGGGAAAACTTTCCCCAAGCTTTTCCTGAAATTAAGAACACGACAGAGATGTCTATTCTCACCACAGTTTTCTAACATAGTGTTTGAAGTCCCAGCCTCAGAAGTCAGAACACTAAATGAAATAAAAGGCATACAAATTGGCAAAGAAGTCAAACTTTCACTTTTTGCAGATGACATGATACTCTACATGGAAAATCCAAAATATTTCTCCAAAACTTGCTAGAACTGATCCATGAATTCAGCAAAGTCATAGAGTATATAATCAATGTACATAAATCAGTTGCAGGCATCACAATCCTGGACTTTAGCCTATATTACAAAGCTATAATCAACACAGTAGGTATTGGCATAAAAACAGGCACATAGACCAAGGGAATAGAATAGAGAACCCAGAAATGGACCCACAAATGTATGGCCAAATAGTCCTCGACAAAGCAGGGGAGAGTATCCAATGCGAAAAAAGACCATCTCTTTAGCAAATGGTGCTGGGAGAACTGGACAGCAACCTGCAGAAAAATGAAACTGATCCACTTTCTTATACCATACACAGAAATAAATTCAAAATGGATGAAAGACCTAAATGTGTAAGAGGAAACTATCAAAATTCTAGAAGAGAAAACAGGTAGCAACCTATTTGGCCTTGGCTGCAGCAACTTCTTGCTTGACACGTCTCCAGAGGCAAGGGAAACAAAAGCAAAAATGAACTATGGGGATTTCATCAAGATAAAAGGCTTCTGCACAGTGAAGGAAACATCATCAAAACTAAAAGTCAACTGATGGAATGGGAGAAGATATTTGCAAATGACGTATCAGATAAAGGGTTAGTATCCAAAACCTGTAAAGAAGTTAACAAATTCAACACCCAAATAACAAATAATCCAGTGAATGGGCAGAAGACATGAATAGACACTTCTCCAAAGAAGACATCCAGATGGCTAACTGACACATGAAAAGATGTTCAACATTATTCATCATCAGGGAAATACAAACCAAAACCACACTGAGATACCACCTCACACTTGTCAGAATGGCTAACATTAACAACTCAAGCAACAACAGATGTTGGCGAGGATGCAGAGAAAGAGCATCTCTTTTCCATTGCTGGTGGGAATGCAAACTGGTACAGCCACTCTGGAAAACATTTAGAGGTTCCTCAAAAAATTAAAACTAAAATAACTCTACGACCCAGCAATAGCACTACTGGGACTTTACCCAAAGGATATCAGAGTGCTTATTTGTAGGGGCACATGTACCCCAACGTTTATAGCAGCATTATCAACAATAGCCAAATTATGGAAAGAGCCCAAATGTCCATCAACTAATGAATGGATAATGAAGATGTGGTATATATATACAATGGAATGCTACTCGACAAAGAAAAAGAATGAAATTTTGCCATTTGTAACAGTGTGGATGGAACTGGAATGTATTATGCTAAGTGAAATAAAATAGTCAGAGAAAGACAGATATCATATGATTTCACTCATATGTAGAATTTGAGAAACTTAACAAAAGATCAGAGGGGAAGGGAAGGAAAAATAAGTTACAAACATAGAGGAAGGCAAACAATAAGAGACTCGCAAATACAGAGGACAAACTGAGGGTTGATGGGGGAGGGGAAGGTGATGGGCATCGAGGAGGGCACACGTTGGGATGAGCACTGGGTGTTGTATGCAAGTGATGAATCATAGGAATCTACTCCTGAAGCCAAGACTACACTGTATATTACTTAACTTGACAATAAACTAAAAAAAAAAGTGTGTGTGGGGGGGTCTATATATGGAATGTTACTCAGCGATCAAAAGAATGAAATCTTGCCATTTACAATGACATGGATGGGGCTAGAGAGTATTATGCCAAGTGAAATAAATCAGTCAGAAAAAAGACAAATATCATATGATTTCATTCATATGTGGAATTTAAGAAACACAACATGAACATATGATAAAATAAAAAATAGAGGCGAACCAGGAAACAGCCTCTTAACTACAGAGAACAAACTGAGGGTGGCTGGAGGGGATTTGGGTGGTGGGATGGGCTAAATGGGTGACGAGTTAAGAAGGACACTAGTAGTGATGAACACTGGGTGTTGTATGTAACTGATGAATCACAATATTGTACACCTGAAATGAATATTACCCTGTATATTTACCAACTGGAATTTAAATAAAAACTTGGAAAGATGGGGGGAAAAAAAAAGAATAAAAAGCAGAGCCAGCTCTCTTGTTTTAATCCAAAATTTTGCCGTTAATTAAACCATGTTGTTTTCAGGTCGTCATATATAAAATGGCAATAATACCACATGCCTCACTGGAATCTTGGGAAGATAAAATGGGCCAATAAATATAATGTGTTTAAAACACACTGCAGAATACATACTCAAGCCATATGAGCTGATTCTCTTCTGAGCCAGGAGGTGTGATCACAGCAGATCTTCATTATCCCTACTTTATCCCAACCATTCTACCCCTGCCTTCCAAGGACAACTTTACTATATCTAGTATTATTTATATATATATATATATATATATATATATATATATATATATATATATATATATATATTTATATATATTTATATATATATTTATATATTATTATATCCATATTATATATTATATATACAAATATATGTATATATTATATATTATTGTATGCATATTATATATATATATTTATTTACTTATTTATTTATCCTGAAATGACAAATTCTCAGTAGATTTATGTCTTGTGACTCAATAATCCTGGGAACTTTGTATTTGGAGAGCATCAGACACATTTTTTACAGGGTAAAATAATATTTGTGATATATTGTGGATTTTAAAGCAATATAACCCCACCAAACTTAAAATAAATGTAATTTGTTTTTATTTAAAAACTCAAGCCCACTTTCCCAGTAATCTGAGTTATATTTCTTAATTTGTATTTTAAACTTTTTAAGACAGAAAATTTTAGCCATATAGAAAACTATAGCGGATGATATAAGGAACCCCCTCACCTAGCTTGAATGAGTATTAACAGGGCCAAACTCCATTCCCGACTGTTTCAGCTACTCCCAGTCTCCAGTATCTCAGCTGTATCCCAAGCTACTTCCCATACTCTCAATTATTTTGAAAGAAGTTCCAGACATCCTAATTATTTCTTTATATATATATATATATATATATATATATATTTAAGCATGATAATCACACCTAACTTGATTAATTTATTTTATGAACTGATACATGCTATTCTGTGTCTCTAGAAAAATGCTTCAGTGTTTAAATTTTTTACTTCAAAAATAGTTTATTTGTATAATTTTTTTCATTCCATATTTCTCTATTATTTTTCCATTCTAATGTCATTGTACTTTTTCAAACAGCTTTATTGAGGTATAACCAATATACAAACACTGAACTTATTTAACATATTTTAATTTGATGAATTTGTACATACAAGTAGACGTGACCCTTTACGAAAATCAAGGTAATAATCCTATCCATTACCTCCAAAAGCTTCCTTGTGCCCCCACTCCCCAGGCCTTTCTGCTCATAGTAAAGAATAGATGAGATCTCCTTTTAAATTTTTTAAGTGTACAATATAGTATTTTTAACTACAGACACCATGTTATACAACAGAGGTCTAGAACTTATTCATCATGTGGAACTAAAACTTTATATCCACTGAACGACTTCCTATATCCCCCCAGCAACTATTATTACTGTCTATTTATATGAGTTTATTTTAGATATCTCATACAAGTGGAATCACGCAGTATTTGTCTTACTGCGACTTGCTCACTTCACTTAGCATAGTGCCCTCCAGGTTTATCCATATTGTCACCTGCCAATGTCACCTTTTTTTTAAGGCTGAGTAATATTCCATTTATGTATATACCACATTTTCCTTATCCATGCATCCATTGTTAGGATTAAGATTGTTTCTGTATCTTTTCTATTGTGAATAGCACCACAACGAACATGGGAATGCAGATACCTGCTCACGATCCTGATTTCAATTCCTTCTAATAAATGACCAGAAGTAGAACTGTTGCAACATATAATAGTTTTATTTTTGATTTCTTGAGGAATCCTCCACACTGTTTTTTATGGCTGCTGCACCATTTTATGTGCCACCAACAATGTACAGGTTTCCATTATTCACTTCCAAAAATAGATTTCAGAAAAACTGTGAGCACACAAATAAGATGTAACAATGATGTTGACTTCCACACGTGGTGCAATACACACATCTTAGAAGAAAATAGAATTACGAGTAAACATTATACTTTCTCTACCGACTAAAGTATATTCTAGTAAAAGTAAAGCCATAGATGATATATGAAAACTATCAAAGTAAAAATGACATGATGGCCTAATGGTAAGAAGGATTTCTTACCTGGTTTGAGAAAGGCTTTCTATAGGAAAACAAATACAAACAAACACCATTTACATGAGAGTGAAAACACAAAGAATATTCTGAATAGCGGATGCCGAGAATTACAGTCTTTCACATTCTCTGCTATGAAAAAAGAAGAATTAGATTCTGGCGACAGTACCAAAGCAAAAGGAAATAACGTGACATCCAAAGAGACTCAACCCAAGACAACAGGAAAAAATAACTGAGAAGTCCAAGGAATTGAACAAAGCCTATCTATTCTTGGAAAGGTAATCTGTCAGGATCCAGGTGCACCGTCAGAAGAGGGAAGTGCAAATGGAAATTTAAAAAAAAGAAATCTATTTGCAAATGTCAACCAGAACACATGGCTTAATTTTGAATAATTAAAAATTACCCAGCTCTTTCTAAACTATCCCACAAAAGAAACAACAATTACCTAGAATAGAGGAGTGTGTGTGTGTGTGTGTGTGTGTGTGCACGTGTGCGCACACGTATATAGGGGGAGTATACATAAAACAGAACATTTTAGGACATATGTTTGTTGGCATCAGATATATCATTTCTATGGCCTTTAGAAATAAGAGCAGAGAGCCATACTGAGTGAACTCACTACCAAAAAGGCAAACAGAAGAGAGAAATAAATGAGAGAAGGAAATAAAACCAACAGTGAAATAATCTACATTCGTGCCAGCTGAGAGATCAGATGTTGTCAAGCACAGCCTCAGTTATGGGTAGTACACAATTGAACACTTCATCCAGAACATAGTAGAAAAGACGAAAGGAAGAAGAACCTTGAGAAAAAAAGAAAGTGACCGTTCTGACAGACTTTGAATGGTGTTCCAAATTATAAAGTATGTGTATT
The DNA here is from genome assembly GCF_024362965.1 of Panthera pardus. Classification (NCBI taxonomy): domain Eukaryota; kingdom Metazoa; phylum Chordata; class Mammalia; order Carnivora; family Felidae; genus Panthera; species Panthera pardus. The sequence goes on from NW_026526654.1 coordinate 60,498,143, forward strand.
CTCAAAGGAAAAATAAGAGAAAATGGAACAGAAGTCAAAATCAATCATGCAACAGGAAACAAAGACAAAAACTTCTCTTAATCTGAAGAAGTTCAAGGTTACAAGATAAAAAATGTCAATATGATTAAAGAAACATGTACAATAATCAAGTAGAACATGTCCTTATTAAAATTTCTAAATTAAGAAAAATATATAGAGCTAAACAAGCAGAAAAACCAAACTAATACAAGGGTAAAAAATAAAGTTTTAATAATAATTATTTTCTAGAATATTAAGTTTTTAAAAGGAAAGCATTGTTTCCATCATTTGCTTGATATTTCTTTTATGTTTTTTCTTAAAGTATTTTAAAGGTAACTAATATGTGCAAAGTTAAAAATTCACACTGTATATTAAGGCATAAAATGAAAATTAAGTTCCTTTATTCTCTGGTTCCCTAGTCCTTGACCTAAAGTTAACCAATATTAGCAGTTACTTGTATATATTCCACTAAAAATAGTATGATAGACAAATTTCATACTTTAAAACATGTTTTTTATAGCATTTACTGTGTACAGAGCACTGTTCTAAAGACTTTAAAATTAGCATCTCAATTTATGTCATTCTGTATGCGCTATTGGGCATTTTTAAAATATAAATTCAGAAATAAATGGTAGCAGTTTCTTTTACGATATTAGAACATACAAAATTGTGCCATTCTTTTTAACAGTTGTATAGTATGCCAGGCCTACAGCCCCAAATGTTCTGCCCAGCCAGTTTATTTTCATTTATTTCTGAAGTCAACAGAGGACCTTCTTAAATATGCAGCTCAAACAGTGTGGAAATTGTGTAAATTCTTGAGAAAATTACTCACGTCCACAGCCAAAAACCACATTTCAAAATCAAGAATGTAATGAGAAGGCCATGTTAACAAGGACTGAAGAAAATATTGGTGTCAATTAAATTAATGGGACCAGTAAGTTTACAACATGATTACCTAATAAGTAATCGTTGTTCCCATTGCCATTTATAGTAATCATCTGCACCAATCTCCTTCACAAATTTTTTTTTAATGTTTTTATTTATTTTTGAGACAGAGAGAGACAGAGCATGAGCAGGGGAGGAGCAGAGAGAGAGGGAGACACAGAATGGGAAGCAGGCTCCAGGCTCTGAGCTGTCAGCACAGAGCCGGACGCAGGGCTTGAACTCACGGACCGTGAGATCATGACCTGAGCTGAAGTCGGACGTTCAACAGACTGAGCCACCCAGGCGCCCCTGTATCAATCTCCTTTAGAAGGACCATGCCATGACCATAACACTGCCTTCTGGTAAGTGACCACTCTGTTCACATCTTCTTCAATCCTGAACAATTTTGAAACCAAGATGTCCCTGTACAGTCACTGGGAGGGAATTCTATAAGATAGGTGGAAGCATTTCTCACCAAATAGGGATATTGCTCAGGAAATTTAAGAATTAAACAGAGTAGAACCAGATAACCTTTAATGTCCATTCCACCTCTCTGATTATATGATAAGCTATCTGTCGTGTAAAACAATAAAAATTTTACCCTTGGGCATGCTTGAAAATATATCTACATATATCACTGCCATAATTTTACAGGAAATAGCAACTGCACAAGCTGTGACCAACTCTACATGCCAAGGGATTTAATGTGATATACGACCAGACTCATTGGACTAGACTGCTTTATTGCATTCCCCAGTATCAGCAGGCCAGTTGTCAAGAATCGAAAGTATGTTAAAGCGACTTTAAGCACAAAGCATTAAAGCAGCACAAGTATGTTAAATACCTTTTCACAACCTCTTTCTCTATTTTTTCTACTTGCCCCCTGACATATGTCTACGTTCCCCAATGCATTCCACCATTTACAAGCCTTGTTTATTTTACCTTAATTTGGGTACTTGTTAACACCCCTTTTAGCTTTACTTTGTTGTGAGAATTTCTACTCCTACCACACAGAGTATTCTCTCTTCCTTCTAATGTAATTTTTATATCTATCAAAGATATAGACACCTATGGTTTTAGATAAATCAAGTAGTTCTCCAAGGTTGCAAATAAAACGTAGTTGTTCTCTCTCTTACCATCCCAAAGCTGATCTGCATTCCCCAGAGGTAACTACTCTCAGCTCCTTTGACTGTTTCTTCTGGGGTCAACTTTCATGTTTCTAAATAACATGGTTTGCTGTTTCTCATCGCCGCCCCCCACCCCCTTATAGGTAGTATCTACTGACTTCCTACTATGGAAATTGAAGGCTTAACCCTTTTTCCCTCCTCCCTCCCACACACAAAATTCTTATACCTTATCCTTTAATATAGTTGCAGCTGAGTTTATAATATCATTATTCATATCGTGATTGCCCTTCTTTTATAAATTTCTTTTTGCTTTTCTTCAAAAGATTTTATTATTGCATTAATTAGTCTACATCAGATATAGATATAAACTCTGTCTAAATATACTGAAATATGTAAAGTAGTTCAGAGATCGACTTCCACATAACCTCCTTGTACCTTCACTTTCTGAAATAATCAGTGGTTCTGATTCTCGTGCTTTCTGGTATTCTGTAGAGGGACCAGCTTGCTTCTGAATCTCCTGTACCTCCTACCCTATCCCCCACTCACTCACCCACGCTGCGGGCTTTGTTTCTCATTTCCACAATGTTGTGGCTGTCATCTCTCTTTCCTTCTTCCTTGCCCTTCTCGATTTAAGCCCTTTAAAAATCCTTTTTAAGTAGAAATATCAAAGTTTATTCTTTATCTTTTGGAGGCTTGTGTTTTTTGGTTTTGGGTTTTTCTTTTCAAATTTCAAATCTTCCACCAGGAATAGGGCATGCCTCTCGTATGAAATAATTGTCCATTTTTTATGGCAAGTCTTTGGGCATCTTAGAGTCCCATTGTCTTAGAGCAGAATTTCCTTTACTGTCTCTTGATTTTTCACGAGCATAGGGTATTAGAGTAGGGAAAAAAAAATTCTCCACATCCACAATAACTAAAGGTCCTGTTTCTGAAAAAAAAAGATGGATGAAATTCAATACTGAAAAAGGTAGTAACAACAGTTATTGAGCACTCGCTCTATTGCAGGTTCCGTTCTAAATACTTTACTGATATTAATTAACTCTATCTTCATGGCCCAAGATCTTAGGGTTTTCATTTCATTCTCTGTTTAATAAAAATTGTTTATAGTCACTAATTAATAGAATTCTGATGCAGCCTCGTGTTTGCATATGTGATTTCCAACATCCACTATTCTCCTTCCTCTGGGAAGTGTGGGACCTGATTCTCATTCCATTGTGGTCAGCCTTGTCCCCTCCCCCGGACCATTAAAAACAGCAGCCCAAGGCTCTGACCTCACCCAACCACTCAAAGATTTGCTAATGTGCCCCAAGTTATTTCTATAAATGATATGCAAAATAGCTGACCAGCCCAGCCAATAGATTGCTTGTTTAAAATATATAAGCATTAATAAAATGCACAAATTAAGTTTACAGATACTGGATACCTTGGATAAGAAACAATCTGTCATTATTATTCGACTGTGTGTCAGAGGTAGTATAGTATGGTGGTTCCTGTCCCAGCTCTGCCATTTACTGCCTGTATCATCTGCAGTAATTTATGGACCCTCTCTGTGTTTCAATTCACCTAGCTGTAATATGGATTAATAACTCCTACCCCATAGTGGTGTAGTAAGGATAAAAGAAGTCAATCTTACACAAATAGCATTTGGAACAGCATTTGCCATATAAGTGTTGGCCATTACCTAAACTATTGGCAAACCTCATAAAAACTCTGAAAGGAAGGTATTATTTTACATTTCTTACAGATAAAGTAACAGGCCCCAAGAGAGTCAGCGTCTCCTACATCCATAGTGTCTAAAGTAATAGTCTTTGCAGAGCTCCCAAAATGTCTGTTAGATGAACTGAGTAAGATATCATTTGAGAAAGGAAAGTGTCTTCTCATCATATTCGAAATCAAGGAAGGAATATGGAAATGCTGGGTTGTCAGAGTTTAGCCGACCATGAGCCTTTATGTTTTGAACAAATATTCTTAAATAAGAATATTTAAGAGAATAAGAATAATTTACATGACAATTTTTATTATTCAGAATTATTTTCACATATGAAGGCTTAAGGGTATTTTCTGAAATTGAAATACTATGCTTTTGGTCACACCAAGTCATGCTTAAAGATACATTTTGTCACTGCAAGGTCATGTGTGATCTTACTCCTCCAGTCTCTCTTAGCCTCCTACCTTGCTATGCATTCATGGGCTGTGTATTCCAGTCATACAGGACTTGTCTGTTTCTGCAGCAGGTCTTGCTGGCTTCAACCTCAGAGCGTTAACATATGCTGTTCCCTCAAACTAGAATGTCTTCCCTTTTATTCCTTTTAGCAAATATCTACAGATCTTGCAGGTCCTTCAGGTCTAAATTTTTTTTAAATTTTTTTTAACGTTTATTCATTTTTTGAGAGAGAGAGAGAGACAGAGCATCAGTGGGGGAGGGGCAGAGAGAGAAGGAGACACAGAATCCAAAGCAGGCTCCAGGCTCAGAACTGACAGCACGAAGCCTGACGCAGGGCTTGAACTCACAGACTGTGAGATCATGACCTGAGTCGAAGTCGGATGCTTAACTGACTGAGCCACCCAGGTGCCCCTAAAATTTTTATCTAACTTGTTACGAAAAGTTGAGTCCCCAGACTTAGGTAAGTCCCCATAGTATACTTGCATAATTCCTATATTTCTGCTTCTGAGTCCTTTACATGTTTTCAGTTGTTCAATTGATTATGTATAAGCATTTGTCTTTTCTGCTAACCTATAACCTCCATGAATTCATCAAACATACCTGCTTCCTTTTCCCACTTTTAAAAATTTTTTTAGGTTTACTTTGAGAGAGAGAGCATGCGTGCACAAGTAAGCAGGGAAGGAACAGAGAGAGATGGAGAGAGATGCTATCAAGCAGGCTCCATGATGTCAGCACAAAGCCCTATGCAGGGCTTGAACTCAAGAACTGTTGAGATCATGACCTGAATCAAAACCAAGAGTCGGACACTTAATAGACTGAGCCACCCAGGTGCTCCTTTTTCCCCTCTTTAACTCCACTCCTATCCCCTTTAATACTGTACCTTTCAGCTAAGTAGACCCCAATAAATGTTTGTTGAAATGACCAACAGTCATTTCAACAGGAAATGACCAAATACTTTGTACAATCAGTTACTTCCAGTCCTTAGCTATTTTCTAAAGACGGAAGAACTATGTTTTAAGAAAATAGGCCTGGTAAAGTGAGACTAATTTAGTAAAAGAAAATTCTTTCCTCTTCAATATATTTTCATATTAAGTCTCCTGGAAATTTTGTCTGTTATAAATCTAAGTTTAAATCTTTCCCTCCACTCATTGTCTTGATTTTATAGGAAGAGAAAAAAAAAATCTTTTACCATTTAAGAAGTCAAGGTGTTCTTCTGAAATTATTTTGATCTGTTCTCTAAAATTCTTGAAGTAAAGGCAAAGTGAAGAGAAAAAAAATCTTATTTTACGGAAACATGATGGAGAAGAGCTTTGTACTCTGCAAAAGTTATTCAAAGTTCCAAGTAGCTCTTCCATAACAAAAACCCAACAGGCAAATGACCCCTTTTCCTGTGAGCCAATCTGACTGTATAAGAGCAAAATTTCTTCCTTACTAATGTTTAAGGAAAAAAGTCATCCTCCCTCAGCTTTCATGGTTAACCAATTGTCATTGTTCTACAGTCTTGTAAACAAGCAGATGAGACAAGTGGGATTCATTTTAAAAGAGATCATTAGGAAAGAACTGAGATGGACTTAGTGAAATTTTAAGTCAATACTTAATCAAGAGAACACATGCCAGAAGAGAGACCCATATTTTCATCCGACAAATATCAGCTCCAAGACTATTATTGAAAAGCAGAGTTGACTCTCTAACTCCCAGCACACTCAGACAAAAATTTACCACTAAAGCCTAATTTATTTCCTTATCAGGCAATTAGTATATTATTAAAAATTCACGGCAGGGTCAATCTCCTGTTCATTTACATAATTAAGTTACCTTCTCTCATAAGTTAAGGGAGTTTTTATTCATTTCTTGAGCAGATTTTTGAGGATGGAAAATATTTTTTTCACATCATAAACCAAGGTTTGCATGGCTCGCTCACTTACTCTCGTGTGTGCGTTCTCCCTCTCCCTCTCTCTCTCTCTCTCTCTCTCACACACACACACACACACACACACACACACACACACACACACACACACATATATATATATATATATATATATATATATGTATAGCTTTTAATCTCTCATAAAGTTCAAGCTGTCAGATTCTGCAAGAGATGCCCAATTCTTCTTATTCCCTTTTTCGTTCACTCACTGAGAAGTATCTGTAAATAAACAGTTATTTCTTAATACATGCTGAAAGCATACTTAGTGCTTCCTGAGGAGGGACTTGCGCCTGTCACCAAGGAAAAGGAATAAACATTAGTGAACGCCAAACCTCATGAGGTTTAGAGGGTTGGTTTAGACAAGAAAGCAAAAAAGTGTTTTTCAGATTATATTCAAATCTCTTGAGCCCACAAAGTTTGTCTGAAGGATTCCTCTTTAGGTTTTCTGTTAATACTTTTGCAAGTAAAGAACAGTTTCTGTGGGAATCTGATACTCCTGATTTGGATCTTAGATCCAGAAAGTCTAGAAGTGTAAATCAATGTTTTAAAAGGTTAAATTTAGTGATTATAGAAGAGAATAGAGGAGGGGGAAAAAAAAAAGTTTTCCTGGATCCTGTTAGGGTCTCTGGCTGGATCTGAAAATGAAGCTGAAAAAAACGGATTAACAGGAGAAAAGCATACAGATTTTATTGAATTTTTATATGTACATGGGAGCCTTCACAAGAGAATAAAGACCTGAAGTGACCAGAGCAGGGAGCTTTTCTGCCTTTTAGACAAAGAAACAATACCTTTGTGAAGAATTGACAAGACAAGGAGGTCTAGGCTTAGGGTAGTAAATGATGAAGAGGTAAAACTTAAAAAGATAAGAGTCAGTTTAACAAGATTTGTTTAAACAGCCTTTGGGGCTCTAAATTCCCTATCTCTAGTGATAAGGATATCTTCTATCCTCATGGTACTGGGTGGGCATCTTTCACAGAAGAGATTTTGTTCCTCCTTTCAGGGAAGAAGGGCAAGGGTGGGGAGGTCAGGGTGACCTCTCTGCTTCTGCCTTTCTCTCAAACTCCCTCCACTTTAAGATAATCTGGCGAGGCGCCATATTTGGGGTAGCATGTCCTCAACATCATCAATAGGTTGTTTCAGTTTATTCTTCTTGTTTGTTATCCAGTATTTACTAACAGCCAGGCAATATAAAAAGCAGTGAGGCAAACAAGTTTGCCTAGTGAGCCAACTCAAATGAAAGAGATTCTATATTTAATAAAGAGCACCCAGGAGGGTGCATTTGTAAGGGAACGATTATTAGTTCTGTGTTACTGGGTAGAACATTTCTTCTTCTTCTTCTTTCTTCTTTCTTCTCCTTCTCCTTCTTTTTTTTTTTTTTTTTAAATGTTTGAATTGTCCAAATCACCTTCAATTCACCTCCAGGAAAGAAAAGCATACAAGCAAAGCTATGGACAACAGTGCTCAGTATTTAATATTATTTGTGTTTAAATCTGTATCTCTGCAAAGACCTACAGCAAGAGTCCATGCATTTCTGGTACGGAGCACAGAGTAGGCATTGAATCTGTTTGCGGAAGGAAGAAAGGAGGTCAGTATGTTACTGGTTTCAAAACTATTTACTTTGTTTAGGATTCATAAAATTAGTGTATAAATTATTCATTATTTGAAATGAAAAATATTTGCCTGATACTAGTCAAATTAAGGGAAAGAATAAAATTATGTTTTCTTAAGACTATACTGTGCTTCCTTTTTTAAGTAACCATCTCCAGAAAAAGTTTTCTAAAATTAATACCTACTTTCCTAATCAAAGTCCAGTTCAGACTCCAGTAACCATCACTAGCATGCCATGTAATATTGACTATATATAGTCATGGCTGTTGGTCATCTAATTTGTTTCAGAATCCTGGTAAACCAAATAGTTTTTCAGGGCTTCTAAGTAAGATGCACTTTTAACCTCTGTTTATTTCTGTTTTTTATATATGTGCTCCCATTCTTAAATTTAAAAGTGAAACTTTCTCAATTTGGTAGAGGCTCTCGTTGTAAACAATTGTCCAAATTTTATAGAATATTTAGAAAGAAGTACATGTTGGAGGGGACAGTGGGGGTAAAGACAAGATAACAAGCAACGTGCTCAAAGGACAGAACAAAGAATACGGAACATTAGTGTTCAAAATGCTTCATTATTACTCAAAATTGGTCATTTTTGTCCTTTCACATTTCCATTACGGGAGAGATTTTCCACAAGATAAAATAAGGACAGAAAGAATTTTTGATGAAAAGTCAGGGCACACATCCTTAAAGGTGCTCTTGGAAGAATGCTCATTTGAAGAGGCAGAGAGTAAATGATTGACACTCTGCATAAGGGCTTTGAAAGTCAAGGCTTTGACGTGTCATTTGTTAGAAACCCTATTATAATAACTGACAGCCATACCCAGCAGATGCGCCATAGAGATGTTGTGCCAATTTCTTCCCTAAGAAACATTAAATATTGTGAATTTTAATATGAAATATTCAGCAGCAGAAACCAGTACTGCTATTTCTTGTTGACAAGGTAAGGACTAAGCATCATGCACAAAATTCTAAAAGGTATAAAGGTTACAAGTGGTGAAAATCATATCAAAGAGTTACAAGAGCTCCACTAAACCAGATGAGTTGAAAAGTGGACAGAATGAAAGATTTAAAAGCACAGAGACTCCTTTTATGCATAAGAACTTCTGTTTGAGGGACAAATCTTGAAATCAGCATTTAGACTTTACCTAAGACAGCTAGCTAATATAAAACATTTTGTGACACAAGAGGAGGGGTTCTGAGGAATGGGCACATGTTAAATATCTTCACTGTTTAACATGAGAAATTTGTTTATCATTCAAACTCAAGATGGTAGCAGCCAAGGGGTGCCTTGCTTGGGGTCTCAGTCGGTTAAGCGTCTTGATTTCCGCTCAGGTCATGATCTCTCAGTTCTCATGAGATTTAGCCCTGCGTCAGGGTCTGCAAGCCCTGTGCTGACAGTGTGGAGTCTGCTTAGGACTCTCACTCTCCCCCCTCTCTCTCTGCCCCCCTCCCTGCTTGCTCTCGCCCTCTCTCTCTCTCTCTCTCCTAAAATAAATAAATTTAAACTTAAAAAAAAAAAGATGGTAGCAGCCAAGAAAAAAAATATTTCATTTCTCCCTACTTGCTCAAGCGGAAAAAAAAAAAAAAATGACCATGGAGAAGAAAATGAGACCAAATGTTTGTAAAGGAGAACTGGGCAGCCACCCCAATGACTCTCTATCACTTCTTCCCAGTCCAAAACTGATGCTCTCTCCATATACAGTTTTTGCAGCTTTGAAAGGGAAGCATCTGAGAAAGCAGTTTATAAAATGCTGCTGACCACCAATCTTATCTTTGAAAGGGGAAGCATAGGCAAGCTGGCAGGAGCAGAAGCCAAGTCAGAAGAGGGCTGTGATTTTCCACATGTACTGGGCAAAATCTAAAGGTAAGCTTAATAGACCACACACCTGCCATCCTCTTCCTTGCTCTATTTGCTCTAAGGAGGGGGTCAAGAACAGCATTTGGCATAAGCAAATGTACTACTTTGCTACAAAACGACATTACTGCCTTCCATGGATATTTCAGTGATACTTCTGCTTTGTTAATTTGGAAACTGAGTCACATGATACCTGGGTGAGTGCTGGGACACACTGGGTTAACATATCTTGCTAGGCCTTGCCCCGGAGCAGATCTTTTTCTTTATCTAGAAGACTTCCTTACTCCACAGCTTGGTTTATATTTGAGAACATAAACAGCTGATTTACCATTAATTTCCTTTTGTTAATATCAATGCATTGAATGACTACTTGGGAGGTGAGCGCTTGCGTTTTATAAGACCACAAGAATGCTAAAAGGTAGAAATAATTCTTGCCCATCTGATAGCAGCAATTTAAATTGATACCTCGGATATTGGGAGGAGGGAAATTTCCTAAGGATGACAGCTAGCCTCTGATCTAATTTCAAAACCTTTTTAAATGCTTCACTGTGGTTTCCACCTAATGGCTTCTTGAAGCCATTATGCTCAGCCTAAGAGTCCTTAGACATTGGTACCCTCTAAAAGGCAGGTCTCTTATTGATTAACTAATGAATTAATTAATCCAAAGAGCCTGTGTTCCTTACCAAAGATCTATGTGTCTCAGGCTCAGATGGCGTGGGGACAAGGAGACAGACGGTAAGTGTCTGCAAACATATGACCAGTACAAAAATTCAACTTTTTTTTTTTTTTTTGAAAAGCCTATACCTACTAAGACAGAAGCATAACCTCTTTGCTGTGAAAGTGTTAGAGGTGATTTTGAGAACTTTATTAGTAGTCCTTGTGCCCCTCCCATGTGCATCTAACTTCTCGATTAGGGAATTACCTTACAATACCCCTAATTAATGCTAATTTATGCCCGTTTAGTGACCATAAAAATGTGTCACCAAATTTTAATTGCATGGGGAGGGTAGATAGATGAAAGTACTAAAGAATTAGTGTGTCATTTACTAAAGAGACCTTTAGGAACAATAAAGACCATCTGCCCTGTCAATCTTCACACTCTGGAGACAATACTCCACCTTACAATCCAATGATAAATAAAATTGCCTGCCGTAGCTATGAGGGTAAATGTTGCCCTTCTTCATTATTTGTGTCAAACCAGGATAGGTGGAACTTTTAGAGAGACAGCTTGTTGCAAATGCTGACTGTTCATTTTAAAATTAAGTTTTATGGGTAGCAAAGCATTTTTATAGAACAAAGGTGACATCTATTATCCACTTAGGTCTCAAGAGTATATTTTTCATAGGTTGTTAATTAAATAGTTCAGAAGGCAGTTTTTGAAATGTATCAGGTGAATTCTTTATTTATGTATGCCCCAGATTCCCCATATTCATGTACTTAAATGAGAATTTCATGTCAGTAGGTTTTGCAGACGGCAGCAATGCTATTTCTAGATCTATCCTAAACTTTCCTTTATATTTAACACTCGGCTTCACTAGCAACTGACTTCGATATGTAACAAAGCCCACTTGCCGTTCCAAGTTTCAAGGAGGTTCAGCAGGATTCCCTGTGCCTAGTAAAGAGACTGCCACGTGGTACAGGCTAAGTATTTGCTGAGTGAGTGAATGAAAGGATGGATGATTTCAATCATCTGCTGATGTGGCCTCTACGCTCCAAAAGCAGTTCTGACAGCGTGACCATTCTTCCTGCCAGATTCCTCTAAATGGAGAAAGAAAAATCAATGAATATGTTCAAAGTCATGATAACTACTCCTGAGACGTTGGCATGGACTCCCATTACGTTATGCCAGGTTAATAATATAATTGCTAAGCCCTTTGCCACTCTCACACCCCAGCCTTTTCAATTGGAAGGATTCCAGATGACTCAGAAGCTCTTCTGGCTTTAGCTAGTCACAGAGAACCACGCATCTCTCCGCTCACTGCCACACGGGCTACCCTCCCGCATGCAACTGTTCCCGAAGCACTCTTTTTTGTGTTTCCCTTATGCAACCACTACCCGCAGCGCTTGGATTCAGAGCCCTGGGCTGGGATGCTCCTTTCCATGGTCAGACTAAGAGCTAACATTTCTGCCCCATCCAGGATGACCAGAGGTAAGCCTGTGAGTCCCCAGGTCTTGGATTGCCCTAATGATGCATGGGGAAGAACTGTTCTAAGCTAGGGCTTGTTGGCACTAAGTCTGGTCACAGTATCAAAGCAGCTGGTAAGGAAAGAGACTTTCACTGAGCGTGACCCGGTATGGAATCCCAGAGAAATGGGACCGGGGGTCAGGCCGGCAGGGGCACTGTATTTCTCTGATGGGAAATTCTGCCAAGAGTGATTCAGAAAGACAATATATTAAAAAAAAAAAAAAAATCAGCTAAAAGAGCATGCTTGGCATGAGCACAGTTTTGTCAAAAATAATATACATGGGTGCAAATGTAAATACTTTCCTATCTATCCACCTACCTAGCTATGACACTTACAACAATATGCAACCAAATTATAAAATGGTTATTTCTGGGTCTAAGAAATACAGATGAATTTTACTTCTTAACATAGTTCTGAATTTTTATTTTTATAAGTAGCAAGTATAACATTATTCCTCCAAAGAAGTTATTACCACCGGGCATAGTAACAACAAAAAAGAAAACCTACTGGGTGACAAAGAGGGTCAGAGATTCTTGACAGAAATTGTCTTAAATTTCTGATGCAGAAAATGCAAAACTTTACTCGGAAGATAAGGAAAATAAAACTTTTCTCCCCCTATGATAATCTTAACCTATCAGAAAATACAAATATCTTAAATGATGCAAGTAAGCAAAACGGCACTGAATTTCCGTATGTACGTAGTTTCTTTGTAACACTTTCCGGCAAAATTTTATCAAATCGGTCATCCGATATGCAGTTACATTCATGTTATTTCTAGGACTGTTCTGGTTTGGAAGACATTAAAAGTTTCAACATTAAAAGCTTTGTTAACCTGGAACATGGAACACCAGCTCTCCCTGGGAGCACTGCTGAAACAGGGATGCAGTGAATGACTGATGGCAAATTCTGCCATTTCCCCCAAGTTTCCAAACCCAGTGTGTGTGCCTCGAGTTTGCAAATGACTGGGCATTTACAAAATGGGCTCTCTTTCCCCAGCATTAAATTCTTTAAACAAACGGGCACCATCCACACTGTAGAGGAATGAGATTAGAACTATTTTCTCCTTATTTTAAAGACAGTCTTTTTTTTTACTTATGAGTTGAAGTTATAAAATGGCACAACTTGCCATCAGGAATTTTAAGGCCATTTAGTTCATTGTATTGATTCCCATGCGACTCTAGGGCTGTATCAAAGATATGACAGAAACAGAAAATGGAAAAGGCGAAACAAAACATGAGCAAGGTAATCTCAAAAATAGAAAAGGGGAAGAAAACAAAAGGAAGATTTTCTTCCTCCTTTTAACCCAATTCTCTTGGGTACAGTCTTTAATGCTCTAGAAGGTCTTAGGAAGGAAGAAAGGTTATCTTATTGGCATCAGGAATGCTATCCTGGGGATTTTATTACCGGGGAAGTGAAAAGGAAGCCCCGATTCTCTGTCTGGCTCAGGGTCACCTCTGTCTGTGATGTTCCTTATGACTGGGCAGAATGATAAACATATGGCACCTCAAACTATTTGTATTAGATAAGGACACAGCTAAAACTGAGAGTTCGAAAAAATAAATGTTACACTTTATTAAGTAGAGGAATATTTAGAGGACATTTCACTGATTGGTCTCTCTCATAAAAAATGTTTTCCTTTTGCCCATAAAAATTGTCTGTTTGCATTCACTATGCTTATTTTCATTCTTTCTTTTCCAGCACAAGGTCAGTTTTATACAGACAATATATTGTTTCTCATAAAAATGAAACGGCCCTTCGTCATATATGCCAGCCATAATTAAAATACATCCAGACCCACAGCAGCGAACTTTAAGACCCTCAAACACTGCAGGTAGCAACTTTCATCAACCCGCGTAGAGACTGACGACCAGTATCCTACGGTTGCTGGCAGACTGAGATTGTGCTGAGATATGTGTGCGAATATATGTCATAATGGAGTGATTGGGAATCTGAGCTGTGGAGCGGAGATATCCAACTACATTTTAGTTATTTGGGCAGGAACCACATTCACGAAAATTGTTTATGGCTCTTAAAGGATAATTTAGGCGTTTGGTGTCTAATGATAACATTGGTTATCACACAGAGTCAATTAGGGACAGATTGCTGAAATAACATCACAAAATGGCCTGATAAGCACTGGAGATATTTAGGATTGTGAATACGTTGAAATTTGCTTTTTGGCTTGGTTGGAATGAAAGGAAACACCACTAAAGATGTGATGCTCGGGAAATTCTGCTTGAGATAAGGAAGCTTGAAAAAGGAGGGGTGCCTGGGTGGCTCAGTCAGTTGAGCGTCCGACTTCGGTTCAGCTCATGATCTCACAGCTAGTGAGTTCGAGCCCCACGTCAGGCTCTGTGCTGACAGCTTGGAGCCTGCTTTGGATTCTGTGCCTCCCTCTCTCTCTGCCCCAACCCACTCGCATTCTGTCTCTGTCTCTCAAAAATAAATAAACATTAAAAAAAAATTAAAAAAGAAAGAAGAAAAGAAATAACTTGATTCAAGTACAAGGAAGAAAATAAGGGCATACATATGTAAACACGGGCTTTTATCTAGTCCTGTATTTCATTCTTTATGGAGGAAAGACTGTAGAAGGAAAATTAGGAGACAGTTCAATAGAAACCCTTAATTGATTGGAATGCCAACTGCAGAAATAGACAACTGGAAGAATCTAGTAGGATGAGCTGTATGCTATTGCAAACAATGAATAAATAAATAATCGTAAATAATACAACACAGGCAGCTATCAGAAAATAAAATGGTAACAGCTAAGAGCCTGTTGTTAAGGGAAGTATGTATAGTTAGCTATTCTGTGCATTCTCGTCCTCTCTCTCTCTTGCTCTCTCTCTCTCTCTCTCTCTCATACACACACACACACACACACACACACACACACACACCAAAATTAATTACCATCTTGTCCTTCAAGAAGCTGCTGTTGTGAATAGTGAATGTCAGCCCTAGTAAATAAAGAAGAAAAGAAAGCAATAAAGTCCTAAAATTGTATTAAAGCTCCTATCATAGACACTTTCTAAATAAAACTTTTGAAAGTGTTGAAAATTTCTTTTATTTCATTTTTAAAAATTTATTTAACCTATCATGAGAGAGAGAGAGAGTGCAACCTGGGGGGGGTGGTGCAGAGAGAGAGAATTCTAAGCAGGATTCACACTGCCAACATAGAGCCCAGTGGAGGGCTGGAACTCACAAATGGACAGACCATGACCTGAACCGAAATCTAGAGTTGGACCCTTAACTGGATGAGCCACCCAGAGGCCCCAAGTTTATTTTTAGTTACCATAATAATTTCAACTCCTGTCCCTGCACCTGGTAGAAGTATGGGATAGTCCAAAATATCAATTTTAATTTTTTGAATTCGATTTTAGCATGCAGTCTGTGTTTAGGTCTGAAAAACCAGAAAAAAAATCCTGATAACAAATATGCTTCAATAACCAGTAATACTAGACTTGGAAGGAGCATGGGAAGTGTTTATTTGTATTGCCAAACCTTCCTACAACTTAATCTACATGAGCAAACAAAATATCACCTCTCAGATTACTATCAAACATCAGCTTAAGAGGACTTGGTTTTTTCTTTCTCTAGCTTTTTGTGGGAAAGGCGTAACATGCTCGTGTTTCAAAGATTTTTTTTTTTTCCTATTAGGAAATAGGCCAATAAAGAGTAAAGGTGTGATAGGTGAACAATGATTTAGGCAGAATACTTGATAATATTGTCAATCCAAAAAGTATTTTTATTTTTTAATTTTTATTTATTTTGAGAGAGAGAAAACGAGACCTAGCAAGTATGAGTGAGGGAGGTGGAAAGAGAGAATCCCAAGCAGGCTCCACACTGTCAGCACAGAGCCAGAAAGGCGGGTCATGATCTCACAAATTCTCAGGAACCTTGAGATCATGACCTAGTCTCAAATAAACAATCAGAAGCTTAACTGACTGAGCCACCCACGCACCCTATCCAAAAAGTTGGATTTTTCTAAATTTTATTTAATGTTTATTTTTGATAGAGAGAGAAACAGAGTGTGAGTGGGGGAAGGGCAGAGAGAGAGGTTAGACACAGAATGTGAAGCAGGCTCCAGGCTCTGAGCTGTCAGCACAGAGCCTGATACAGGCCTCCGACACACAAATGGGGAGCATGACCTGAGGCTCAGTTGAACCCTTAACTAGGTGCTTCCCAAAAGAATTTTTGAATGCTTACTCAGTACCAGCAATAGAAGAGACACAACAACAACAACAACAACAACAACAACAAATATCGTCTGGGTTCTCAAAAAAAAAAACAAAAAACAAAAAACAAAACCTAGTAAAGGGATAAGAAACATATGTAAATCATACAGAAAAGTAAAAAAAATAAAAAAGCACACAAAGTAAGTTCAGAGAGCAGATCTGGGATGTGTCTTGCAACATAAAGTTGATTTCAATCGGTCAAACCTGAAAGAGGAGAATTACAAACACAGGGAAAGCTAAAGTTGCAAGAAGCATGGAAATGATAAGGTAGTAGTTGGAAGAACATTGGAATACACATAGGAAAGAAATATAAAGAGGAAAAAGAAGATAGAAAAAACAGGCTGAAATCTACAGAAGATTTGGTCACACTGAGGATGTGCACGGTAAAAAGAGTCTTTGCTTTTTCCATTCTCTGATTCTTTTCGGGGTCCTTACTAGGCTGTTATTTTTCTAATATTCTCCAGGGTTATATCCTTGACCCAATATTCAAGACATTCTTTATGGTTGCTGGGACCAGCCACCTTTATATATAGCGACAACCGTCCCTGACACTTTGATGACTCTCAAATATGTTTGTCCAGTTCCAATGTCTGAACCCCACTTCTAAGCCTCCAATCCACATTTCTAGCTCACTTATGGGTTATTCATCTCAAATAGCCCTAAAGCACCTTAAAATCAACATGTTTCCACTTGCTCATTCTCTATACTTTGTTAATAACACCATCATTTTCCTTTGATGAAAAGCCGTTTCTCTATTAAGAATACCATTTGTACATTAAAGAAAAAAAAAAGAACCTGCTAAGGGAGGAGACTGGGGTAATTTATTAAATAGAGAAGACCATCTGGTGAACCCTGAAACCCCCTCCTGTTTTAATGGGGGATTAAACCAGTGGTCATCTGCTAAAGGGCAGCTCTTCTGTACGCTGGGCAGTGGCCTAAGAGGGAGGCTGGTGCAAAGCACTCAGCAAGTAGAGGAAGTACTGACCAGATCAGTTAGACAATCTCTAACAGAAATGGAATTTGAGATGTGAGACAGTATTAGAGCATTAAGCAAGGGACAATGTTAGCGTAAGTGTAAGAGGCACTAAAAGCCAGTAAAAATAGGGTGGTTGAGTTAACTTGATGATGATGCACTAAAGACAAAGCAACTCTTATGGTCCACCCTCATCTAAGTCCAGCACAGTGCATGGTACTCCATGGATATTCAATAAATACATGTTGACTTTTTCATTTTGCTTGAGACTATACAGCCACTAGAACTTTGTAGATCTATTAATCTGACACTCTAGATCCATTAATCTGAGAGAGAGTAGGAAAAATAAGAAGGCATTGATGCAAGATATAAGATAGGATCTGGGACGGTGGGAGAATCAAAAAAGAAGGATACATGAGAGGCAAATAGGGAAACAGAATCCCCAAGACTTACCTAATATAGTTAAAGGACAATGAAAAGTTGGCTCCAGGTGATTAGCTTGAATAATCTGAGAAAATGCTAAATCTTCACTAGCTTTATGAAAATTTAGAGGAGCTGGTTTCGAGATGATGTGGATAAGTTGGGTTTTGGAAGTCAAGAGTGGAGACAAGGCTTGGGGGAGAATTTCTCGTGAAGGAAAGAAGTAGGAGTTGAGTGATACTATTCTTTATGATATTCAATTCTTAACTATCTTATACACAGTACGAAAAATACTATTATTAACAATAATAGTATGTCATTTTTATTTAACAAGGTATTTATTTTTTAATTTAATTTTTCAAGCTTATTTATTTACTTATTGTGAGAGAAAGAGAGAGGGAGAGGCAGACAATCACAAGCAGGCTCCACGCTGTCAGCACAGTCTTCCATGGGCTCCATCCCATGAATCATGAGATCATGACCTGAGCCGAAATCAAGAGTCAGATGCTTAACCGACTGAGCCACCCAGGTGCCCCTTTATTTAACAAGGCAAAAAACTGTATATTGCCTTTCGTGTCATCTCCTATATATTCACAAGCAGAGATTCTGGGATTGTCATTTGTCAAATAAAACACTGTTATAAATTCCATAACACAGAACTATCTTCTCTGGTAAATTTACAGTTTCCTGATTGACTCCTATATCACAACGCCCTACCACTCAGCAGATTCCTTCTCTAGATTAACATTACCAATTATGAATTTTTCAGCTTAGTTGATCACAGTTAGTAGTATTTATTTCCTAAAATAAAGAGCTGAATTTACTTTATGATCTGCTGAAACAATTCATATTTACGTTTTATTAATTGGCTACCATATTAGAAAGATTTTCAATAATTGTGAGAATGAATCATCTTATCAATTATTCTCCCCTCTCACACAAAACCCCCAGGGCTCCCTGTTTTACTGCTATTTAGATTAGAGTGCTATTTGCAAGTATTTTTTATCATCTATATAAAATACGATATGATTATATATTTTTAATTTCTCTCATTTATTAGAATAGACTTCTTTTAGGCCACCAGTTCTTTGCTGTGGAGTACATTTCTGAAATTAGCCCCTTGCCTTCATGTTTCTAATTATTTCTTGTTTAAATTGGATTCCAGTTTCTTAACCTATGAAATGAGGCAGTGGGGCTAGGTGTTCTCAAGTCTCTTCAGGACTAATGTCAGTGAATCCTCTGACTCTTATAGAAGACATTAGTCTATGTCTAATCACAAGGCCGCATGATGACACAATTCTCCTGGTTCATTCTATCACATGTAATGTCATTAATATTAAATATTGAGGCAGCTTGTGTAAATAACATAGTGCTATGACCTATAGCGCATGCACTGAAAACATTTGTGATGGATATTTCTATTTCTTCTTTCTTAATATGTGCAATACTTGTACATATGGAAGATATTGCAGGTAAGAAAGAGGGTAGGTAGAAAAGGGGCACAGGCATTGCTTGAACTAATGATATTCCTTATGAAGATGCGATAAATACGTAATAATTTTATTTTTATTGCATTTTCATCTATTTTCCATCATAGAGAAAATCATGTAATTTTGTTGGCAACTACTGCCCTCTTGAATGATTCATACTGCAGAAAGAATGGCATTCTTTCCATGGGTATTTATTATGTTTTACTTTTACTTTATACTTTACTTTATTCAGCTTAAGCAGCTGAATGATGCTGCACTATAAGGTTATTAGGGGGTTATATCTAGAGTCCAACTAAAGATAAAACTAACTCAAGTCTTCATTTTCAGTCAATATTATAAAAGGCTTTTAGATTCATCTGGAAGCTTATTGTACTGCCAACCTTTGCCATTTTTATTCCCTTTCCATTACCCAAAATAATGTATTTTTCATTTGTAGTAGATTTATAAATTTGATCCACGTTCCAGGCAATGAAATGACGTGGGTTTTTTTATTTCTTTTTTATAATGCCCACTCTGCAGGATTAGAAGATGGGAATAGGATGAGAGAATGAGAGGTTATAAGTGGCAGAAGTTGGTAACCTGAATTAGGGAAATTAAAATGGAATAAAAAGATTTAAATGCATTTAAAATTGGGGGTCCTGGGTGAGCGCCAGACTTTGGCTCAGGTCATGATCTTGGGTTTGTGGGTCTGAGCCCCACGTCGGGCTCGGTGCTGACAGCTCAGAGCCTGGAGCTTGGATCAGATTTTGTGTCTCCCTCTCTCTGTATCTCCCCTGTTCATGCTCTGTCTCTCAAAAAAATAAATAAACATTAAAAAAATTAATAAAAATTATTTAGATGATATATCAGTAGAATGGAGAGAAGAACAAATTAAAGGTAATTCCAAATTTCTCGCTTTAGTAACAGTGTGGATGGTGGTGTCATTCACTAAGACTGAGACTATCAGAGGAGTAAATGATGGTAATTTTGATATAAAAAGTTTGAGTGAGAATATAATAGGTTTGTTTATACCTACTGAGTTTGAGGTACCTATTATAATTAAATAAACACACTCATGAAATTTGAACCTTATGGGAGCCAGGCTCCAGAATGTTCCACAATGGTTCCTGCTACCATACCCTTTCGCAATCTCTCCTCACACTGTATCAACATCAGTCTGTGTGACCAACAGAATATGGCAGATTATATGTCACTTCAGAAGTTAGATCATCAAAAGCATCATGGCCTCTCTCCTTGCTCTGTCTTATTACTCCAAAAGAAAACAGCAGTCATGTTTTAAGAAAACTTGGGTGGCACAGAAGACAGCTCCATACGACAAGGAACAGACACCTGACAACAGTCACGTGAGCCATCTTGGAAGACGACCGTCCAGCCCCAGTCAAGTCTTCTGATAACTAAAGCCCCATCAACAAATTTCCTATAATATATTTTTTAAATGTTTATTTTTGAGAGAGAGCAATCAGGGGAGGGGTAGTAAGAGAGAGGGGACAGAGGATCTGAAGCAGGCTCTGTGCTGACAGCACAAGCCCCATGCAGGGCTCAAACTCACGAACTACAAGGTCATGACCTAAGCCGAAGTTCGAAGCTCAATGGAATGAACCACCCAGGAGCCCCAATGTCCTGTAACATTTTAAGACACTTTGAGCCTTAGCATCCAGTTAAGCTGTTCCTAGATTCCTGATCCTCGGAAACTATGTGAGACTATAAATTCTTGCTGTTTTAAGCTGCTAAATTTGGGGCTAATTTGTCATGAAACAATGATTAACTAATACAGACCTCAATAAAGAGATCGAAACCAGAAATAAAGGTAAGAAATACCAGCATCAATTTCATATTTTTGGATGAGTTTCACTTCGATATTGTGTCTAGGAAGAATAAAGGAGAGGATCTTAAATACAGCAATATTTAAGGACCAGGAATCAGAGGGAAAAGATCCAAATGAGACTGGGAAGTGGCTAGAAAGGCATGAGGAAAATTAAAATGGGCAATGTCATAGAAGCCACAAAAACAAGTATTTTGAGAGAGAAGTGGAGGAGGGGTAGCCAAACTAACAAATTCTAAGAGGTTAACTCAAAGAAAGACAAATACAGTGACAGTCAGGAGGTCATCTGGATTGAAAGCAGTTTCAGAGAAGTGTTAAAAATGGAAACAAACAAAAAAGTGAACCGAAACTAGACCCTGAATTATTCTGAGGACAAATGCCTATTACGATGACTACCACAAGTCGATGCTAAATTGTGGTACAGCTGCACATTTTAAATTTGGAAGGGAACTCAGAGCCTGGAGCCTGCTTCGGATTCTGTGTCTCCCTCTCTGTCTGCCCCTCCCCAACTCATGCTCACACTCTTTCTCTGTCAAAAATAAAAATATATTATTTTCATCTATAAAAGTATTTTTATATAATACAAAATATCATATAATATAAAATATTATTTATAAAAGTTTTTTTATAAAAATAAAACTTTATATTAAAAAAAAGTTTGGAAGGGAACTAAGAGTGGTCTTTCGTGTGCAATGCATTCTTCACTTGCACCAGAAGAAATAACTAGGTCTTCAGATTTGCAATGGGAAAGGTACACTAGCTACGAGTTCAAGTGAAAGAATCAACAAATACACAAGGATACAAATCACTCTGAATGAGCATCAAGAGATGAAAATGATTAAGATTCTCCAGAACTTCAGATAGTAACATTTTTAGAAAGAATATAAGATGAACCCTAAAAGCATAAAAATGTGAGTTCACAAAACGACGATGATCAAGCATCATAATAATTTCAGAAATGAATTGGCATAATTGGAAAAGAATATAATAGAACTTTAAAAATAACATCATGAGGGGCACCTAGGTGGTTCAGTGGGTTAAGCTTCCAGCTCTGGATTTCAGCTCAGGTCATTATCTCATAGTTACGAGTTTGAGCCCCACATCAGGTTCCGTGTTGGGCGTGGGGCCTGCTTGGAACTCTCCCTCCTTCCTTCTGCTTCTCCCCCACTCATGCTTGCGTTCTCTGTTTCTGTATCTCTCTCTCTCTCTCTCTCAAAAAAAGAAAAAAAGAAAAGAAAAAAGAAAATAATTGAAATTAGATACTCAATGAACAAGTTAAACAGCAGACTGGATATGGATAGTAAAAGAATTAATTAATTGCATAGACTATTTCAGTAAAATATTGAAAATGGTGACCAAAACGCTGAGGAAGAAGCTGAAATGAAGACAGGTTAAAAAAAAAAATGAGAAAGATCTTCAGAAATGACTCAGAGTTTGGCCCATAGAAACACAAATATGGAAAATATATCTTTTTGTCCAAAAAAAAAAAAAAAAAAGGTTAAGAGACATGGAAAATAGAATGAGACCAGTGAAAAGGAATTCAAAGGAGACCAACCTATATATGAAGGAAAATAATATATGACACAA
Source organism: Panthera pardus (assembly GCF_024362965.1). NCBI lineage: Eukaryota > Metazoa > Chordata > Mammalia > Carnivora > Felidae > Panthera > Panthera pardus. The sequence goes on from NW_026526654.1 coordinate 60,520,482, forward strand.
ATGACTTTGCAGATCACTCGGGACAATTCCATAAATAATACCAGGACAAATTATGTTCACATGGGAAAAAATAAAATTATACCACTACCTCAAGCAAGATACCGTCAACAAACTCTTATTGGGCAGTTATGTGCCAGGCACTGCATTTCTTATCTGGCATTCAGCAATTATAGGTATAGTATTTCCATTCAGAAATAGAGTGTACCCATGCATTTCTCCTTTCCTCTTTCTCCCTTCCACTCTCCCTCCCTCTTTGGAGTATCAAGCCATCCTTCTCGATGGTATTTCTCTTTCCACTGTGGCTTTAATCTCGACATTTCTTCAGAACAATCTTTCTATAATGCAAATCTGATTATATGCTTCTTGCTTTAATGACTTCTACTCTCTTTGGAATAAAATAAACACTCCATGGTATGGCATGCCAAGAGCTTCTTCCTCTCTCCCCAGCTTCCCGATGTTATCAGTAAAATGCATACACAAGGTCTTGAGTGTTCTAATACTTTCAAGCTCCCTAAAACGTTCTCCTGTTTTTTCATCCCTCTATGCACCCATCTATGCCACTTCCCTGTCAAGAGATGTACCACTACAGAGAGCTTTGTTCCCAAGCAGAATTTTTTCTCTTCTTTATGAGATGCAGAGTAAGCACTGTCTCTTCTGTGGGGTAAGCAAGGACTCCTTCCCCTCTCTTTCTGGACAGCTTTCTATCAACATTTAAAACATCAATTGCCAGTGTTTGCTTACTTTTCCAACTCCCCACTAAAATATAAGCTCACTGAGGGAAGGAATTGATTACACCCTTAAGGTTCTGAACAATGCTTACCCACTTTTAGATGGAATTTAAAGGCAAGCAAAAAAATCACCAAAACCAAACACAACATTAACATATGATTTGATTCTTTCTGAAATGATTCTAAGGCCTAGACATTCGGGACTCATTAAATAGTACAGCAACAGAGAAAACGAGAGAAACGGAAAGGACCAGAATACCAGAATAGTAATATGTAAGAAATTATTGTAATGAGAGTCTTTCACTTTGGTTTTGGTCATGTGATTTGCTTTGCCAACAGGATGTGAGCAGAGAGACTTCACACAAGGACCGAAAATGTGCTGGAATGTCAGGTATGCATTCGTGTACTCAGTCTGTAACCACTAGAAGAAAATATCCCGTCTGGTTCACTGGTGGTTTATTTTCCTGTTCTTGTCCTTTGAAAATGCAAGTGCATAGGTAATAATTCCTTTGCAGGTAATAGGATTCTGATTAAAAGGCTCTACTGAACTGTGACTTATCTCTCTACTTGGAATTTGCAAATGCTAATGAACTTACATATTTTTCTTATGTGCAGTACAGACATCCAGTTCACTTGCTCCCACCTGATTTCCTGAAAAAGTAGCAGTCTAGATCCGTAATTGTCCCAATGTAGGGCTTATTTACTTAGCCAAAAATGTTCACCTCTGACAGTCACATATAAATCCCAGACTGAGCCATGCCAATCAAGATTCCAACTCAGAGGTAGACTATGCCTGCAAGACTGCCGCCAGATTTGCTTTTTTTTATTGAGCAGAATTCTATAGACAGGCAGAACTTGTACTGAAGCCATTCACATCAGCCTGTAAAAAAAAAAAAAAAAACAAAAAAACCCCAAAAACTGGAAAAGTTCACTCACAAGAGCAACGTAAAGAAAAAGACAGCCCTGAGTGGGGGGAAAAAAAAATGAGGTCACGGCAAAAAAGGAGTTACTCAGGTTACTCAAAAATCTCAAACACCATCCAAAGTAAATCAAAAAGCCATACCAGGATTTCTGGAGACACCAGTGCTTCAGGAACTTGGCAGCTCGGTTTATTAGAGGACAATGGTAATGAGGCCATGCTTCAGGATCCTGAGTGGACACTTCCTCTGGTTGTGTTCCAAGACCAAGGACTTCACCTCTAACTCAAATAGGAAGCCGTGAAACATTGGCTGTCAGTTACAATGGGACGTAAGTGAAAGAGTTTTGATGGAACAGTGCAAATCTATCACTCCCCACTGAAAAGGCAGGTCAAGGTACAGGTTCTATTGATGGAGCGTGTGAACAGACTCATCTTAGGAAAGAAATATAAAATTACAGAGCTAAAGATTGATCAGTTGTCAGTTTGTCCTCATGTTCTTTGTTAATGCTGTTATCTTTTATAACTCATTAGCTAAAAATGGGCAGAGAGTGAGTTATGGTGTCTTTATTCCAGTTCAGATGATGCTTCAGGTCTGACTAGCCCACAGGAAGAAAATGAGCCTCTCTCATATAAAATAAGTATACATTCTTGGAAACAATTCTAGCAACACTGTCACAACTCTATTTGGGGCTACCAGCCGAATAAAAAGAAATTGCATGGAAGAAGCACAAGAAAATAGTTATTTTAAATTTAATTTATTTTTAAAAGTTGGGTCTTATTATTGATATCTCACTGTTGGTTTCAATGTGGCCATAATAACTTTCCAAGAAAGGTGCTCATTCATATTCCATACGAAAGTTCTCAAAAATGGCTATTTAAGGGCCCCTGGGTGGCTCAGTCAGTTAATCGTCTGACTTCAGCTCAGGTCATGATCTCCCGATTCATGGGTTCAAGCCCCGCACTGGACTCTGTGCTGACAGCTCAGAGCCTGGATGGAGCCTGCTTCAGATTCTGTGTCTCCCCCTCTCTCTGCCCCTACCCTTGCTCATGCTCTGTCTCTGTCTCTCAATAATAAATAAATGTTTAAAAAATTTTTTTAATGTCTATTTAACAGAAAATACTTTATTGGTAGGGAAGTTATGGTGAGAAATGTCACTAACAATGAGATATTCATTTCATATGTCAATTAAATATTTACACACACATGCTAAGTATTCTTCTACTTTGCTAATTTTATGCATAATCCCATAAATAAATTATTACCTAGGGTAAAATATAGCCCTTCATTTTAACAAAGGGGGTACCACTAAATGTGAAGAAAATATGATATAACCAGGTAATATCACTTGATAACTTTTGGAAATGTTGGCTGATCCCTTACAGAACTGGAAGTTCTGTGACTGAGACTTCAGTGGAAAAAAAAATAAAAAAAGAATGTACACTAGGAATTCATGATTCCGTATTAACAAAAAATAATAATGGTATTGAACAGAACAGTATTATAAAAAAGAAGATGGGGGCAGGGAAAGGGAGAAATTATAAGAGTTTTAACAGCAGTGAGGAAAAAGAACTCAAACTGCTTCCTCAAACAGTTTTCTGCCAAAGAGATACTAACCTATCACCCAAGTCTAGAATGAATCCCTACGCCCATATACAACTATTCAAGGGGACAACACACATTTTCAAGCCTTCAGTGAACAAAATGCCCCAAGTGAAGTGGGCCAGTAAGAAGGAAAATAAAATTGACACAAACTAGCATTATCAAGCTTCATAATTATGAGTAGTTGTGAAATCAAAAATTATTAACTCATGACTATAAATTAGGAAATGGAGATGAATTCTAGAATAATACAGAAACAAGTAATGGTTATCAAAGAATGAGTAAATGTTATCATGAGCAACAAATATCTCAAATACATGAAAGGCATTTGTTTACATCCAAGAGACCTATCCCAGAAGAATATACAATTGATAAACATTAGAAACACATTTGTGTGTCAGAGCCAGACTCACCTTATTCTTTTCCATCCTAACTCTGCTTTCAGTTAGAGCCAAGTGAAAGCAAGAGAATAAGGCAGAAAACATTCTTATCATTAGAAACTTAGAAAACTCTCAAACTACAGTAAAAAATGAAAACAAAAATTATATAAAATTAAACAATGTAAAAATGACAACTTGTATACCACTGTAGACATGTAAGAAAATATATGCCTGAAAAAGAAAGGGGATTTTTTCAAAATCCACAAATATAAAAAGACATGCAATTGTTATTTAACATAAAAAGAAGAAATGATCAAGTCGACTGAAGAATCGAATTGCCTGGGTAATTTATCTCCACAGACTGGTAACTTACATGCAAATAAGTTAATGACAATATACAAGCGTAATTTAGAACACATTCAAAACAATAAGAGAAAGAAAATAAAAGCTGTAACAAGAAAAGTAGCTTCTCAATAAAAACAAACAAACAAAACAAAACAAACAAACAAAAAAAAACCAGGGGCGCCTGGGTGGCTCAGTTGGTTGAGCCTCTGACTTCGGCTCAGGTCATGAACTCGCGATTTGTGAGTTCGAGCCCCACGTCAGGCTCTGTGCCGACAGCTCGGGAGCCTGGAGCCTGCTTCAGGTTCTGTGTCTCCCTCTCTCTGCCCCTCCCCCGCTCATGCTCTGTCTCCCTCTCTGTCAAAAGTAAACATTAAAAAATAAATAAATAAAATAAAAACAATAGTGGTAGACGATTCATGGTAAAACGCATACACTAGAGTACTTACAACTCAGAAAGCAATTGGGAATTCCCAGAAAACGTATTTGAAGTTAGAAACATGATAATGGAAATCTAGAATAATTGTAGGGGCACCTGGGTGGCTCAGTTGGTTAAGCGTCCGACTTCAGCTCAGGTCATGATCTTGTGGTTCGCCGGTTCGAGACCCACACTGGGCTCTGTGCTGACAGCTCGGAGCCTGGAGCCTGCTTCAGATTCTGATTCTCTCTCTCTGCCTCTCCCACACTCATGCTCTGTCTCTCTATATCTTTCAAAAATCAATAAGTGTTTTAAAAAAATTAAAAAAAAGAATAATTGTATAAATAGGAAATATATAGGGGTGGAATTATAGTGTCAATGTCTACGCATATTTTAGTGGAAAAGTTTCACTCACATTGTAAGAATATATTTTCATAAGAATATAAAGTCAGCTCATTAAATATTCCGTGGAAGATTTGAAAAGGTATAACTTTCTATTTTAAAATGGTTCAGCCTCTGGTTAATAGAAAAGAAGAAGAAAAGGATAAAAAGGAACAATTTTGGGAATTGTTCTCTTCTCTCATTGATCCATGAAGCCAAGCAATGACTCGGGCAGAGTTTTTTCTTCTTTACATTATTTTCCTCATTTCTGTAGAGAGATGAATGGTGCCTTGACCCTCTTCACAAGACTTTTGTGTAGACAAAGTAGGAGCATCATTTATCGCGGTTGTTCTCAAAGGTTCTGAGGTCACAGTCGGGGCTGTGAGGTCTCCCTGTGAGGCTTTTCAACCCCTAGGACTGTGCTCTGCCTCCTCACCCACAAATATTCCCCATGTGCCGCTCTCACAAAGTAGTGCATGAATCTAGCCATACACTGCTCTGGTCTGAATGATCCCCCCGCAAACAGAGGTGAGTGTTATTCCGGGATCTGAATGATCCCACAAACAGAGGTGAGTGTTATTCCGGAGGTTCAAAAATCAAGTCAGGGCCAGAGCCTGGGTGCATCGAATAGCCTTTAATAAGTCTGGAGAGAAGGATTCAAACCAGATGGGTGCTGCTAAAAACAGGTGAAAGAGAGGTGCCCAGTCAGCAGTTTTCAGACAGAAGAATCACCTGCCTAGGGCTGTCACAGCAACATTTTTAGAAAAAAACATCTACACAAATTCAGAAAACTGTATTGTTTGGCTTCGCCATACACACTTTCTTTGCCCATCAAGTGAAAGCGACCGCTCTGCTTTATTCTCTGCTTTCTAATTCTTCTCCTCACTCTGTCCTTTCAGAGAATATTAAAACACAATTCACTCTCCTTCAATTTGTGTGGAGATACGACTGGATAGAAGTGCCACGGAGCTGACAGGTCATACTTTAAATTAAGTTTCCCAAATAAGAATTTAATCTAGTTTCAATAAAAGAGTTATTAACCACTTTTAATTAGGAAAAGCAGGCCTGAATCTGGGGTACTTTCTTCAGCTCCCAATGCAAGGACTGATCATTAGTCGCTGATGATATCGGGGCCCGTCTTCAAAGGGCTGTGGTACAGAGGACCACCAAACAAACCCCAGGAGAAATGAGAGGGCTGAAACTGGGAATATTCCACAGCTTGACTTGATTTGCAAAGCCTTTATCTTGGTGTCGATACAGAGTCTCTTTCTAAATTGACTAAAACTTTTGGCAGCCTCTAAAGACCAACCGGGGCGAATCACTGCTAACAGAACACCACGAGTTCATCACCACTGCCAGAAAGCAAACTGTCACTTGTCTATGTACATCCATGTACATGAGCAGGTTAGAAATTTTGTGACTGCTTAATTCTAGTTCTCATCACACCTGATCGATATCCTAAACCGGGAGTTTTGTGCTGGCTGGTCAGATTACAAATCAATGGCAGATTTAGGCACAAATGGGGTCATGTGACCAGAGGCAAGCAACCTTTGCTCACCCACCATACATGTCTCTCAAATCCTATAGGTGTGAGCAATGAAATACACAAATGGGAGAGGGCATGTATCAGTGCTGGAAGTTAGAAGGTTATCTACCATTCGCATTTCATACACCTGAAGGCATTTCTGCCAGATTAGGTACAGGCTGAATTGAAGTCAGGATAAAAGAGCCAACTTGTTTCATTAAAGAGCTTCGAAAGCAAGCAGAAGGAATCTTGATAAAGCCTCATAGCTACTTCTCAACTTGAAAGGGAGACAGCAGACCATGAATGAATGCCAGTACGAAGTTAAGACTTTCTATTATGGAGGTTGCATAAAATGAGCAGAAAGTCACATATCAAAACTTCTTCTTAAAGTGACAGAACAGCAGTTCAGTAGGCTATCCTTCGCATCAGATGAATAGCAAAAAGTCTACACTGTCAAAATTCATTTTGTCTGGGGCTACAAGCCTGCAGAGTCCTGATGCCTTTCTGGCATGGGTGATTGCAACAGGAAGAAATGAGCAAGCAGTAAAAATCATCAGACCTGTGAAAAGATACAAGGTAGAAGAGGCCACTATGCACAATCAGAAGAATCAAGAGAAATGTCACTCTCTGAAATAGATGTACTGCAAAATGTTCCAGAAACTACTGCTTTGGGGCTTCAAAACTTTCGCACAGTCACCGTGAAGGACTGATCTAAAATCAGGAAAGAATACTGAAGATGAAAACCATGGTTGTGATTTAAACTATGTTACAGACAATGGAAAACTGCAGCACTGAAATAGTGAACTAAATCACACATTCAAGGAATTCACTCAGAACTAAGGAGATGCGTGAACACGCGAAAAAGAAGATGAATAGACACAACAGACTCAGGATATCCAATATACTTATAATTGGGATTCTACAGTTTGAAAACCAAAAACAAAGGAAAATATAATTAAAGAAAACACAGGAGAAACCTGCCCCCCCCCCCACACACACTACTTTCCAGAGTTGAAGAAATAACTGAATCTACAAATTGAATGAGTTTCCTAAGTATTAGGACAAAGTGATAAAGAGACTAATATGTATCAAAAAAAAAAAAAAAAAAAAAAAGAAGAAGAAAGTTAAACTATAGACGAACATACAAATCCAGGGAGAAGAGAAATTTAAAGATACATCAAAAGTTTTATTTTATTTTATGTTTATCTACTTTGGGGGAGTGAGAGACAGAGAGACAGAGCATGAGCAGGGGAGGGCCGGAGACAGAGAGATACAGAACTGGAAGCAGGCTTCAGGCTCCGCAGTGTCAACACAGAGCCTGACATGGGGCTCGAACTCGTGAACTGTGACATCATGACCTGAGCTGAAGTCGGCGGCCCAACCGACTGAGCCACCCAGGTGCCCATCAAAAATGTTATTTTTAAAGTTTTTTTTTTTTAAGTTTACTTATTTTTTGAGAGAGAAAGAGAGTGGGCAGAGAGAGAGGGAGACACAGAATCTGAAGCAGGCTCCAGGCACCCCTAAAGATACATCACAATTTTCAAATATTACTTTAAATATTTCAAGATGTTGGGGCACCTGGGTGGCTAAGCCGGTTAAGCATCCTACTTGGGCTCAGGTCATGATCTCACAGTCCGTGAATTCGAGCCCCGCATTGAGCTCTGTGCTGACAGCTCAGAGCCTGGAGCCTGCTTAGGATTCTGTGTCTCCCTCTCTCTCTCTCTGTCCCTCCCCTGCTCGTGCTCTGTCTCTCTGTGCCTCAAAAATAAATTTAAAAAATATTTTAAAAATTCAAAAAAATTTAAAACATATATGCTTAGAGATTGAAGAATTAAAACAAAGACTACAAAAACAGGAAGGTACATACGTAAAACCAGGATCATGGTCAACAAAGAATCCCTGGAAATATTGGAGTTGTATTTTTAAAGTATTGCTAGTTTGATTATAACTTAATACACATTAGAAAGAAAACTTGCCTTAGAACATATAATAAAAATATGCCATATAAAATAATAAAATATTATAACAGTCTGGGTCTAAGTGTAAATTATATCACTACAAACTATGAATTGAGGGAGTTGGAAGAAATTAAACAGGTGAAGTCTTAAACAAGAGAATATATGCTGTTGTTTGTAATTAGGAAAACAAGGATGTGTTTTTCCAAACATTTGAAGGCAACCACTAATAGAAAAAAACATAGATATTTACCTTTCAAATCAATACATTAAAAGGAGGAAAATAGGAAATAAGAGAAAGCATAAAGCAAACTTAATGGCCAAGCATATCCATTTCCCTGATAACCCTAAGTTAATTCTAAAAATGATAATAAAAATGCAGACCCTTCGAATGGAGGGAAGAATCAAAATTCCATGATATACTCTTGGCAACATGCATACCTAAAATAAAAGGCAAGGAACGGCTAACTTGCTGACCCTATTATGTGTTTAAATGCTTATCACCATGTAACTGACAACAGCAAAACCCTCAATACAAGTTTAATCAGTCTATATGACCTTGGTGAATAACTTAAGGCATTTACATCCGAAAGGATATCATTTGCAGCATGCAAGTGAGATGTAAGAAAGTGTTAAAAAATAATGTCAGAAAAGCAGATTACAAAAATGTCATTCCGGATGCTCTTAGCACAGGTTTCTGCATCTCCATACTTTTATCTGAACGATGGGACTATGGGTCATTTTATTGCTTTTGGCGGTTTTTTGTTTTTTGTTTTTTTTATATTCTACGTTTTCTAAAACAGATTTAGGACATAGCTTATCTTAATAAGAAGGAAAAAAAAAAAAAGAGTAAAGATGAACAGATGAATCAATGAACTTTGCCCATCCCAGGAAGTGTGGAAGTTTCCGGTTAAGGTTTCTGTGGTGCATCAAAGCTGTGGTGCAGCTTCAAACAAAACAAATATTAAGGTTTTATTTAGAGGTTTGTAAGTTCTAGTCTCATTTTCTCTCTTTCATTAATGTTATATTCAGCCACTAAAAGTGGAGGAAATTGAATAAAGGCAAATTTGAAATATGCAATAGCGCACACAAAATAGTTTAAGAACCACCTTAGAAATTGCTTTACATAAATATAACACCTAACACTTAATTGTCTTCTGCCTCTTAATGTGCAGCTTGAGCTATTAAAGCCAATTGCTTCCTATATCCCTTATAAAACAGAGATGTTGCTTTCTCCTCTCTGGAGACTAACCTGACCAAAAAAAACCCCAAAAAAACAAAAAAACAACAAAAAAACCAACTTTCTGACTTCAAAAGTCTGTTTACGCCCTTACTTAAAAAGAAATCCCTCTCCTTTAAACAGTAGATAGCACTTACCACATAAGCAGAATAATAAGAATCAAAAACACTAAATCTAAACTGGGTCCTTAACAGGGGTGCCTGGGTGGCTTAGTGGCTTAAGTGTCTATTTCACTCCGGTCACGATCTCATTGTTTTTGAGTTCTAGCCCTACATTGGGCTCACTGCTGTCAGCACAGATCCCGCTTTGGATCTTTGTCTCCCTCTCTCTCTGCCCCTCCCTGCTCATTCTCTCTCTCAACAATAAACCAACATTAAAAACAAATAAATAACTAAACTATGTCCACACCTACTAAGTATCGCTCTGCATATTATTCAAAACACACAGATGGTAATGTGAAGAGACAATGCAGATAAATCACACAGTGATGTCATTGAAAAACCTTTTCTTTTGCCTAATGAATTCTGGGTATTAAAATCATTTCTGTGAATTCTCAGAATAACATATTTAAATAAGATAATTAATAACACAATTTTCTAGGAAGTTAGCATTTATAGGACAGTCTTGAGTGAAATTTAGAACTATCAGCAACATTTGTATGGATTGTGATTTTCTCCAAATTTTATAACCATGTATACGCAGATAACTGTGTTCTTAGTTCACAGCATACACTTGCCACCTCTTGGTGCCGTGCCTCAGTTTTCGTTTATTTTCTAGTTTCATCTCATTTTCTCCTACTTGATGAAGACCAGTCTAATGTATTTAAGTTACTACTTTAAATATGTATGCATCTTTATATAGCATGTAGGCTTGTTATTGTTCTTAACACATTGTTTCATTTACAGCATTCTTTTTCTAATTCATTTGTTTCTTATATTCCTCTTTCTCTTTTTTATAGTGGTTTCATTGCACACTATTTCTAAGCTCTTTCCAAATTGCTGTGCTTTTAACTGCCACATATTATTCCACATTTTACCAGTATTTGACTTAGTGGTAGACATCTCTAATTCGTAACTCTTAGCGCTCAGAGAAAATACAAAGATGAATATAATTTATCTTTTTAGAGACTTGTGGGATAATTAGAAATATATAATGAATTATAAGGGTATACAGATGATTATAATTATGTGTGCATATGCACATTCCCAGGAAAGGAACTGCTGTCCCATAAGGAATAGACATTCTTCATTTTGGTAAATACTGCCATATCACTTAGAAGCATGTGGATATTATTTGCATTTACAAAGAGAGCTATTGAGCATCTTTCTCTGTACATCCTTGACAATAAATTGAGAACTCTCATTGCAGTTTTTGTGACTGATGGATTTAAGTGACTGCTTAATTTGCATTTCTCTGATTATTAGCAAGTTTGAGCATATGTCCATGCAGTTACTAGCCTTTGAGCACCCGTTCTGCAGATTCACACCCCTGTTCCAAGCCCTTTCCATGCTTTATTGGTACTCGAGTTATCGGATTTTTGATTTGCCAGAGTTCCCTAGGTATGCTAGATATTGCCCGTTTTCGACACGGAAATATTTTATCCCAGTATATTATCCATCTGTAAATTTGATGAAGCAACACATTTTTAGTTTGGATGTAGTAAAATGCATTATCTTAAAATCAAGTTTGTGCTTTCTGAGTCTTGCGAGAGTCTTTCAGCCCCTAGCTCCTTAAAATATTCTTCACCATTTTCTTCAATTAACTTTACTGTCTTCCTTTAATCCATTTGATGCTTACCTTTATATGTGGTACAATAGGGATTAAGCTTTATTCTCCATGGAAAAAGGTTTTTCAGACATCAAATAAATAAGCTGCCTTTCCTCCATTGCTCTGTCGTGTCACCATATTTCCACTTCCTGTGTTTATGCAGCTCTATTTTGGAGCCCTATATTCTGTAATATTGAATTGTTAATCTGTAACTGTGCTGATGCTAATTTTATGGCCACGACTTTGTACTATGTCTTAAGATATGGTAGGATAGGTCCTACTCCCTTTGTTCTTCTTTTAATGACATGCTCTGGTTCATTGTGTACCTTCTGTAAGCCCAAAATTTTAGAATGATTTTGTTGGATACCTCTGAAAACCCAGTTGGAATATCTACACCATGTTCTTTGTGAACCTCCTCCTTTATTTTAATCTTTCAAAATTAGCAATAAACAATTTTTTCGCTGAATAATTTTGGCATTCTCAATGAGTTCTTAGATAACTTCTGCTCTGTTTTTAGGTATGTTATTTCATTTCATTTTGTTGTTACTGGTGTTATTCGTGGGTGAAAGCTTATCTTTTTTATTCAGTAAGGGTACTGAAATATATTACTCTAATGGTTTGTTGAATCTCCTAGGTTTTCTATGTAGACGAATACGTGGTCTACATAGTACGTAGTGAGGTGAAGTGAAATCCTTTTTTGATTATTAGAATATTTGTTCTCCCTCCAATTCTAGTAGTTTTTTTTTCAGAAATGAATCCATTTTTTCTAGATGGTAGCCTGTAATTTCTTACTTTATTACATATTAACTGTCTATGGTATCTATAGTTGTTCTCCACAATTACTGGTTTGTATTCGGTGCCATAGTGAACTCATAGGGGGGAAAAATCATTAATTCTCTATCTTCTTTCAAAAGACATAGTAGATATTAGCTCCTCTGTTTTTATTTCCATAAATCAAGGTCTAATTATTAGAAGCATACGTTCCAAGCTAGTAATTGTGCAAGGCATCCGATGTTTAGGCATGACACAATTATAAATAAATGGCTGTATTATTTGATGTAATCAAAATGACATGCAACTAACTGGTTAAATAGTATTTATGTGTCCCTCACTTCATATTAAAATATCATCTATTCTTGGTAGAAGTTTTGGAGAAAGCATTTTAAAAATTATAATAATGGAAGATCAGAAAACCCTAAAGTCACATTTCTAATATCATACTGCCTCTATGTCCTGGAATTAGGATTGTAACACATTCCTAACTGGTTCTAAGCCAGCTCCTTTAATGACCCAAATATATCCCCCATTATATTCTATTAGATATTAATAGGTGTAACATGAAAAGGTCACAGGTTTCTCTGGTCCTTCATTTTTCTAAAATATTTTTTAATGTTTATTATTTTTGAGAGAGAGAGAGAGAGCAAACAGGGGAGGGGCAGAGAGAGAGAGGGAGACACAGAATCGGAAGCAGGCTCTAGGCTCTGAGCTGTCAGCACAGAGCCCAATGTGGGGCTCGAACTCAGAGACCACGAGATCATGACCTGAGCTGAAGTTAGCCGCTTAACTGACTGAGCCACCCAGGTGCCCCTCTCTTGTCCTTCTTGAGCATGGTCCACTCTTCATTACAGTTTCCTTTTTCTTGGCTTCAACTTTTCTTTATCTCTCAGTTCAAGATCATACAATATGGTAAAAAAAAAAATTCCGTTTTTCACTTCAATTTTAAATAGAATAATTCACTTAGCCCAACTTAGGGCTAACTTATTCTTAGATCATATTTCTGATTTCCATCTAATTCCCATCATAGATTTAATACCAGTCAATTTAGGCCTGGAGAGTAAAGCCAGGATGAGTTATCAATGAACTTCAACTGATCCAAAACAATGTGACACATCATACCTAGCTGCCTGCGATGCACCATCACTCCCTATCCAGACAGTTATAAATGTTTTTCTTATATATATTATATATTTTTTTCTTACATATATATATATGTGTGTGTGTGTGTATATATATATATATATATATATATACATATATATATACTTCTTATATATATCATATGTATATTATTCATAAAGGTGTGTGTGCATAGCAAACATCCATAGTCTTCTCCAAAAAGGGTATAAATGTTTGAATCAGTTATTATATTCAGAGTGATGGTATAGGGCCAATTAAAAAGCTGTTTGTCAGTTGATCGTATTTAGTTGCATCAAGATTTTGTCAATCTGTCATCAAGAATAGCAAACAGTATACCTAATCTCCACCAAGAATATTAGCACATATGCTAGTGAGGAAATGGCAATGAAGTTGAAATTTTAGGTAAGTTAACAAGTAATATATCCTCATCTTTAACAGAGGTAAAAATAAGTGCATTATAGAAGAGAGATACACATGGGAGAGAGGGAGAGTTTATGGTTGTGCTAATCTATTTAATCAAAACCTACACTGATGCGAAGGCAAAAGAATACCTTAGCCTTGGAACGTGAACTTGTTGACAGGTCGAAAAAACAAGTCACTTCCGGACATCAAGGTATAAAAATAGAAGCAGTGCCTTTATTCTCTGAATTAGCAATGAAGTTTGTTCTCTGGTGAGATCTGACTGCTGTAAGTTCCACCCCCATTAGGGAAAAAAATATCTTTCACCTTTCCTTTCAGAGACATCCCTGGAGGAAATGTATAATTTCTAGGAGAGAGAGAAATGGAAATGGCTCCTTTATAGTGAAAGAAGGTAGGAGAGCTGCCTAAAATAATTTTTTGCTTCTAAGGACACTATCAAAAAGTGAAAAGTCCACCCACAAAATCGATAAAATATTTGTAAATAATGCATACAGTAAAGATCCAATGTTCGGAATATATAAAGAACTAGCACAACAGTAAAAAAATAATAATAATAATTAAAAATAGACAAAGGATTTGAATAGATATTTCTTCAAAGAAGATATTCAAATAGCAAATAAGCACCTGACGCTCTCAGTATCATTAGACATCAGTCAAATGCAAATCTAAACCACAAAGGTACTTCACACCCACTAGGATGGCGATAATAACAATAACAAGAAATGTTGGTGTAGAGTAAATGAGTAAGAGTAATGAGTAAAAGAGACCCTCATAAATTGCTGGAGTGTATGTGAACTGGTGCTGACACTTTGGAAAATACTTTGGCAGCTACTGTCTGACCCCACATTTACATTCCTAGATACATACTTAATATACTTGAAAACATATGCCCGTACAGAACTTATGCACGGATGTCGATAGAAGCATTATTCAAAATCACTAAAGAGTAGAAAATCAAATGCCTATGAATGGAGGAGTGGATAAACAAATTGCGATATATAATATGCATATAATGCATATTATATGCAGATTATATGCATTGTATGCATATTATCTGACCCTAAAAAATAAAGAAGTATAAATACACGCTATAAGCATGTATGAATCTCAGAAACATTATGCTAAGTGAAAGAAGCCAGCTATAAAAGGTCACATAGTGTATGAATCTATTCGTATGAAATGTCCAGAATGAGCACATTTTTAAAGACAGGTAGATTAGCTATTGTTGGATATGTCAGTTGGGAGGAACGAGGAGTTTTCTTTCTGTGGTGATGAAAATATTCTGGAGCTATATGGTTGTGACTTTGCACAACATTGTGAATACAATAAAACCACTGAATTGTACACGTTAAGACGGTGAATTTTATGATATGTGTATTAAATTACAATAGAAGAAAGAAAAAAAAAACATTCAACCATTTTAAGATGTGCAATTCGATGTTCGTTTTATTGCTGGGTAGCATTCCATTGTATGAATATATCACAATTTGTCCATTCACTCCTTGATGAGCATTTAAATTATTTTCAGCTTTTGGCAACTATCTATGATGTCGCTATAAATACACGTGCAAGTCTGTGTGTATGCAGGTTTCACTTTCTCGAGTAAATATCAAGAAACACAAATTTTGGATCATACAGGAATTGTATATTGCACTTATAAAAACCCATCAAATAATTTCAGAAGTGATTGAACTATTCTGCTTTCTTACCATCAATATGTGGCATTACTGTTCTAATTCCGTGTCAACAATTGGAATCATCAGACTTTTAAATTCCAGCTGTTCTAGTGAGTGTGCAGCACTATCTTATTGTGATTTCAATGCGCATCCATGGTTATGGTCTCAGTTTGGACTACTCTAACAACTATATACTCAGTAGCTTCAACAACAAATATCTATTTCTCACAGTTCTGGGCAAGTCTCAGGTAAAGGTACCAGCCTATTTAATGTCTGGTGTAAGAGTCCTGTTCCTGGTTTGCAAACCGTTGCTTTCTAGCTGTGTCCTCAAATGGCAGAGAAAGCGACGGTCTCCCTCATATCTCTTCCTACAAGTGCACTAATCCTGCCCACGAGGGCTCTGTCCCTTCATAACCTAACAGCCTTCCGAAGACCCCACTTTCGAAAACCATCACCTTTGGGATTAGGACTTCAGCACACGTATTTTCAGAAGACACATTCAAGGTGGTGAGAGCACTAATAATATTGAACATGATGCAATAATACTTTTTATTCATATATTTTGATAAACTGTCTAAATCATCTGCCATTTTCTTTTTAGTTAGGTTATTTGCATTCTTCTAAATAAGATGAAAGAGTAGTTTATGTATCCTCTGGATGGATATATGTATATATATACACATACATATACGTATATACACATATACATATATATATATATGTACATATGTATATATACGTATATGTGTATATACGTATATGTATACATTTATATATATTTATATGTATACCTATATATTAATGTTTATTTACCTTTGGGAGAGAGAGAGAGACAGAGTGCGAGCAGGGGAGGGGCAGAGAGAAAGGGACACAAAATCCAAAGCAGGCTCCAGGCTCCGAGCTTTCAGCACAGAACCCCGCGCAGGGCTCAAACTCACAAACTGTGAGATCAGGACCTGAGCCAAAGTCGGAGGCTTAACCGATGACTGAGCCACCCAGGTACCCCTGGATATGTCTCTTTCTGATATGTTTTGCTAAATATTCTGTCTGTGGTTTGAATTGTCTTTTTATTAACTGTGTTTTTTGAATATAAAAAGTATTTAATTCAAATAAAATTCAATTAATCCATTTTTTCTTTCATGTTTGGTTTGTCCTCTTTCTAGAGAAATCTTTGCCTACAAGTTATATAATTGTATCTCTCTCATTTAAGTCTATGACCCACTTTGAATTAGTATTTTTATATGTACTAGTAAGAATCAAGCTTCACTGACACACTATCAGCTGAAAGTATGTGTGGGTCTATTTCCTGATTATCTGTTTCACTGAACAATGTATCAAATCTTACACCAAAGCTTTGTGGTCTTACTATAGATGTATATCAAGTCTTGAAACCAGGTAATATACGTTCTCCAATATTTTGTTTTTCAGTGTTGATTTTGGTATTTTAGGTTCTTTGCATTTATACTTGAATTTTATAATAACTTTGTCAATTTTTATAAAAATGCCTATTGAGATTTTGAGACTGCATTGACTCTACAGATCAACTGAGACAGTCATGACAA
Source organism: Panthera pardus (assembly GCF_024362965.1). Taxonomy (NCBI): domain Eukaryota; kingdom Metazoa; phylum Chordata; class Mammalia; order Carnivora; family Felidae; genus Panthera; species Panthera pardus. The sequence continues at coordinate 60,537,312 of NW_026526654.1, forward strand.
CTTATCCAAAGTGAGTCATCCTGTATTGCATTTTCTTTCAGCGATTATTCAGTATATTTATCTTGCAATTTTTTTGGTAAAATTTATCCTTATGTATTTAATATTTTATGTTATTGTAAATGGCATTTTTAATTTATTTGCTTGTTGACAATAACAATTTTTGAATACTGATCTGATTCCTACCACCTCGCTAAACATATTTATAATTTCTATTACTCTTTGTTATATTTTATAGTATTTCTGAAGATTTGTCTCTATCATTTGTCAGCAGAGATTTTCTTTTTCCTGTTCCATCTATGTATCTCTTTTTCTTTCCTTATTGCACGGACTAGAACTTCCAGTACAATGTTAATTGGAAATACAGAGATCAGCTATCCTGTGTTGGTCCTGAATTTCAGTGGACGCATTTAGTCTTCCACTGTTAAATGTGACATCAGCTGTGGGGTTTTCATAGCTACACTTCATTAGCTTCAGGAAGTTCCCTTCTCAGGTAAGTTCGCTGGAGATTTTTATCATGGGTTGCTGTTGAATTGTGTAGGTTTCTCCACTGCTACTGAGATGGTTGTACATATCATTTTTTTTTTTTTTAATACTGTGTGTATTAGGAATTACAGTGATTGACGATGGAATGTTAAACTGCCTTTGTGTTTCTGGAATGAAGTTCATTTGGTTGTGGTATCTTATCCATTTGGTTAATCGCGAGATTCAATTTGCTAGAACTGTAAATGAATCTTGTCTATGTTTATATTGTATTTGTGTGTATTTTCCTTTCCTTGTAACAGATCTCTCTGATCTCTGATTTTGTGTGCTGACCCTATGAAATGTGTGAGTACACATGTCTTTCTCTTCTAATTTTTTGGATGAGTTCATGTATAAATGGTATTGTTTCTTCTTTAAATATATGCTAGAAGTCACTAAAGCTGTGTTTTTGTGCTTGGTTATTAAAAATGACTTCAGTTCATCTTAAAGCTACATGGCTACTTGTGTTACCTATTCATTCTAGAGTGAGCATTTAAAGTTTGCACATTCAAAAGTTTTTAGTTATTGGCAAGTTTTTCACAATGCTTCCACACATACTTTTTATTTATTTTGAGAGACAGAGTGAGTGTGAGTGAGCAGGGTGCTGGGGTGGGGGGGTGGGGGGGTGGGTAGGGGGAGGGTCAGGGTGGCCAGAGAGAGAGAATCCCAAGCAGGCTCCATGCTGTCAGCTGCATCTCACATAGCAGAGATCGTGACCTGAGCCAAAATCAAGAGTCAGAAACTTAACTGACTGAGCCACCCAGTCGTCCCTCGTTATTTTATTTTTAATGGATGTAGGTTCCGTACTGGTCATCCCTATTTCATTCCTAACGTCCTGACATTAGTCACCTGTGCTCTCTCTCATATCTTTTTCTTGTTAAGTCTGTTTGGAAGTTTTTTTTAAATTCTACTGATCTTTTCACGTAACGAGATGTTATTTGCTGTTTTATTTTGTTCTGCTTTAATCTACAGTATTTCCTTTCCTTTGTTTCATTTGGATTTTATTTGCTTTTCTATTTTTTTATTTTCTATTCCTAGAAATTAATACTGTATTGTGTAACTTGGTTCCATATGTTCTAAAGATAATTTGTGAAAAAAATAATGTATATACTACAGCTGTTGGGTACAGTTGAGTATAGCAGTTAAGGTCACTCAGATTTTCTGCAGGCTTATTATTTTTATTTGTGAATTACTGAGTGAAATATGTTCAAATCTCCAAAACTGACTTAAAATTTGCCCATTTCTCCCTTATTTACCAAGAGTTTTTGTTTTATATATTTTGAAACTGTTAATCATGTGAATAAATATTTACAACTGTTTTGTATTTTGGTGTATTGTCTCTCATCAGGATACGGCTCTGTGCAGTGCTATTTTCAATCATCAAATGTTTTCCGACCCTTCTCTGATCTTTAGATGTGTCTCACACACATGAGTAGTGAAGCCCAACTACTCACTTGTAGTTTAGCTGTCAGTCATGGATTTGGGGCAGCTTCTGCATTGAATTTAGATCTCATTCCTTCTTCAGGTCTCCTGCTGCCTTGATTTCACTTCAATTTCCAGAAGCTACCACTGCCCTGTTTTTTGCACTTTGTAACTGTAGCTGGTAAGACTGTAGCTTTTCTGAATGCCCTGTTTGGTAAGGTATACCCATAAAGCTTAGCCAGCATTCAGCCAGCAATTGCACCTTCCCATCAGAAAGTCACAATTCTCCTTTTCTTATGTTGCAGTATTTTAGAATTAAATTCCTCTGGCTCTACGTCCCTTCTTGATGTTTTTCATCCTTCAAATGACTCTTTTTATTATTCTAGTGTTTTTAATAAGTCGTATCTATATTGGATTCTTGTAACTATTTAACTGTTGTTTTATTAAAGTAAAGTCTCCCCTAGTCAAGTTTTGAGGGAATCATAGGTTCCCTTAATATAGTTCTAGCGTTGGAAAAGGGCTGTGGCAAAATGCAAGGGTGGGGAAGTTGCTGCCGGAAAGGGTTACAGAGTAACTGATATGATCCTTGGAATCATGCACATATTACAACTTTGCAACAAAGTATCTTCTCTCCAAAACACCACTTGGGAAAATGAACATGAACTGAATAGCAACTCTAGTCCTGCATCATAGGAGAAGAGACCACCCTATTTCTTGACTAATGGTTATTGATTGGGGTTGGCAGTATATTGGAGGGTGCCATGCAATTCTTCAAATCGTCCTTTTCGTCCAAACACTGACATTCTAATTATCAGAGTGTCTAGTTTTGCCAAAAAAGCAAAAGCACTAATTAAAAACACCTGGTATGTCAGCAAATTTGGATTAGGCACAGAAACTGACCGTAAGTACAAAAGGGCTTCACTGCGGAGTTTATATATAAATTTTGTCCTTGTCTGTGTTTCCTTCAAGCATGCCTGGCAACATGGAATTGGAATCCCCCGATCAGGTATGCAGTGTGAGTTCTAAGAGCTACAGGGTATCCTGAGCTGTCTCACTTCTGTACATCACAGACTCTCAGATTTAGATCCCAAGCAGAAGAATTCTCATTGGCCCTCTTGCTATTTCCTATCTAATTCTGCAAAATTTTTTTTTCTAATGTTGCTTGCTGTCTCATACTCCTATTATTTCAGTTTGAGTTAAAGTTTCTAAAGTTGCAAGGTTAAAAAATATCCACTCACAGAACTCAGTTGAAAAGGGAAGGACAATCCTACCTTCTAGGTGTCACGGCAAGAAACCAGAAAGGTAGGTAGTTAGACTAGGTATCTTGTGGATACCTAATCTCTGAGTTTCTCACTCATCCTAAGGCATTCCATTTATTTTCTCCATTACTTCTTTTTCCAAGTATGATCTGTCTGCGTTAGTCTTCTAAAAAGCAAGAGTATCTTAGGATAAATTCTCTATGGCATAGATTTTTTTGGAGAAACTCTTAAGAATCTAACTCTAAATTAGACCAAATAATATGGAAGGCGGGGGAGCCTCTTCTAATAATCTGAGCAGAGATGATGTTTGTCTTGACAGAGAAGTGGGCTAACAAGTCTGGCCATTCACATCAAAAATAATAAATGGCAAAAAATAAAAAAAGAGAGAGAGAGAAAGAAATGGTAACAGCCCCAGGAATAGGGAATTGCTTTGAAAGAAAACATTGATATTTTCTTATTGAGATCATGATTACAAATATCTTTTCAATAATTCTAATTGTATGGGGTGCCTGGGTGGCTCAGTCGGTTAAGCGGCCAACTTCGGCTCAGGTCGTGATCTCGCAGTCTGTGAGCTCGAGCCCCGCATCGGGCTCTGTGCGGACAGCTCAGAGCCTGGAGCCTGTTTCAGATTCTGTGTCTCCCTCTCTCTGACCCTCCCCCGTTCATGCTCTGTCTCTCTCTGTCTCAAAAATAAATAAACGTTAAAAAAAAAAGCATTCAATAATTCTAATTGTAAAATTGTCCTAAAATATAAAATAACTCCATTTCATTGTTTTCAATTTACTTTTCTACTCCTTCCTTTATAGTTGTATATACCATGCTCTATCTATTGTGTAGTACTTTGTAAAACAAAGGCACATTATATAAATGTGAGAAGTCATTATCATGTACTTACTATGCAAGACTGTACAATGCCCAGAGCAGTAAAGGGAAGGGAATTCTCTGAACAGAGCAATTTTTTGCATGTTGCCGATACATTTCTCAAATCACAATCATTTCCATGGTAACAGTCTGTGATATTGAAAAGACAGCCGCTGTCTTCTAAGATCCAGCAGAAAAATAATTTTGTCTCTGAATGCAAAAGCTTCTTAGTCAATCACAAATATTGTCAATAATTAGCAATAACAGCAAGGGGAATTCAATTACAGGCAAAGCAAATTGCTTTTTATTTAAATGTTCTCTTTTTAATGCATCCCAGTGTGAAAGTCCCTCTTTAAATTAGTGAAAGCATGTGTAATCTCAATACCTCCACTGGGGGTTATAGGAATATATGGAGTCTCGCTCTTTTGTTGAGTGTTTAGAGGCTTAGGACAAAATTACACTGCTGTTGCTACTTTGCAATGATAGATATCGATAGCAATTTAGATAATTAAGTGTATTTCGGCTCTATTTCAATTTTCTCTAGTTGTAAAGTTCTTGTCTGCTAGCTTAATATATTCATGTTTATGTAAATTTAAATACAATCATAACCATTCTATAGCCATTATCAAAACAGGTTGGGCCATCTTCATTTCATTCTCTGATGCTTTTTAACCTTATAGAAAGGCCCAACAAATGTTCTACTAGAAAAGAACAATGAGGACTCATCTAACCTCGGTTCCTGGCAGTTGGGTTTAATTTTTGCAGTAGGTTTCATTTTAGCCAATAGTAGAAATGTGAAAAATTTATGAACAGGAACCATGGCATCTGGAGGAAGAACCTGAGATGTCTACCCTTCAGTAACTTCATTAAAGAGACAAGAATAAAAGAATGCAATTTTGGCATCCTGGGGAAATTTGCCTCGAGGTCAAAGTTTGTCAACTATTTAGGACTCTTGATTATACATCCCTTTGCTTTTCCTCTCTAAAAAGGTGTCATACTCCTAAAAATGACTATTCTGCTCACTGAATTGTCAAATGGCACAGAAGCATGGGATATGCAAATCAGAGCATTAGTAGGACTGAGAAATTTAAAGTATGGGAAAATATAAACTCTAAGTAAGTTTCTCTTCTGAGGGGTAAACATCAGAATTATCATCTCTTCCATTTCAGGGTAACATATTTCCAGTTGATTCATCTATACAAATACTAGAAATTCGTTTGTGGTCATAATGCAGGCAATCTTAGTGATGTTAACTGTAAGTGCCTAGGTGATTTTTGTGTATTTGGCCTTTTTTTGGTTTTTGCCTTATATGTTGTGCCCATCTCAACAATTAAAACTCTATCAGGGCTAGAAACTGTTGCTGACAAATAATCCATTACCTAATTTAGAGTACACAGCATAGAGCAAAAGAATGAAGGTCACAGATTAAAGATGGCTGAAAATACTTGGACTCTCCTCCCATTGAGCCAATCCCTCTTGGCTTGGATCTGGGCTGAAATTTGTGACTTACTCAATAAAACACTACAGAAGGAATGTTCTGGGATTTATGAAGCTAAATCAAAAGAAGTCTTGCAGCTTTTGCCCAAGTCTTTTGCAACGAACTCTTGGGGAGTCCTGAGCTTCCAAGCAAGAAGTTATTTACCTTGAAAGCACAGCACTAGAAAGACCATTGCTGAGACCTTCGGGTGCCTGGCCAGCTGAGCCTGGACTTCAGAGTGCATTCCTGCCAAGATCTCATATATATCTGAGTGCAGCCATCCTAGACCCTCCACAAATCAGTTCATCCACCAGATGAATACAATCAAGTTACCCTGGCTGGTGCCATGTAGAGTAGAAAACCCCGACGGCAGACTCCTGAACTCATTCTTGACCACAAAATCTGGAGACATGATAAAATGGCTGATATTCCAAGGGTCTAAGTTTTGGGATAGTTGGTTATGCATCAATAGGTAAACCAAAATGAGAAAACAATGTGTCCATGTTTTGGTTTGTTTGTTTAATTTTTTTAGAGACTGCAAAAATTTTGTCCTATTGTTCAGCTATAAATCTGTTTTTGCCAATTTATCTCTACTAATAAATATAAATGTAAATTTCGTCCATCTAAGGACTACCCACCATTTTTTCCCTCTTCAGCACAATCCTTACCATTGACATTCTTTATTTTCTTTCTTTTCATTCTAAAACTCATAGTCAGATAAAGTAATAATGACCTTTTCTCAGGCAAATGAAAGTGTTTTGAAATGACATATATATCCTGTACTATGTATCTTCGAAAGTCATGTAAAATACTACATTTACATACTATACTGTTATAAATTTATTTGTTAAGAGTCGATAATAAACTTGTTTATACATGTTTTACTGAGGTATAATTGAGATATAACATTCTACTCGTCTCAGTTATACAACATAATGATTGGATAGTTGTCTACACTGAAAAATGATCACCACAAGAAGTCTAATAACCATCGGTCACCATACAGAGGTACATACACTTTTTTTTTCTTATAAGAACTTTTAGGGTTTACTCTCTTAGCAACATCTAAGTTTATGCTTAAAATTTAGACAATAATATACCACAATATTATTGGCTGTACCCACCATGCTATACCTCACATCCCATGGCTTGTTTTGTATTTGGAACTTTGTACCTCTTTGTACCTGCTTCACCCATTTTGCCCACCCTCCAAAACATCCCCCTCTAGCGGCCAGCATTCAGTTTTCAGTATCTATGATTCATGTCGTGCTCGACCCGTTTTGTTTTTCAGATTCCACACGGAAGAAATAACACAGTGTTTGTTTGTTCTGTATGACTTATCTCACCCCGCATAATACGCCCTAGGTCCATCTGTACTGTCGCAAATGGCAAGATTTCTATTGTGTGGCTTAATCGTATCCCTCACGTGCATGGGTGTACCACATCTTCTTTATCTACTCATCTGTCAATGGACACTTAGGGTGCTTCCAAGCGGCAATGAACATGGGGCTATGTATAATTTTCAAATCAGCGTTTTTGTTTACTTGGGTTAAGTTCCTAGTAGTAGAATTACTGGATCATGATAGCTCTATGTTCAATATCTTGAGAAACCTCCATGCTGTCTTCCAAAGCGGCTGCACGAATTTACGTCCCTGCCAACGTTATGCAAAGGTCCCCTTCTCTCCATTTCCTCGCCCAAACTTACTTTTTTCTCATCTTTCTAATGATAGCCATTCTAACAGGCAACAGCCCGTTGAGGTTTTGATTTGCATTCCCCTGATGATTAGCAATGTTGAGCACCTTTGCATGTGCCTGTTGGTCATATGTGTAGGTCTCCTATGGAAAAATGTCCATTCAGATCCTCTGCTCACGCAGTATTATTATGTGTGTTTTTTGTTTGTTTTGCTATTGAGTTGTAGGAGCTCTTCATATATTTTCGATACTAAATTGGATATATGATTCACAAACCCTTTCTCCCATTCAGTGGGTGGCTTTTTCATTTTCTTGCTGGCTTCCTTTCCTGGGCAGAAACTTTTTTGGTTTGATGGGGTCCCACCAGGGGTTAATTTTGCTTTTGTTGTGTTTGCTTTTGTTGTCAGATCCAAGAAAGCATCTCCAAGACCAATGGCAAGGAGCTTATTGCCTATGTTTTCTTCTAGGAGTTTTATGGTTTCAGGTCTCACGTGCAAGGCTTCAATCCACTTTGAGTTAATTTGTGTGTGTGGTGTAAGAAAAAAAAATCTGAGAGGCACAGGGAATTCAGAACTGCTCTCAAGAGGGTTAGGAAATAAGAGTACATACACAAAAAGCAAACACAAGCAGAAGATATTCAACATCATCTACGCCTTCCTACGAGATGAGCAGTTCCTCCCAGGGAAGATATATACATCCTATCTAAAGACACGGAATCCACCATTCCCTGTAAAAAACAGTGAGATGAACACAGTCATAAAACACAAGGAATCCTTTTTAAGCTCATGACAGGATAAAATTATAGTGGTGCATATGGATAGGTCTCTGAGGCAGCCAGAATGAAGGCAAGACAAAACCACAGAACTCGAAGCCAATCAAATCCATGTTGGTCACCCTGTTTCTCTACTTGCTCAAGTTTCGGCAAATTACTTGGTTTTTTGCAGATTTAATATTATGAACTCCCAACGAAAAGAACATCTCGTGCATTAATTAATTACCTAATATCTGCCTGAGATATAACAGATAGGCACCCAAGAAATGTTAGTTACTTTTTCTTTCATTTTAAGGGGTCTAGGGACTATCTCCAACCATTCAAATGTAGAAGTAAACTATTTTTCCTTTCCTGGAGAAGTTAAATTGAAAACTGTCTCTAACTATTCGAGCCACATTCAATTCTCTTTTTCTGCTTATTCATGTGTAAAAGAAGGAAAATTAAAAACAACAGCACATACCTGCTATGCATTTCTACCTTTCAGTCTTAGTAGGAGTATGGTTAATGTTTCATCTCTTTTTTTTTTAATTGAAGATTATAACTTTGGAAAATAGAAAATATGCTAAATAATTCTATCTATCCATCTGTCTAAATATGAAATCAAAGATTCCAGAAAGGAGCCTTTATTAAATAACAGGAATGAAGAAGACAATTTTCAGGCAGTAGAATACTTAGAAATAGCGTAAAATACTACAGACTTCAATAGCTATAATTTAGAAATAAGCATCACGGAAGTATTTCCAAATAATTCTTAGATTAAGCACAATGAAATGGCAACAATGTTTCTGGCCTTGGTAACTGAATTCCATTGAGTAATAATCAGAGCTAATATTGATGAGCCATTTATAAACATGGTTACTCTTAAAATCATTACTCATTTTTTCATTTTTTTACATTAATTCTCAAAGCAACACTAGGAAGCAGGTACTATTTCCATTTGTCAAATGAGGAAATTAATGTCACTCAGGATTCAGCAACCTCTCCACGCCTTATAACTAATGCAAGGTAGAGATACAAGTGAACTTAAAAATCTCACATGAGGAAGTAAAAAATGCCCTACAGGTAATTAGCTCTCTTTGCCGAAATGGAGTAAAATGCAGTAGATGCTCTAAAAGAATCAGACACCAAGGAACCAGCAGGAAAGCAGCTCTCTGGTCAAGCACACACTTGAAGTTTACTGTGAATTTACTTGATTCTCCCATCCCATTTCTGCAGTTATGGGTCTGAGTTCTGCTGAAGTGACACACAAAATCTAGTCTTCCAGATGCTTTGTAGAGTTAATACTAATGTAATCCAGCAACACCATAGCATTTGTTAATTGCCTGTGTAGAATCAAGTCTCCCCACGATCCCACCAGTGTGTCCAGGATTTTCCTTATAAAATTACCCACCTCTTATTCTCAGCCGTGTAACACTTGGGTGAAAGTGACCAAGTTCTCAGTCACAGACTGGTTCAGAAATGTGATACATGTGATGCCATTCTGGCTAATTGGAATAAAGATGCTATTTGCTGGCCAGTTCTAAGAAGAAAAGTTGCGGGAAACAATTCTCTGTTCACCGGAAGGCTGGTTGCATGGATGTAACAAAGTTGGAATGTAACAACTATTGGTGCTACCATGAAGAAGATAACTTGAGAATCCAGATGATGGAAGAGCCAAGACAACTACAAGGAAGGATAGGTGGAATGTGTTAAGACTTTGCAAAGACTTCTGGATCAGGTCTTGCCTGAAGCCAGCTCTAACTGTTGTCCAGTTACGCAAGTCATGAAAGTTAACTTTTAGGGGCGCCTGGGTGGCTCAGTCGGTTAAGCAGCTGACTTCGGCTCAGGTCATGATCTCACGGTCCATGAGTTCGAGCCCCGCGTCGGGCTCTGTGCTGACAGCTCAGAGCCTGGAGCCTGTTTCAGATTCTGTGTCACCCTCTCTCTGACCCTCCCCCGTTCATGATCTGTCTCTCTCTGTCTCAAAAATAAATAAACGTTAAAAAAAAATTAAAAAAAAAAAAGTTAACTTTTAAATTTAAACTAGATCCCATATGATACAATCTCATCAAACAGGATTTCTTAACCTCAGCCTTGTTAACAATGGCCTAGATCTTTGTCGACTGTCGGGCGCACTGCAGCATGTTTAGAATTCCTGGCCTCCACCCACTAAATGACAGTAGAGCGCCTCCAGTCATGACAATTAACAGTGTTCCCTGCAGGGTAAAATCATTTTTTGTTGAGAGCTACTAATAAAGAGCATTAATAGACATTTTGGACACCTTCCTACCAATCATTTCCTCTCTACCTGTCTTGATTTTTTCATTCATGCATCCACACATTCCTTGCATTGATGACTGAACTAAACCATGCAATCCTGTTCTTTAGCCACAGATTTGCTTTTTTTTAATGTTTATTTATTTTTAACAGAGAGAGAGAGACAGAGCATGAGCAGACAGGCAGAGAGAGAGAGAGGGAGACACAGAATCCAAAGCAGGCTCCAGGCTCTGAGCTGTCAGCACACAGCCCGACGTGGGGCTCGAACTCACAGACCTCGAGATCACCTGAGCTGAAGTCAGATGCTCAACCGGCGGGGCCACCCAGGCACCCCAAGCCACAGATTCGTTTGAAGGCTGGAAAGTAATACAATTTGGGCTGATGAATTTCAGGAAAGACCTGCATCCACATCTAAAGGAAAAACCCTTCCTCAGTGTTCTGACGATACATAATTCTATTAGATTTTTAGAACTATCTAGCTGTGTGAATTGTGGGAAAATGCCCTGTGGCTATGTGGAAAAGATAGCCCTTAGACTAAAGCAGGCACACATCAGAATAGGACAAAAAAACCCAAGTTTTTGACACGCCTATTATGTGGTTGAATCAGACCAACTCAGAGGCCTCCCTGCTTCATGAGTGAATATGCTGACTTTGAGACACTTGTTTGAAGTATGCTGTCTGTTACTTACATTCTGTGTGCCCCGATTCAGAGAATTTGCTTTGCCTTGTCACGTTAAAAAAAAAAAAAAAAAAGTTCCAGACAAATCAACAGTTTGGTCAGTGCAGTCTGATGGAAGTGCCTCTAATGATGGAAATGTTCTCAGTCTGCACGGTCCAATACGGTCGTCACAGCCACCCGTGGCTATTGAGCATTTGAAAGCTGGCTATGTGGCCGAGAACCTGAACTATTTAATTGCTATTAAGGTAAGCACATGAAACAAGAGATCTAGCCTCGCAATGAAATCTTAATTGTACTATACCTTATTGTTAACCATAGGCACAAAGATGCACAGAAGAACTCTAAAACCTAATTGTTTTATGTACCTGAAACTTAATGCCTCAGTGGCAACTCTGTTTCCCTCTCCTCTGACAACCACCATTGTATGTGTTTGACTCTTCTAGATACTTCATAAAAGCTGATTTTTTAAATGTCATTTAACTTAAATTAATTCAAGTAGCCATATGTTGATAGTGACTACTACTGGACAACACGGGTCTAGAATCGAGTGTTTTAAATGCTCGTGCAATCGGAGCTTTGGTTAGCAAGAAGCCACAGCCCATGAAGATGCTTAGAAAAGATGGGGTCTTGACAAAACCAACAAATGGGCAAATTTAAGACTTGAAATTGCGTTGTGGGATGGAAAAAACAAAGAAAAAGGGTAATTCAGCAACTATCAGGACTCCAGAGAATCCTGAAGTGCCAAAGCTGGCCTTGCTCTGAAGAATAACAAAAGCAGATACAGAATTTTGACCTGCACAGATCTAAACCCAAATCTATGTCGTCTTCTATGTGGCAAAGCCGTGAGAATCTGGACTGGAAGAGGTTGAGTCAGGGGCCCACCAAGGCCCAGTCACCCACGGCGGCCGATAGCGTAATTGTGTTCATGACAACACTTGTCTATAATTTCCTCAGTGGGCATTTGGCATTAATAACAATAAATATTCTTGTCTTTTAATTTGGATTTCCTCAGCCATGTAAGATGTGTGTTGTTATTCTCTCTCTGCTAGTGAATAAATTGAGCAAAAAGCTCTTAAGCAAGTGATATTTCTCCCGAGTCAAGGCATCCTTTAGAAACTTCAGTAAGTTACCATAAATTCCTCCGCATATAGCCTTAAAACTCCCCTACTTTCTCTTTTAGCCCCCTTTCCAGCCCCCTGGGAAACAATTCTAGAAATACTTACATCAATTTCAAAATGCCGCACTTGTTCCTTTATTTACATTCTTGGTCTCTGTGGGGCCTGCACCCTGAGGGAGACACAGCTTGTATCTGTGCAGGTACCAAATCACTCTGTCTTTATTCCAAAAATCCGAGATACACGCCTGAAATTAAATCCTTGACTGCTCCAGAAATTCACACGCAACAGGTGGCCTGTGTGTCTTTAGAGTAGTGAAGTGTGGTTATGTACTTGGATTGCAAAAGAGTTAACAACTGCGGAGTAGAGACTTTCCGCTACTGAGCTCTCCAAGTCAGAGCTGTTTCAAAAACTTAGAAACCAAAGGAACCAGTCGGTGAGTCCTGCTCCGTGTGTTTTCTGCTACGTGACAGAGCCTCGGTACCATGGGGGTTTGCCAGCCATGTCTGAACAGCAAACCCAGTGGGAAAGAAGCTAGCTGGGGTTTGGGAGAACTGCCAACAGGTGGGGCATGCCAGCAACTGCAGAACTCAGTACTTTCACAAAAAGAGAGCTGCAAAGCCAAAGAGGCATCAGCAGCCTGTGTGCTCCACAAACCAAGCCTTGAGAGCTGCTTTTCTCTGGAACTTTTCTGCCCGTGGCATAACTTACATAAAATCTGAATACTCAAAAATCTGCAGTTGTTTGAAGAAATGGAGTGGCAGCATTTCTGGGGCCATAGTATACAATGGTTCCTCTTTGGGAAAGGGGAAGAAGTAAAATTAAGTTGGTTACATACCGAAGTTCTAATCTGCCATGTCTTTGGTGCCCTCAGAGGGTGCTATGATAATCTTTAATCAAATGGCCAAAAGAAATATTAATATCTCTGCTGAGAAAAAGCATTGTACTTTGCCCAGCATTGTCGGAACATTTGGCGAGATCGCAAGCAAATATTTAGGTTAGGGAGACATCTGCCAAGGTAAAGGTCTTTCAGTGAAAAGGGCATTGGAAACTTCTGTCTGGAATATAATACTTTGCCAAATCAAAGTATCAAACGGGAGAATAAAATATATCAAAAGATTGATGGTTGGTTTTGGGAGGATGAGGGGAAGGATTAACGAAGAGGAAAATAGTGTCTTCTTGGGCACCCAAATATAAGTAAAAATTAAAAAACATGAACCTACTTAAAATTACCCATTTTAAATAAATATCAGTTCATAAGATGAATTATTAATAGGGAAAGACAAGAAAGGATGGGAGTTTCCTGGAGAGGTAAATTCCAAGCTTGAGCTAAGCATTCTTTCCAGACTATTCTCTTTGGAAGTATTTCCTGCCAAAAATATGCTCCCAGGCTCACCTCGGGTGATGCATTAACATTCTGAAAGCTTTTACCTAAACCAATAAATGAAACTCCCTGATTAGCTATAAGCCCTGTAGACTCCTTAACTTTACCCATTAATTAACAAAGGGACAAGTGAAGAAGGAGAGAGAAGTGTAGGGCAAGAAATCCTGCTATTTCCATTAAGTCTTAGGAGGACGACAACAAAAATGAAAATGAATGATTTATAGCCCCTCGTTTCTGGGCAAGATGTTGAAGTAGCTCGGTTTTTGGATTTAAGTAACATAAACCAGCCGATCACTGATCTGTGTATGTATAGGCTTGCGCGTGTATCTTGAGTGGAGTTTTTCACACATAGACATTCAGAATGCCTACTGATAAGCATAAATATTTATGACACATTTGTAAATTCTGTTTAAGGAAATGTTGCTATGGGTAGTTTCACTTCAAAAATTGTGATGCTGGGAATTTTAGCAGATTACAAATATATTTATTTTCTAACAGAAACCAAGCACACATCTCCTAATAAGATGAAAGGCCACCCTAATGATTTCCCTTTCCACTCACAAATTAAAGTGATGGCTGGATGTTAAAGACACAGATGTTATGTGGCAATGAAATATTTATCAACTTAACCAGACGCATCAGACACAGGTAAGGTTTCCTTTATAAATAACCGATCCATTTGGATAGGAAAATGTCACATTTTTGAAACACAAAAGCACCTGGCTGGGCGGATAAAGCGAGGGTTGGTTGCAGAAGTTCTAGATGAATCTCAGAGTCACAAATCAGCTCCTGACGAGAGCTGCATTGAAGAGTCTCACAGTATAAATATGCAAAGGTTATACTTCAGTCTACAGAAGATGGAGAAAGCAACACTATCTAAACCTAATATGATGGTAATATAAACCATATGTTTTGCCCTCTGTATACCTCTATAGAATCACCAAATTTAAAAGAGAAAATTTCATCTACATGAACCTACCTGATCATTCTTTTCTCTAGAAGGTGACAAATGGTATTTCTTTAGAATTATTGGGGCGCCTGGGTGGCTTGGTCGGTTAAGCGTCCGACTTCGGCTCAGGTCATGATCTCACGGTCCGTGAGTTTGAGCCCCGCGTCGGGCTCTGTGCTGACAGCTCAGAGCCTGGAGCCTGTTTCAGATTCTGTGTCTCCCTCTCTCTCTGCCCCTCCCCTGTTCATGCTCTGTCTCTCTCTGTCTCAAAAAATAAACAAACGTTAAAAAAAAAATTAAAAAAAAAAAAGAATTATTAAGCCGACTTGCCTAGTGATCAGAAATTAAAATTATACATGCTGACCTCTGGTTTTAATACAAAACTATGTAATTATCAAAATTTACATATTAGGAATGTCTAAGTGAATATTCAGTGAATATTGTATCAAAATGCAAGAATAAACAATATATTAAATTAGTAAATTTTCATTTTAAAAGGTGACTAAAAATCAACTTATAACTGTATAAGTTCATTGAACTCTTCGTGACTCAATTTCCCTATCTGTAAAATGGGCCAATAACAGTGGCTAGTTTATAGAGTTTTGGGGAGAATCACATGGATGTAACACAGTGGAATGATGGGCATGCAGTAAGTGCTCCAAAATATAATTTATTATAATGATAATTTATGTAGGCCCATGCAGTGGTTCCCAGGATAAATTAATAAATGATCTCCTCTTAATGTAGCTTACATAGATTCAAGTACATATATCGCATACAGTAATTGCATTGAAATGCCACATTTCTGGTCTGTGTACAAGAGCTCCTACTGCCAATAAGTGGGCATTTTGTTCCTGTTTCCGTTCCATATGTATTTTTGTTAATAAGACTGCATTTCCAGGAGACTGCTCATCCTAGGGCTTAAGAGTCCAGCATGAGGGCCATTACATGAGGTTGTATACGGTCAGATTTCTTCTAAATTAACATTTTTCAAAGTTTAATTCTGTCAAACAGTGGTCTCATGGCATGCCACAAAAATAAGGTAACTTTATCTAAAAAGGCTCAGATCATTGCTCCAGAAATTCACAAGCAACAGGTTGCCTTGCCTGTATCTCTCTGAGTTTTATAGAACTCCCATTCCCCATTCTTACCCACTAGATCAGGGCCAGCTCTTTATTCATTCTTTTCTACAAGGATATTACTTCAAAAACTGGGTGTGTCCCTTATTGGTTTATTTCCTCAAAGTCAGTGATGAAAGATAAGCTGGATCAAAACTTGAGAAAATAAAGGCAGTATGCTTTTTCTTGATAGTGTCTTAGTTCAGAACTTCCTATTTTTTGCTACTATTGCCTCCCAAGTAGTGACTCTGTTTCTATTTTAACCTTTCATTTAATTTATGCTCCATACTACCATAAAGGACATCCTTCTGAAAAAAAAAATACGAACACACACACACACACACACACACACACACACGTATATATGTGTGTATATAGTCATCTATTTAAAATTCCTTATTTAAGAGAGAGTAAATATGCTCCAACTTATATGCTGTTATGAACTCAATGTGTCCCCTCAAAATTCACATATGGAAGCCTTAGCCCCCAGGGTGGCTATATTCAGAGATAAGGCTTCTAAAAAGGTAAT